>NC_135618.1:24662882-24970382 GCF_053574225.1 Canis aureus
CAACATTTTTTGTTTTCGTATATGGATTTAAACTTCCAGGACCATTTGTTGAAAAGGCTATCCTTTGTCATTGAATTGGCTTTGCACCTTTGTCAAAAATCAACTATGTATATATGATTCTATTTCTGTACTGTATCCTTTTCCACTGACCCATTTTTATGCATCTAGATGCCAAAAACAAACTGTGTTAATTATGATGACTTTAGTCTTGAAATCAAGCAGTCATGGTCCTCTTTGTTCTTTTTCAAAGTTGTTTTGAAAAACAACTTAGTACTGTGTTTTTTTTTTTTTTTTTTTTAAATAAGAGTTTCTACAAAAAAGCTTGCTAGGATTTTATTGGAATTAACTTGAATATATAAAACAATTTGAGGCAAATTGACATCCTAACAATCTTGAGGTTTTCCACTCACAAACAATTATATCTCTCCATTTACCTAGATCTTAAAAGATTTCTTTTAGCAGTGTTTAATTTTCATTGTACAGTTTTTGTACATTTTTGTTAGATTTATCCCTTTTTTGTGTTTTTTGGTGCTATTGTAAATGATGTTGTTTTAAAAATCTCAAGTTTCCAGGGGGCACCAGGAACTCCACTGAGTTCAGGGTGACTCAGTGGTTGAATGTTTGCCCTTGGCTCAGGTCGTGATCCTGGGGTCCTGGGATCGAGTTCTGCAGCAGGCTCCCTATGGGGGGAGCCTGCTTCTCCCCCTGCCTGTGTCTCTGCCTCTCTTTGTGTCTCTCATGAATAAATAAATAAAACCTTTAAAAAAAAAATGAAGTAAAAAAAAATGTTTCCGGTTATTAGTGTAAGGAACTACTACAGTTTTTTGCATGTTTCCTTGTGTTCTTCACTCTTGCCAAACTCACTTGTTAGATCTAGTAGCTTTTTGTAGATACCATCAGATTTTCTACATAGACTGCTTATTTTATTTCTTCATTTTTTATCTTAATACCATTTTTTTCCCCTGCCTGTGGCATCTAGTATAGTGCTGAGTAGAAGTGATGAGAGCAGGTATCTTTGTCCCTTATATGAGGGTGAACCCCTAAATGATATTCTTTATTTCTTAAATGTTTGGGGCAATTCACCAGTGAAGTTGTGTGGGCCTGATGTTTATTTTCTTTGTGAAGTTTTAAATGACACGTTTAATTTATTTAATAGATACAGGACTATTCAGGTTATTTTTTCTGTTTATTTTTTATTATTTTTTTAAATTTATTCATGAGAGACACACACACAGAGAGAGGCAGAGACATAGGCAGAGGGAGAGGAGAAGCAGGCTCTGTGCAGGCGGCCCGATGGGGGACTGGATCCAGGGATTCCAGGGTCTTGCCCTGAGCCAAAGGCAGATGCCCAACCACTGAACCACCTGGGCATCCCAGGTTATCTAGTTCTTAAGTGAACTTTGATAATTTGTACCTCCCATAGAGTTAGTCCATTTCTTCCATTTGCATAGAGTTGTTTGTGAGACTACCTTTTTATACTATTGATGTCTGTAGAATCTGTAGTGATGTCACTCCTCTCATTGCTGATACCTACGATTTGTCTTTTCTCTTTTTTCCTTGTCACTTTAGCTAGAGATTATTTTATTAATGTTCTCTAAATATCAGCTTTTGGTTTCTCTGAATGTTCTGTTTCTATCTGTTTTATTTTCTGCTTGCATTTAGTTCTTCTTTTTTCAATTTATGTTGAAGCTTGAGGTCATTGACATACCTTTTCTAACATAGAGGCTTAATGCTAGGTGTTTCCCTTTTAAGTACAGCTTTCATAGCATTTCTTAAATTTTGACACGCACAAGTATGTTTTTTGTGTATAGCATCAAGTTGGAATTTGATTTTTACATCCAACTTACACCCCCTTCTTTTGACTAATAGCATTTTAAAACGATTTTGCTGTTTTTCTATTTATGCCTTGTGTTCTTCCCTTTTTCTGCTTTTTTTGGATAGGTACTTTTTTAATTCCATTATATGTCTTGTTAGTTGATTAGCTTGTGATTCTTTGTTATATTAATGGCTGTTTTTAGGAGTTGTAGCATAGATCTTTAACTTAACCGTAGTCTTCCCTCAAGGAGTATTTATGCCACTTCACATAAATTATGTGAGTATTAGAATACTTTATTTCTCCTCTCTTGGCATCTGTGCTATTGTTATACATCTTCCGTAGATGTTATAAATTCTATTGTTTGTTTATTGAAACAGCCAATTACCTTTTTTTAAAAAATATCTTATTTATTCATTCATGAGAGACACAGAGAGGCAGAGACATAGGCAGAGGGAGATGCGGGCTCCTCACTGGGAGCCTGATGCAGTATACGATTCCCGGACTAGGATCCATCTTCTGTATTACCCATAGTATAGTTATCTGTATACATTGAATATTCAGGGGGGATTCTTTTTTTTTTTTTTTAAAGATTTATTTATTTATTAATGAGAGAGAGAGAGAGAAAGAGAGGCAGAGACACAGGCAGAGTGCAGGGAGCCCAACATGGGACTTGATCCCGGGACTCCAGGATCAGGCCCCAGGCCAAAGGCAGGCGCTAAACCACTGAGCCACCCAGGGATCCCTCGGCGGGGGGGAGGATTCTTTACAGATTCCCAGAGTTGTCTCTGTGCAACTCTCTTTGGTATTTTGCTGTAGAAACTACTTATTTTGGTCTCGTTGGACTCCTGTCCTCTTACTTAGGGAGTTTTGAAGTTTGGCCGTTTTCTCCACCCAAGCTGTGCCATGGCCAGAGCTGTGCCATGGCCCGGTCTTTCTCTTAAGAGAGACTAAGCTGGAGGCAGTCATGGACTCATTCATTTGTTTTTTGAATTTCAGGGATCAATGTCCATCATTGTCTGATGTTCACTGGTTTTGAAAACCATTGTTATGTACATCAGGTGTGATTTTTTTTTTTTTTTTTTAAGTTCTTTTAATAGGGTAAACTGGTGTGTGTTACATCACCTTGCCTGGAGGTAGAAGTCCATCTATTTTTTTCCTTTTTTAGAAAATTACATAATGTGGTCTGCAGTTTTACATCTGCTTCATTCTTTGTCATATGGACACACTGCAATATAGTTCCTACTTTGGTGGCGTTATGGTTTGATTCCAGTTTACAGTTACAGACTGGGAATATTTACAATGGAAGTAAAAATGCGGTGTCAAGTGAAATCACAATTACAAAGTTTATGAAAACCACATTGGCAAAAGGATTCTTCACTAATTTGTTTTCCACAACTGGATATGGGAGTGCCTGTTTCTCTACATCTTTACCCATTTCTGGGTTTTATAAAAATTTAGAATGTTAGCTAATTATAGGCTAAAAAGGTGCTTTATAGTTTATATTTTGAAATGGGTGAGATTTTAAGAATTTGAGAGTTTTAAATTTCTTGCCCTATGAACTACCTCTCTATACCTGACCTATTTTAATGATCATCTCTGTTAGATTTCTGTGTAAAAAGTGGTAGATTCATTGTAGGTACATTTTCTTACATTCTTTGAATTTGAGGTTTTTCACGTAGTTTTAGGTATATAGATTTATTTATATTAAGTATAATTTATTTTTTTAGTTTGATCTGAAACATTATTAGCTTCAGTTTTATCTTTTAAATGGGATTATAATAGTTTTGAAGATTAAACGTGATTATACAGAAAAAGTATAGTTTCACAACTAGGTCTTAAGTTAATGTTGATTTATACTACATACAGAATATCCAAATTTTAGAGCTTTAGGATATGTTGAAATTTCATTTTTTTGTTATCTTTATAAATTTGCTGTAGTTACTCCATTGATTTTAGACTCCTTTCTTTTTGGTTAGCTTAGTGAGAGCATAAAAGGAAATTCGTGAATTTTTAATAAGAGGTTTGTTGCATCTCTTTAAAATGTTTTTTTACATTCTTTGTGATTTGTAATTAATTTCAGGGTTTCTTTCTATACCCTTAACCATTTTCCACTGCGAAATCTTTGCAAAATAATTGGCCTTAGGAAAACAAATGCATGAAGTGATTGCATAGTAATTCTAGATAACTCAGTATGTTGAAATATTAACTCTTTGGATAGATGTTTTAAATAGTGAAAATTGTAGTAGTTTTCTTGTAAACTAACTAAATGAAGCCTTTAAAACTGGATAATTAATAAAGGACATAGTTGTTACAATAAGTTGTTAGCATTTTCCAACTTGGATTTCATTAGTGTTTTGAAAGCACTGGTTGTAAATTGCTGAACTTTACTGTTTAAATTTTGCTATAGGTATTGAATTTACCAACATTGGCTTTTTAGATAGTTGTAATGAAATAATGCTCTTACTTTTTTTGTAACGATTGAACATAACTGGTTGTTTATAATAGGTGTGTTATTTAAAATGCTTTGCTCAGGTTTTTAGATTCTTCTATTTCTTAAAATGCTATATATATATATATATATATATACACACATATATATAAACACACATGTGTATAGCATGCACATGCATCCTTAGGTATTTGTATCAGAATTTCAAGTTGAAGGCATTTTTAGTGTGTCTGTTAAGTGACAACATTGTTAACTTGTAATTCAAAGACTGAGAATATATGCTCCTTGAGTGTAGAGGTAGGGACCTTATTTGTTTTAGTGCTCCTCCACCATGGATTATACCTTACTCAGTAAATAATTTAATGACTCCTCAAGAGTCTCTGGCTTCAGTATGCTTATAATCTCAGCCATTTATCAGTAAAAAGATAAACACCAATTTTATTTCACAGCATTCTTCCTTTTTACTGGAGATACAAAAGAGCTGTATCTTTTAGAACTTCATATGAAGAGATAAGAACACAAGATTTAAGCATGTGCCATTTGGCCTCAATAGGAGAGATTAGTTTGGTAAGGATCAGAGTAGACTTCACAAAAGTAGTGACTTGTGACATATGTATGGTAAACAGTTTGGGAGGAGTGAGTAGTATATGTTGAGGGAATGATATGGCCAAAGTTGTGTTGATGGGTGGCACAAAATCACAACCAATGAATAGCTTTTGTGTTGGTAGGTTTATATATGGGTTTGTATATGGATATGAGAGAAAGAGAAGATGGCAGATAGGTTGTAGAAGGCCTTAAGTGCAGGTTATCAAATTTGTATTTCATTGTGTAGGCACTATTCTATATAACTGTAAGTCCCCATATATAAAAGTAGCCTACTGTTATGCTGTTTTTGGAATTTGGAGAATAAGTTCCAAAAGGATTGGCTGTGGTATTATATGGAGTGCTGTGAATTAGAATAATGAGTCTCTGTAAATGTTATATCTTAATCTCTTATTTGTTCTGTGTTGCTGAAGTATCATAGCTTTCTTAATTTAGTTTTAGACATATTGCATTAAGGGCTAATGTGGGTAAGTAATATTTTTACTTTAGAAGTAATAAAGTGTCACAAAAGCTTACGAAATAAATGTTTTTGAGGAATGATTCCTTTTATAACTTGTGAATTTTGAACGTAGAAGAAGACAATAGTTACCATGAATAAATATAAATACCATGAATAGTTATCATTGGGCACTTAATCCTAACAATCATCAGTATACCATTGCTAAAATTTGTGATATCCACTCTACTTTTCTCCTGTATTGTTTTGGGAAAAGTTGCAAATACTGTTTTTTTTTTTTTAATTTTTAAGTTTTATTATAATTAGAATTTATATATATATATATATATATATATTTTTTTTTTTTTTTTTGAGAGTATACCATCAGGTAGGGAGAGGGAGAAGGAGAATCTTAAGCAGGCTCCACACTGAGTCGGGGAATCTCACAACCCTGAAGTCATAACCTGAGCTGAATCAAGAGCCATATGCTTAACTGACTGAGCCACCAGGCACCCCTGTATTATTATTTTATTTGTAAATGTTTTGGTGTGTCTCTAAAAGATAAGGGTTCTGTCTCTTTTTTTTTTCTAGAAAAATAAACACAATAATATTAGGATGTCCAAAAAAATGAACAATTCCTTAATGTTACCAAATACCAAATTTGTGTTAAAATTTTAATTGTCATAAAATCATAGAATTTTTGCAGGTTTTTTTTTTTTTTTTTTTTTTTTTTGTGGAAGGGGGAGATCAGGATCAAATAAGATGAACACATTCAATAGAATGATATGCCTGTTTTAGTTCTTTTAATATGTTAAGTTCTTTCACTCCTGTGGGTTTCATTTTGTTTTACATTGTATTTTATTTTTGAAGAAAACTTGTTGGTCCTATAGAGTTGTGTCCGCCCCCCCCCCCCCCGTCTCTGTCTATTCATTGTGTTCTGATGTTGTCATTTAAAATTTCATGTGTCATTGATGTTGGATCTAGAGACTATCATATTCTTTTTTTGTTTGTTTTTGGTAATATTTTATAAGTGGTAGTATGTTTTTCCACTAGAAGACATTGCTGTTTGATTTGTGTGTGTGTGTGTGTGTGTGTGTGTGTGATGTTATTCTCAATGTTTCTTGTAATAACTTCTTTCACCTTGTTTGTGCTCAGCATAGCCTGCTTGTAAACATCTGTTCTTCAGTGTTCTTAAAGGATATATAAAAGAAGTGTATCTTAAAGTTCACTTAAAATTTGCATAATGGAAACACAGTATTAAAATTTAATGTAACTTGAAATTTTTGATGGTGGACAAGAATGGTTTTCGATGAATGTCTTGTCAAATTAAGAACATGTGATTCAGAATTTGCTAGCAGGCTAGGGTTTGACCTCTATAACATTGAAGGTAATTTCTGAGCTTTAGTTTTAACTAATTTTTATATTTTTAAATATTTTATTTATTTATTTGACAGAACAAGCAGGGGAAGCAGCAGAGGAAGAGGGAGAAGCTGGCTCCCTGCCGAGCAGGGAGCCCCATGCAGGGGGCTGGATCCCAGGACCTTGGGATCATGCCCTGAGCTGAAGGCAGATGCTTAACCAACTAGCCACTCAGCACCCTTAATTGAACAAATTTTAAAATGGACTTAATAGGATCTACTTCAAAAGTCATTTTAAAGATTACGTAGAGTAACTAGTTATATTTTGTGTAGAATGATATATAAGTGCTCAAATGATGATCATGCATGGTGTTACTATAGCTCTTTATACACCTGATTTGGAAGGAACACCTCAGTGGATGCCAAATAATATAGTTTTTTATGTAGGTATTAGAGACCATTTTTTTATTGTTTAAAAGTTAAATTTTTTTATTGAAGTGCATTTAACATACAGTATTACTAGTTTCAAGTGTACATAATTAAAAAAAAAGTTTTTGTTTTTTTTTTAAGTGATCTCTGTGTTTAAGTGTGGGGCTTAAAGTCAGGACCCTGAAATCAAGAGTTGCATGTTTTTCTAGCTGAGCCAGCAGAGCCCCCTCAAGTGTATATTAGTTTTTAAGAGAGCCTGGAGTCCATGTTAAAAATAGCTAGTCAGATAACACTAAAGATAGAATTAGTGAACTGAAAGATAAAAATTACTCTGTTTAACAGAGCAACAAAGAGATGAAAATAGTAGAAGGGGTAAAAGATGGAGGAAAGGAAAAGAAATTATAAGAAGTACCTAATTAGGGTGTCAGAAAGAGAAACTAAATATTGCAGAGAAGTAGAATATGAAAGTTTAAGAGTCATAGTTTTCCAAAATTGATGAACCTCATGAATTCTTAGATTTAGGATGCACAGGAAAACTTAGGTACATGTACATCACAGTGAAAGAGCAGACGACCAGACACAGAAGTTCTATAAAGCAGCCATAGAAAAATCGTATTTCCTAAGAAAGAATAAGAACTGGAGAGACAATATGCTTCTTCAGCATAGGAGTCCAGAAGATAGTGGAATAGTATCTTCAAAGTGTTGAATGAAAATAACTACCTATTATTATATAGTCAGCTAAATTGTCACTTAAAGAGAAAAATAAAATAGTGACATTTTCAGAAACCCTTCTTCCCTTTCCTCTCCCCAAAAAAAGACAGTTGGGGAAATTTATCAACAGACCCATCGAAGAATTTCTAGAGGTTGTACTTTAGAAAGAATACTGGTAACTCCAGGAAGGAGGTTTGAGGTAGGAAAAACAAGGTTAACCAAGAAATTGATAGGTTTATGGGTAAGGTTAATTATTGATGTTATTAACTAAGAAAGTAATGGCAATGATTGTTTGATTTGGGGTTTAAAAAATAGAAATAAAAATATTAAATCATAATAACATGTAAGAGAGTAGTTGAGTAATTGATGTTTAAGGTCTGATGATTCTAGTATTCTTAAGCTGTGTTGTCCCTTATAGTATTGAGCACTTGACCTGTGACTAGTCTAAACTAATCTCCAATTGTAAAGTGCACATAAGGGATCCCTGGGTGGCGCAGCGGTTGGGCGCCTGCCTTTGGCCCAGGGCGCGATCCTGGAGACCCGGGATCGAATCCCACGTCGGGCTCCCGGTGCATGGAGCCTGCTTCTCCCTCTGCCTGTGTCTCTGCCTCTTTCTCGTTCTCTCTCTGTGACTATCGTAAATAAAAAATAAAATAAAATAAAGTGCACATAAATTTCCAAGACCTTACTAGTATGATAAAAAAAGAATATAATTTTTATACCTATTACATGTTGATAATATTTTGGATTAAATAAAATATTTTTGTATCCTTTTCTTTTTAATTTCTAAAATATGGTTACTACAACATTTATAAGATTGTGTTGTACATCTTACATTTCTTTTGGACAGTACCAATCCGGAGGATAGAAATTTCAGGTCCAAAATGAATCAGATTAAGTTTACGTCTTAAATTGTAAGGTAAATTTTAAAATTGTACAGTAAAAATAGGGGTAGAGTGTATACCTTCTAAAATAATTGGAGGATGAGGGTGACTAAAATGAAAGGCACATAATCCAAAAGAAGTCCAGGAGAAAAGGTAAAAGAATAGGACACAAAGTGAATTCATTTTAATAGTGTTAGGAAAGGTTCTGTGGAGGATTCCTTTGAGTCTTTAAATGTAGAATTTTGGAGGGTTGGACTTGATTTAACCCTAATTATCTCCCGAAGTCTCCATTTCCAAATACCATGACATTGGGAGTTACAACTTCAGCATGTGAATTTTGTTGGTCATTAACATTCAGTTCATTGCATCCTCTGTATACTTTTCCTCCAGGCCCTCCCCAGGTAACCACTCTTGAATTTGGTGTTTGCCATTCCTGTGTATACTTTCACTGTGTTATTTATGTTTTTGTATGTTAAGCAATATATGGTTTTGTTTTACATGTTTAAACTATGTATATGTGCCATATGCTGTGTGTATTCTGTAACTTGTCTTTCCTGTTAAATATTATTTTTGTTATTTTAACTTTATATATGCCTCTAACTCATTCACTTTCATTGCCATACGGTATGTGACTATATAAGTGTACCATAACCCTATTGACAAATATTGAGGTGGTTTCCAGTTTTTTCCTGTTATAAATTGTGAGTATTATTTTGCATATATCAATAAAAGTCACTTTTCAAATGTCTCTGGAATTGGAATCACTGGATTTTAGTGTCTGTTTTCAAGTTGATTGGATATTGATGTTATATTTCTAAGTGGTTGTGCTAATTTATACTCTACTAGTAGTGTGTGAGAATTCCTGTTTCTGCACATCTTCTCTGATAATTGGCATAGTTGGACTTTTTGTCAGTTTAAGGAACACGTGAATGGTATCTTGTTTTAGTTTGAATTCCCGGAGTATGAATGATACATTTTCTTAGTTCACTCATGTTTCTTCTCTGTTAAGTACCTGTTCATATAGTCTGTTCATTTTCTTTTTAATGTAGCTTTTAATCTTACTATGTCCTAGAGGTTTTTATATATTGTGGATACTAAAGCCATTTTACTTATAAGTACTATAGTTAACTCCTGTCTGTGGCTGTTTTGTTTTTGCATTGATGAACAGAAGTTGGAAATTTAACATCATTTTTATGTTTTGGCTTAAGAAATTGGTCTTTAACTCAGGGTGTTAAATACAGTAGATTTTATTTTGAAAGTTTTGATACAGTAGATTTTATTTGGAAAGTTTTGAAAGTTTGTTTTTCACATTTAAGGCCTCCTGGAATTTAAGTTTTGTGTAGTATATGAAAAGGTTTAATGATATTTTTCTCTTACAGATAACAAACTTTGTACCAACTTAATTGAATAGTTCGTGTTTTTTTTTCCCACTAATCTGCAGTGTCTGTTATCAGGTTGCCATATATGCATGGAACTATTTCTGGGTTATCTGTTTTATTGTTTGTCTTTTCCACAGTGTCTTAATTTACTGTAGCGTCTTGGAGTCTTGTGGAATGATTTTTACAACTATGTTCTTCAAAATTGTCTTGACATTTTCTTTATCATGTGTATTTTAAGATCAATTGGCTGAGTTCCATGAAGACACTTTGGGTTTTGATTAAATTGACTAAGTTTATAAGATAATTGGGGGGAGTATTTACATTATCAATAAAATAAGATGGCAGTACTTGAACTCAGAGGGAGAGAACTATAACGTTTTTTTTTTTTGAAAAATTTACCTCTGTTTTTCTGTGTAATATTTTCTCTAATTATAGAGGTTATGCTTAATGCTTTAGGCAAAAAGGAAAATAGATGACCGGAGACTTTACCCAAGTTAATCAGCACCATACGTACTTCGCATCATTTCTGCTACATATCATAAGAATTTTAAGCAGCACATATATGTAAAGGGTGAAAAAAGAGGGATACTTTGAATAGTTCAATTTCCTTCAGAGTTACTGGTTTATTTAGTGTTTTCCTGAAAATCATGTTTTTATTGGGCTTCAGATTTCTCAGAATTGTATAACATTTTTTAATTCTCCTCTTCATATTCTGTTTATTTCTCTTGTCAGAGAGCTTATTTTATTAGTCTGTACAAAGACCAGCTTTTCCATAATTCTTTAATCTCTGTTTTTATCATTTTTTTTCTCACACTAGATTAATTTTGTCTTTTAGTACACTTTAGATCCTGAACTCATTGACTTTCTTGTTTAAAAAATGTGTTCAAGATTAAGGAAGATTAGGTGATACTTTTGAGAATAAGTTTTTTTTTTTTTTTTTTTCTTTAATGATAGTCACAGAGAGAGAGAGAGGGGCAGAGACACAGGCAGAGGGAGAAGCAGGCTCTATGCACCGGAAGCCTGACGTGGGATTTGATCCCGGGTCTCCAGGATCATGCCCTGGGCCAAAGGCAGGCGCTAAACCGCTGCGCCACCCAGGAATCCCTGAGAATAAGTTTTTAAAGTTCTTCTTTTTCTGTTTTTTATGTTGAGCTATAATTTACCTATAACTCTTGTTTCACTTGTACACATAATGATTTGATATATGTGTATGTTATGAAACAATTACCAAGATAAGTTTATTTAATATCTATCACAATATAACATTAAAATTTTTTCGTTGTGAGAATTTTAAAGATTTTTATTAGCACTTTGAAATGTACAATATAGTATTTTTATTTACAGTAACTGCTATACGTTGCATCCTCAGGATTCATTTATCTTATAACTGCAAGTTTGTATGTTTTGACCACCTTCACCCTTTTTGTCCATCCTCTACTTCTGGCAGCTTTCCATCTGTTTTTTGTATCTATAAATTTAGGTTTTGTTTAAAATTAGATTTTACATATAAGTGAGATCATATGTGTAGTATTTGTCTTTCTGTATCGGATTCAGTATAATAACCCTCAAGGCCCATCCATGTCATAAATGATAGGGTTTCCGTTTTTTTTTTTTTCTAATGGCTGAATAATATTCCACACCACATTGTCTTTATCCATTCATTCACTGATGGACATTTAGGTTAGTTTCCATGTCTTGGTTGTAAATTCTGCAGTGAACATGGGGATGCAGGTATCTTTGAGATAGTGATTTCCTTCAGATAAATTCCCAGAAGTGGGATTGCTGGATTATATAATTATACTTTTAAAAATTTGGGGGAGAACCTTTACTGTTTTCCATAGGGGCTGCACCAGTTTACATTCCTACCAGTAGTGAATAAGGGATCTCTTTTCCCTACATTCTTATCAAATACTTTTTATTTATTGTTTTTTTTTTTTTGTAATAACCATTATAACAGGTGTGAGGTGATAGATACCCCATTGTGATTTTAATTTGCATTACTCTGATGATTCGTGATGTTGACCACTTTTTTACATGATGACCACTTTCTTACATACCAAGTGGCCATCAGCCTTTTTTCTTTGGAAAGATGTCTATTCAGATCATCTGCCCATTTTTAATTAGATTTTTTCAACCCTGAGTCATAAGAATTCATTGTATATTTTGGATATACCATAGTATCCTCTTAGTGTCCCCCATGGGTACATTCCAACATCTGTAGTGGATGCTTAAAACTGAATAATATCTAATTCTATGTATATGCTGTTTTTTACTTGTATGTATACCTGTGGTAAAGTTTAATTTACAAATTAGGCACAGTAAGAGATTAATAACAATAGAATAGTACTTTTTATATAGCTAGGTGAATGTGATCTCTTTCAGACTAATTGCACTGTACTCATCTTTCTTGTGATATGAGATAAAATGGCTATGCGATGACATAAAGTGAGGTGAATGATGTAGACATTGTGATGTAGGATTAGGATGCTTTCGACCTTCTGACAATACTTCAGAAGAAGGATCATATGGTTGACCATGGGTAACTAAAATTATAGCTAAGAGGAGACAATTGTATATGACTTGCAAATATTTTCTCCCATTCTGTAGGTCCTCAGGTCGCCTTTGCTTTTGGTGTCAAATCCAAAAAAATCATTGCCTAGACTAATGTTGAGGAGTTTATCCCTGTATTTTCTTCTAGGAGTTTTATGGTTTTAGATTTTATATTCAATTATTTAACTTATTTTGAGTTGATTTTTGTGTGTGGTGTGAAGTAGTAGTCTAGTTTCATTCTTTTACATGTGGCTATTTTCTTAGCATCATTTACTGAAGAGATTGTTTTGTTTTGTTTTACTGAAGAGATTGTTGTGTCTCCATTGTATGTTTTTAGCTGCTTTGTCATAAATTAATTGACCCTGTATGTGTGGATATTTTTCTCTTCCATTGATCTGTGTATCAAGTTTTTATGCCCGTGCCATCCTGTTTTGAGTACTGGTTTGAAATCAGGAAGTGTGAGGCCTCTAGCTTTGTTCTTTTTCAAGATTTCTTTGGCTATTTGGGATCCTTCACAGTTCCATACAAATAGGATTGTGTTCTATTTTGTGAAAAATGCCGTTGGAATTTTGATAGGGATTGCACTGAATCTGTAGATTGCTTTGTGTAGTATAAACACTTTAACAGTATTGATTTTCCCAATCCCTGAGCACAAAATGTCTTTCTATATATTTGTGTCAATTTTTTCATTTTTATTTTTTAAACTTCATTATTAAACTTTCAAGATACACAAAAATAGTATGAATGATACAGTGATACGCAAATCCTTTCTTTTGGGGAATATTAAAGTAAATCTCAGAGGTCATTTCATACCATCCCTAAATATCTTCTTGTGTGTCTCATAGAATCTCCTAAGGATTATATTGGTACCATTATTAAACCTAAATAAAATTTAAAATAATTTCTTAATATTATCTAATTCCCAGAGTAGTCAAAATTTCCCAGTTCCTTCAAAGATGTCTTTTTTCCCCTTTTCAAATCAGGAACTAAGGACAGTCAATATTTAACATCTAGTTAATGTTTAGTTAATTTAATGTTTAGTTAATGACTTTTAAGTCTCTTTATAAATCAATTTACCCTCTTCTTCCCCTTTATCATTTTTTCTTTTACTGCTTATTAGAGAAACTGTGTCATCTATTCTGTATGATTTTCCACTTTGTTGATTTTGATGATTATACCTCTATGTCATTTTACACATTCCTCATATCCTCTTTCCTTTGATGAGGCTTGACCAGATTCAGGTTTAAATTTTAGCAGGGATATTTTGTGGATATTCTCTATGTAATTCCTATTGTATCACAACAGGAGGAATATATTTATTTCTTTGTAGTGATAACATTTATCAGTGGATTTGGGTTTTGTCATTGTGATGTATCCAGTATAGAGTGCTCCAAAATCCTTTTACCTTCGTTTTTTTTTTTTTTTTTTTTAAGATTTTATTTATTCAGAAAGAGAGAGAGAAACAGAGACATAGGCAGAGGGAGAAGCAGGCTCCATGCAGGAAGCCCGATATGGGGCTCAGTCCCAGGACTCTGGGATCATGCCCTGATGCTCAACTGCAGAGTCACCCAGGCATCCTCTACGTTCTGGTTTTTATAATGGTTTAAAACGATTTATTAATCATTTAAAATGATTAATAATGACTGCAGTTTCATTGAGCATTGCAAAAATGGTGATATTCTTTTTTACCCCTGCATATTTTAGTTAGATTTTTCTTTTTTTACATCAAATATTTGTCATACTGGAATACCCTTTTTTGTAAAAAACAGGGTAGATTTTGACTTTAAAAACGTTTCCTGATGAGTTGGTACTGTAGCAGCCTCCATTTTAGCCAATGTGAAGTTTTTGTTGTTAAGAATCATTGTGATGGCAAGGACTTTTACATTAATTTTCCAGTCTTAGGATGATCATTCTTTAAAAAGTCTTTGTTTCATCTAGAGCCAGTGAGAGCTCATAACACAGGTAGCTTTGATACTTACTTGCTTGAAGTAGGATTTCTTGTTCCAGACCTTTTGTTGGCCACTTCTTTAAGAAAATTCTGGTTCCTTTGGGTGGGTAGTCCTTAGAGACCACAATGTGGGTGCCAACGTGCTAATTGTTGTAAGGTTGTTACTACTTCAAAGCTCTTTTAGTAGATTAAGCTAGCAGTGTTTTGAGGGCAGATACTTTGGGCTCATTTGTTATTTCCAGTTCGTATTTTACATTTTTATTCTTCTGATTTTATATTTGTATCTCTTGTACGTTGCATAATTTCGCTTTTAATATTAACAATATTACATATGTATACTAGTTTTTTGAAAAGGAGCATCAATATTATACTGATATTGTAATTACTGACGATAGGTAAAGGTTTCTTTGTGGTTATTTTTGTTCTTACAGTATAATTACAGAATTCCAAAGTTTATTGAGAGATTTCTCTTGTGGTTGTACTACCAAGTTGATAGGTTTAATGGTTTCATTTTGGTTTGGATTTTTAGGGATTCCACCCAAGTGAAAAGTAAAACTCCATTTATAATGATCATTAAATTCTTATCCACTCTAATTTGCTTTTTCTATCCCATTATAGCTATTTTCATTAATATTTGGTTTATCCTTCTTTATCGAATATAAACATGTGAATTGCTTCCTGCATTCTTTCACCTGGGCAGTGAAAGAGAAAGAGGCAGTGTATTCAGAGTATTAATGCTAAGTGTATCCTGGAAATCACACCATAGCTATACATGGACATTTTTTTTTTTTTGTATTGCTGTATAGAAAGTATATGAGTACCTCTGTTCCCAATAACCTGTCCAATAGAATATATTGTTCAGTGATTGGAGTTTTGCTAGTCTGATATATGAGATGGCACCTTTATTGTATTAATTTGAATGTTTTTATTGTGAGCAAGATAAAAACAGTTTTCAGTTTAATCTTCTGCCTATATATTTTTTTTTAATGGAGTAACTGGTCTTTCTAAATTTTCACAGTAGTCTGTATTTGAAGTTCATAAGTACTTTTTGATCAAAGTTATTTAGAAACTATTTGAAAATTTCATCTGATTAAACTAAAACAATTTAATTTTTTCTATTTTTTTCCCCTCATCAAAATGTCTTACTGTGTTTGAGCAAATATGGTTTGTACAATTCTTCTTTATGGAGTTTATTGAGTTACTCATTACAGAGATTATGATCTGCTTTTGTGACTTTCCTAGATATTTAAATACAAGGATGAGTTGCACATAACTGAAACATATCAGTTGAAGAATTTAAAAAATCATAGTATACCAATATATTAGAATGCTATGTGAAGCTGCTGGTAAAATGAAGTACATTAGTAGTGTTGAGTTTTTTTCAGAATCTCTTAGCTGTTTTATTAAATGAAAGGAAAGCAGTGTGAAGCAGCATGTATGGTATGATTATGTTTTGTATGAATATTAGAAACATAATTTTTGGAAAAGAATTGTAAATTTAATGATAAATTTTGGACTGAGGAGAATTTTACATTTTCTCTTTTTGGACTTGAATTTTCTAAATATTTGGAATTAATAATGTTATCAATTCTGTTGAATATGCTTATGTATTCTTTTTAATCTCCCTTCTACTCTGCCATGAGTAGTGACTGCCAAGAATTATTTTATCCTTTTCATATGTGATTTTGTCACATGTATATGGCAAAAATGTATTGTTTTGTGTTTTCTTGAGTCTTACAAAATGGTATGCCCATTTTATGTTTTCCATGACTTGTGTTTTAACAATGGTTTTAATTATTAGCCATGTTTTTGTGTATAGTTATATAATACTCATTGTAGTATAATATTAATCTATCTGTTAAAATACCCTGATGTGTCTCTTTTCCTGTTGGAATTCACCTTGGTCATTTACTATTTTTGACTTAAGAACAATGCTGCTCTGAACTTTTTTTTTTTTACTACTTGGTACATGTGTGCAAAAGTTATTGCGAGTATATAAGAATAAAAATTGCTAGGATGTAGAGTATGTTGAACTTTGCAGGGTAGTATAGATTTTTTTCAATGTATAACAGTAGTATATAAGAATTCTTCGTGTTTTAGATTCTCATCAAGAATTGGTCAAGTTTTAAATTCCTTAATATTTGCTATTTTGGTATGTAATATTTTCTTTGGTCTTTTTTTATATTTTCTTAATTACTAATTTATTTTCCCCTAACATGTTTATGACCATTAGTGTTTCTTTTGTGAAATTTTATGAAATACCTATTTGTTTCTTTGCCTAATAAAAATTTGAATTTAACCAGTTACATAGTTTTTTATGTATCATTGTTGCTGATTCTCTATTGGTTATTGCTAATATTCTCTCATAGTTTGTAGCTTTACTTGGCACTTCTTAATGGCGTGTTTTGATGAACAGAACCTGCTAATTTTAATGTATAGAGTTTAATATGGCCACAAATTCCCTGTGCCATCATAATTAAAATTATTTGTGTTCTTTTTCTACCTGTTTGGATCTTTCCCTTGTTCTTATGGCAGTCTTAGCTGTTGATTGTTGGAAATCTTTTTTTTTTTTTTAATTTTTTTATTTATTTATGATAGTCACACAGAGAGAGAGAGGCAGAGACACAGGCAGAGGGAGAAGCAGGCTCCATGCACTGGGAGCCCGACGTGGGATTCGATCCCGGGTCTCCAGGATCACGCCCTAGGCCAAAGGCAGGCGCTAAACTGCTGCACCACCCAGGGATCCCGATGGTTGGAAATCTTTAAAGCAATCTCTAATAATGGTTTTTAAGTTTTCATCTATTGTTGGGATAGTTTTTTTAATAGAGATTTTGTGTCCACTCTGTAGGAGAATTTATCAGTATTTTTCATGATTCATTTTCTTGTGTTCTAAACTTAAGAAGTCCTTGCATACTCAAATCATGAAGATTATTTCATACATTACAAAAATTTTTAAAGTTATGCATTTTATATTTGTCTCTAATCCATCAGAAAATTATTTTTTGTTTATTGAAGTAGATAGGGATCCAATTTCCTTTTTTTTTTTCCTCCCTGTGTAGAGATAGCTAGTTAAAATTGCAGTGCATTTCTTCACATTATAGGTAAATATGTGTTAGGGTGAAGGCTAAGTTACTGTATTAAATGCAGAACATTGTGGTATAAATAGACAAGTTTATTTTTCATAAGGCAAAGTCCTCTTGGTTTAAGAAAATGGTATCAGTCTGCTCCATCAGGTTATTCACTGGGCCAACTTTCTTTCATCTTGTTGCTTCATTATTTTTTAAGCTTTTGTTTTGTTGTCTGTGTGGTCTGATAATAGATAATTGTACTATCTTGTTTTTTTTTTCCTTTGATTATTCTCAACCTGAGGTTTGTCTGTTCTGTTGTTTTGTTTAAAACTCAGCTTTTGGGGATCCCTGGGTGGCGCAGCGGTTTAGCGCCTGCCTTTGGCCCAGGGCGCGATCCTGGAGACCCAGGATCGAATCCCACGTCAGGCTCCCGGTGCATGGAGCCTGCTTCTCCCTCTGCCTGTGTCTCTACCTCTCTCTCTCTCTCTCTCTGTGTGACTATCATAAATAAATAAAAATTTACAAAAAAAAAAACTCAGCTTTTGTTTTTTATTAATTCTCTTTAGTGTATCATTGCAACCCATATTCTGTATTTTTATTGGTTGTATGAGTTAGTGCTTCTATCTAGAATTGCAAATAACTTGATATTCTGCTGACTTAGTTATGAAGGCTGTTAAACGTACTCTTCTGGCAGCATGTGTGAAATTATTTGAGAACGATAAGGCCACAAATAAAGCATTTTTTAAAAAAATAGACAAGACTTGGCCATGAACATAAATTGTAGGAAGGAGAGTGTCCTGCACACTTCATGTCAGAATAACAGGCTTCTTTTATACTTCAGTAGATCTAAGATATCTCACTCCTCATCTCCAGAATTACATGAATCCACTGGAGAAGGATTTTTGACTCACACAAACATCTAAAATTAAACTGATAAGATGTATTTCAAAAGAAGTCAAGTATACTTTTGAAAAGTGTGGGAGTCTGTTTTTTGAGAACGATGACAATTGTTAATAAAACATTCATTCACTTATTTTGTCAACAATTGTTTGTGAACCCTGTGTTTCGTTGACACTTGGGGATATCGTAGTGAACACTGCTGATGTGAGCCCGGCATGCTGTCTGATAATCACTGTTGGTTTATTATAACACTTAATCCCAAGGATTTTGATGTAAATGTTCTCTCCATATATGAATGAGGAATATTCTAAAGCTTAGAATAGTTAAGAAATTTACTAGGTACTTGGCTGGCAGGTGGAAGCTAAACTATCGGAGCCCCTTTTCTTAATGCCATATTGCATACTTGTCATACAACACAATGAAAATTAGGTTGTTAATCTAATTGTAGTCACATCAACAGACTAAAAAAAGAAGTCACATGATAATAATAGCAGTAGGTGAAGAAAAAGCATTTGGCAGAATCCAACATCAGTTTGTGATAAAAACTAGAAATAGTTTCCAGTTTTAGGAGAACCTCCTCAACCTGGTGAAGAACATCTACAAAGAAACTAAAACATACTTAATGGTGACAAAGTCAGCACTTTCTAAGATTAGGTACAAGGCAAGGATGTTGCCTCTTATCAGTTCCTTTCAACATTCTATTGCAAGTTTTTGCTAATGTGGTAGGGCAAAAAAAGGAAATAAAGGGATACAGATCAAAGAGAGAACAAAATTATTGTTCACAGATAACTTGATAGCCTCTGTAGAAAATCTGAAAGAAGTGACAAAAAAATCTGGAATTGATAAGCCAGTATTGCACAGTTGCTTTTCTGTATACCAGGAGTGAAGAAATGCAGTTTGAAATTAAAATCGCAATATTGTTGACAAAAACCCAGAAAATGAAATACCTAGGTATAAATCTAACAAACAAATAGAGAAGATCTGGAGGAGGAAAACTACAAAATTCTGATGAATGAAACCAAAACAACCAACCCAAAACAAATGGAGAGATATTCCATGTTTGTGGATAGGAAGACTCAATATTGTCAAGATGTCAGTTCTAACTTGATCTATAGATTTAATGCAATCCCAGTCAAAATTAGAGCAAGTTGTTTTATGGTTATCAACAAACAGATTCGAAAGTTTCTGAGGAGGGGCAGAAGACCCAGAGTAGCCAAGACAGTATTATTATTTTTTTTTAATAGCCAAGACAGTATTAAAGAAAAAGCTACAGTAATCAAGATAGTGTAGTTTTGGTGAAGAACAAATAGGTCAGTGGAACAGAATAGAGGGCCTAGTATAGAGCCCCCTGTAAATATCAACTTACCTTTGACAAAGGAGCAAATACAATACCGCGGATCAGGTACATTCTCATTAACAAATGCTGCTGGAACAGTTGGACATCACTTACTTGCAAAAGGATGAATCAAGACACTGTTAACATCTTACAAAAAATTAACTCAAGATGTATTAGAAACCTAAATATAAAATGCGAAACTGTAGACCTCTTAGAAGATAATGTAGGAGAAAACCTAGATGACCTTTTTAGTTATAGGTATATTATACCTTTTTAGTTATAACCAAAGACTCAATCCATGAAAAAACAATTGACGTGCTGGACTTAATTAAAATTAAAAGACTCTTGCTCTTATAAAGACATTATCAAGAGAAATAGAAGATGAGCCACAGACTGGAGAAAATATTTGCAGAAGATGTGTCTGATAAAGGACAAAACAGATCAACTCTTAGAACTCAACAGTGAGAAAACCCAATTAAAAAATGGGTCTAAGACTTTAGTAGACACTTCACCCAAGAAGATGTACAGGTGACAAATAAGCACATGGAAAGATGTACCACATCATATGTCATCAAGGAAACGCAAATTAAAACAAGATACTACCACACATGTATCAGAATAGCCAAAATGTAGAACGCTGAAAACCATAAATGCTGACAAGGATGTGAAGCAACAGGAATAGTCATATGTTGTTGATGGGAATGCAGAATGGTATAGTCCCTTTGGAAAATAGTTTGGCAGTTTTATAGAACTAGCTATACTTTTACCAATAATTGTGCACCTTGGTATTTACCTAAAGAAGTTGAAAATTTACACACAAAATCCTGGGCATAATTACGGCAGCCATATTCATAGTTGTCAAAACTTGGGGAGCAAGCAAAACTCTCTCAGTAGATTGAATGAATAACTAAACTGTGGTATGTCTAGACAGTGGGATATTTTTCAAAAGTTTTTACTTTTGAAATGGGCTTTCAAACCATGAAAAGATTGAGGCACCTTAAGTCTATGTTACTAAGGGAAAGGAGCCATTCTGAGAAGGCTACATACTGTATGTATGGAACTATATGCCATCCTGGAAAAGGCAAAACTATAGAGACAGTACAAAGATCAGGTTGGGAGAAGGATGAATAAAGCAGAGAATAGAGTTTTTCAGGACAGTGAAAATATTGTATACAACATTCTAATGCTAGAAATATGTCATTATACATTTGTTCAAACCCATTGAATGTACAACATCAAGAGTGAACCCTCAGGTAAACTGGATTTTCAGTGACTATGATGTGTCAACGCAAGTTGATCCTTGGTAATAACTGTACGACTGTGCCAGGAGGTTTTGATAATGAGGGATACAATGTATGAATGAGGGTGGGGAGTACATAGAAATCTCTGTTGCCACCTTCTCATTTTTATTATAAACCTAAAACTGCTCTTAAAATATTTAAAAAAATATTTTATTGTTGCTGGTGAACCAATGGTTAGGCTCACCTAACCTATTTCAAGGAAAGAAGGAAAAACTCTTGGCTTTGTGGAAAAGGGGAGAGATTGACAAAATGGAGTTAATTTTCTTTTTTAGGGTTAAAAATTTTAAACTATTCCTAATAGTGTAACACCTGACATTTGTTTTTCAGTGAATATTTGAAAAACAGATAAGTGACCTATTTATATTTTTAAAATTAAAAATGTCTGATGGTAATATGTTTTGTTTTTTACAGAGAGGATCTGACGAACTACTCTCAGGCAGTGTTCTCAGTAGTCCAAACTCTAATATGAGCAGCATGGTGGTTACAGGTAAGTGTTTCTCTGTTAACAATGCTTAATTATTTGCCATTAAAATGTCAAAACTAAAATTTAGTCTTTTATAGAAATTTAGCCTTTTATAATTTATGTTAAGTGTTTTAAGTGTTTCTGTTTAAACACTACAGAAATTTTACTAGAGTATATATGGGTCAAGTAAAAAACCTGAACTTGGTGACTTCTTTGGGCAACTACCTGAGTCTGATTGCCATTTTTTTATCACAAAAATATAACTCTTTCTTTTATATTCTAAGTCCCCTCATTCTTGTTCCTTTTGTACTTTTGTTTTTAGTTTTTGTGTTTATGTCTTAGTATATATTTTAACATAGTACTGCCTCCGAGTCTTGGAACATATCCAAGACTCGGAGTGGATGCCTGAAACTGCAGGTGGTACAAAAACCTAAATCTACTACACTTTTTCCTATATATACATACCTGTGATAAAGCTTGGTTTGTATATTAGGCACATGAAGAGATTAACCAACGACTAAAAATGAACGGTAATAACAATATACTGTAATTAAAGCGTACTCATCCTTTGTCATCTTGTGATGTGGGATGATAAAATGTCTGTGATAAGATGAAATGAGGTGAATGATGTAGACATTGTGATACAGTGTTAAGCTACAGTATTTTCGAAGGAGGATCATCTGCTTCTGGACTATGGTTGACAACTGGTAACTGAAACTATGGAAAGCAAAATTGCATATAAAGGGAATTACTATGTTTTTGTATTCTATATCCCACAAACCCTAAAGTCCAATTAAATAAAAATCAAAAGATTCAGCTGCACAGTTGTCTTTTTGTGTACTTTCAACCTTTTTTCTTTGCTGTGACAATATTTTAATTATTTGAATTGAGTTCCATAATGTTATCTCCATATTATCTTCATACTTAGGGTATTTTTCTTAAATTGTGTATGTCTGAAATAAGACAATAAATTGTCGGTTGTTTGTAATGTCCATCTAAACAAATACAAAACAAATTTTTAGGCCCTAGTTTTATGGGCACAATTTTGAATCTGATGATGATGAGGAGGAGGAGAAGACAAATGAATTAGTTTGGCTTATAATCTTGCATTTTACATTTTTTACCTAAAACCTTTTTGCTTTTTTCTAAACCCTTTCCTGACTGACTTGCTTGAGGTAGTAAAAGGATTGTAAAAGACTAGAACCACTTTGATTTGCTTCAGATAGCTATTGCTTATGTATATATACACCTTGGTGCACACGTACACATGCCTAGCAGTTCAGTTAAATAAAAACTATAATGAAGTATTTACCAAATATAGTCATAGTGATGTGAAATTGAATTTGCCTGCAGATAATTATTATTGATTTTTCATGATTACAAAGCAAAATCACTAGATCATGATTTTGATAGCCAAAGTATGGTGTACAAATAATTAAAGTGGTCAGATGTCTGTAACGCTGCTTTGCTAGTTTCATTTTTAAAAACAATATATATAGTATGAATAGTTGAAACATTTTAAAAATTAATACATATTGCTATGACAGAATAACTGATAGCAGCCTTTCCTTCCCCTGATATGCCCTCCAATATAAAAAAAATATGAAGCTGTATCAAATATATTGGATAGCTGTTGCCTGGTATTGATGAATAGGCAGTACTAGATAATGATCCTTGAGAA
The DNA here is from genome assembly GCF_053574225.1 of Canis aureus. Classification (NCBI taxonomy): domain Eukaryota; kingdom Metazoa; phylum Chordata; class Mammalia; order Carnivora; family Canidae; genus Canis; species Canis aureus. The sequence continues at coordinate 24,686,195 of NC_135618.1, forward strand.
AAGGGAAATACACGAAGTGAATCCCATTTTCATTTTGGCTCTCTGCCTTGGAGTGCCCTATTAAAACACTGGGCAGTTAAAAAAAGTAGAATCTTTTAAAAAATATTTTATTTATTCATGAGAGACACAGAGAGAGAGAGGCAGAGACATAGGCAGAGGGAGAAGCAGGCTCCCAATGCGGGACTCGATCCCGGGACTCCAGGAACATGCCCTGGGCCAAACGGCTCAGACGCACAACTGCTGAGCCACCCAGGAGTCCCGAAAAGTAGATATTAAACTAACATCAAAACACTAAACTAGTATGTAAATGTAAATTGGTAAAGAAAAATCCTTTGTACTAATCACTAGCTATGTGAGGTCATGAGCATTTGAAATGTGCTGTTCCTAACTGAGGTGTATGTATGTGTGGAACATGTGTGTTTCAAAGACAGTATCAAAAGTAGAAAGAATGCAAGATACTTCATTTTTTAAAATACTGATTGTTGATGCAGTAATATTTTAGATACAGCAAACTGAAATATATTATTAAAATTTTAATTCTTTTTACTTTTTGATGTAGTTAATAGAATATTAAAATTATGTGACTTGCAGAACATTTCTTTTGGATATTACTAATCTAAGAATTAAGAGGCAAAGGTTGTCAGACTGGATTAAAAAGCAAGGCCTAACTGCACTACCTCTTGCTAGAGTCCATCTGAGGGAGAAGGATATAGACTGAAAACAAAAAGGACAGAAAGTAATAATCTATGCAGACGACAAGCACAAAAAAGTTAATCTGATTATTGTAGCTTCAGACAGAATTCAAGACAAGGATTGTTACTAATATTAAAACATTTCATAGTGTTAAAGGGTTAATCTATTGGAAAACATTTATATAACAGTAATAACAGAGCCTCAGAGTTCATTAAATATGTAAAACTAAAGAGAGAAACAAATCTATAATCATTATTGGATATTTTAACAGTAATTGATTTAACAGTAATTGATAGGACAGTTAGATCTTTAAATACACAGAGGATTTGAACAATGGTATTCTTCAGCTGGGCTTTAACTCATATTCAGGAAACTATACCTTGCCTGCAGAATAACTTTTCAAGTGTACATAGCATCACGGTAGACTGACTTTATATCAGGACATAAAATAACTCCCTGGATTTCAAATGGCTGAAAGCCCATATATCTAATTATAGTGGAATTTAAGTAGAAATCAAAAACAGTAAGAAATCTAGGAAATGACCAAATATTTAGAAATTGAACTGCATAATTCTGAACAATGTGTAAATTAACGAAGATATAAGGGAATATTTTTCTGATTGAATAAAAGTGAAAATATATCAAAATTTGATGGCTGTAATGCAAGAAAATACATTAGGGGAAAATGTGTCTTCCTATATCCGTGTATTAGAAGATGCTTATATTAGAAAAAAAGTTTACTCCTATCAAGAAAAGAAAACTACAATGCCAGTATCAGGAATGAAAGTAGAGGAACCACTACAGATCGGAAAACTGTAATGCCAGTATCAGGAAGCAGAGGTACCACTATAGATCCTACAGAATGTTAATGGGGAAAATGAGACAATGTTACAAACAGCAAGCAGTAATGCCAATAGTTTTACCAACTTAGGTGAAATAGACAAAATCCTTCATAAACCTAATTAACCAAAACTGACCTAAACTATTACTCCATAAAATACAGATTATGTCTGTGTCCATTATAAAAATCAGATTTATAATTTTTTCCACAAAGATTACTCTAGGTATAGGTGATTTCACTCACAGGTGATTTTACTCAGGTATATGAAGCTTCAGAGTATGAAATAATAGCCATATTCAATATACTTTTTTAGAAATTAGAGAAGCAAGGAATACTCCAAATTCACGTTATGATCCTGCTATAATTGATACCAAAACCTAACAAAGATGTAAGAAATCAAGATTTCAAACTAATATTTTTCATTAACATAAATGCAGATATTCTTAACAAAATGTTAGCAGATCATCTAACAATATATGAATGATAATTCATGATTATTAATTGAAGCTTACCCAAGGATTATAAGGTATATTTAGAAATTGAACTGCATAATTCTGAACAACACATAAAGAAGATAAAAGGGTAACTTTCTGACTGAATGAAAGTGAAAAGGGTAACTTTCTGACTGAATGAAAGTGAAAAGGGTAACTTTCTGACTGAATGAAAGTGAAAATATATCAGTCTAATTTATAATAATAGAATGAAGGAGAAAAAAATCATTTTAATAGAAGGAAAAAAAGCATTTGATAAAATACAACATTCATACATGATAAAAATCTTCCAGAAGCTAGCAAGAATAAAGGAACTTTCACAACGTGAATAAGGTGCACCTTATCAAAGAGACTAAAACAATTCCATTCTTTCATGGTAAAATATTGAATATTTTCTCTTGAAAAACAGGAATGAAGTAAGGATATCTGTTTTCACAATTTTTCCAGCTTCTTGCTTGTATTAGGGCAAGTAGAATAAAATACAAAACTTAAAATGGAAGAAATAAAACTATCTTATTCACAACATGGTTTTCATTTTTTTGGAAATTGAATTATTTTATAGAATTACAAGTATAGATGTTTCTGGCAGTTCACAATATTTCATACGGTATTTGGTTGCTATACTTAATTATCTGACTTTGTACAAACCTGCTTTTCAGCTCTTTATTTGCTATGTAATTTTTTAAAATTTAAATTCAACTAATGTAAGTTAGTTAACTTACGGCGTAGTATTAGTTTCAGGAGAATTTAGTGATGGATTCATTACTTACATTTAACACCATCTCAGTAAGTGTCCTCTTTAATACCCATCACCCATTTGGCTCATCCCTCCACGCTCTTAACCCTCCCGCAACCCTCAGTTTGTTCTCTTATATAGTCTTCTGTGATTTGCCTTCCTCTCTGTTTTTATCTTATTTTTTTCCTTCCCTTTCCCTGTGTTCATCTACTTTGTTTCTTAAATTCCACATATGAATGACATCATAGGATATTTGTCTTTCTCTGACTTACTTCACTTAGCATAGTATACTCTAGTTCCACCCATGTTACGTCAACATGATTTTTAAAATAAACCGACAGAAATCTATAAAATGTTTTGTAAAACTAATCATTGAATGGTTACATGATACAAATTCAATATATAAAAATTGCTTCCTGATATTATTAGCAAATTATTGAAAAATGAAATTTAAAAAAGTCCATTTACAAAAATATGCGAGACAGAATATCAGAGAGTAAGTGTAACAAATAATGTGGGAGACATGTACACCAGTAACTATACAGGACACAAAGAAATATTAGAGCCCTAAATGAGAAAGAAACCATGTTCATGAATTAAAAGGCTCAGTATGTTAAAATGTCATTTTCCCCTAAAATGGATGGAATTAAATCTGTGTCAGTGAAACTCAACAGGCTTTTAAAATGAAATTGACAAGTTGGTTCTAAAATTTAGAATTAGATGTGGAAATTAAAAAGGACCTAGATATAAGCTAAAATCATTTTCCAAAAGAAAAAAAATCACAACTGATTTCAAGATTCACTGTAAACTTGTAGTAATCAAACAGTTTAACATTAGCAAGATTAGTTTTTATAGAATAGTGTACAGAAATAAACTACAGTTAAGGTCAGCTGATTACTTACAAAGGTGTCTTGGTCATTCAGTTGTGGAAATGGTGCCAGAAAACAGTTGAAAACAGATATGAGAAAAAGGAACTCAAACTACTTAATAGTGTACAGAAATATTAGATGGATATATACCTAAACCTAAAAAATATATAACACTTTTTAAAAAATTACATTATATATCACAAACTTGAGGTAAATGATTTTTTTAGAGAAGACACAAACTACCCATAAAGGAATAGTTTATAAACTAGACATTTCACCTAAATTTTAAAAATTCTCATCAAAAGACGTTAAGACCATGAAAGCCAAATCACAAATTGGGAAAAGATGCTAATACTCACATATTAATACATATATCTAACAAAGGACTTGTATGCAGATTATATACAGAATTCTTTGAAAAAATTCTTTCACATCTATAATTACAAACAGCATAATTTTTTTGAAATAGGTGAAAGAACATATGAATAGCTGATAATAAGCACATGAAAATATGTATTAGTCATCAAGAAAACACGGGTTATAACTGCTGTGAGATATGTCACACCAACCAGAATTTAGGCTCACATTAAACAGATTGGCAACATAAGCGTTGATGAGGATGTAGAGAGACTGGAACAACTCACCATGGCTGGTAAAAATATAAAATAGTTTGAAAAACAACTTGGCAGTATCTTATAAAGTTAAGCAGCCTATGACCCAGTACTTCTACATCAAGGTTTTCTACCTAGTGAAAAAGACTTGTGCAAATATGCATATAAAAAAATTTATTCATGATAATCCCAAACTTGAAATTATCCAAATGTCTGTCAGTAGAAAAATGGGTCAATGAATTCTAATCATGCAGTAGATTAGTAATTAGTGACAAAAGAATGACTATTATACAAAAACATGAGTGAATATTAAGACAATATATGAAGCAAAAGAAGCCATACCCAAGTGAATACTCAACTGATTCCGTTTTTTACAAAGTTAAAGAACAGATAATTTTTAGTAAAGAAACCAAAATAATGGTGGCCTGTGGGTGTTGGGATTAACAGCAAGTACAAGGTAATTCTCTGGGGTATTGGACATACCCCATATCAATTAACAAAGTTGTACAGTCTAAAAGTGGTTTGAAACTGGGAAAGGCTACCACCTCTGGGAACCATGAACTACCCCAGTTTTATTTTGCTGGAATGTGAAGTAAGAGAGGAGGGAATGACTAAAGTTGAACCCTGATAGGTTGGGGTTTGGATATAGGATTTGATTTGCTGAGGAGCTTGGACTTTACCAGATTTACATATTAGAAAGGATTTTCTATTTTGTGGGGGTCACAGCTATATATAGGACAGTTAAACACTTTCCAATAATATGCTCCAGAGATACTAAGGTGTTCTGAATTTTAGGTTCTTAGAATATGAAGGAAATGTTGTATCAAGAAATTAGGGGGTCCCTGGGTGGCGCAGCGGTTTGGCACCTGCCTTTGGCCCAGGGCGCGATCCTGGAGACCCGGGATAGAATCCCACGTCGGGCTCCCGGTGCATGGAGCCTGCTTCTCCCTCTGCCTATGTCTCTGCCTCTCTCTCTCTCTCTCTCTCTGACTATCATAAATAAATAAAAATTAAAAAAAAAAAAAAAGAAATTAGAACTTCTGAGGTCCTTGGAAATAGATTAGTTTGGGAGAAGTATTAGTTTGGGCTTAGAATCACTGGGTTGATGGATGATAGTCCCATTAACAAAGGGAAAATAGTGGAAAAGGAGATTTATTTTCAGTGGAAAGAATTATCTGTTAAAAGTATGTTTAAGAATAATGTACTTTATGACTGAAGAATGAATTGAATCTTTTGGTAATGGAATAAAAATCCTTAAAGTGTTGTTTTCACATAAGAAATTTACATTTAACTTATTTTATCTTTATTCACAGTGGATACTCACTGAGTTTTAAGATTTTTTTTCCCCCTTAACATAGAGAGGTGAGATTCTGTGTATGTTTTCACAGACCCCAATATTAATATTGTTGCTTATAAGAGCAGATAGCATAAAATACCTTTAAAAACCAGTGATTATACTTGCCTGGAAAAATATGCCACTGTCATCCAGGTGTCTCAAAAAGGTACTTTTACAGACTGTATTACAAGGAAACTTTTATGGTTATCAGATACAGAACAAGATTTCATATATTCCAGCTATATCCAAAATGCTTCCTCAAATTCACTTTACTATAGAATTCGGTTTCTAAAAGCATCTATCTCAACAGCCTTTTCCCTTATCTGTCCAGACAGACTTTCTTTTAAAATATATACCTGTTTTTTTGTGTCAAAGAAAAAAATAATTTTAATAGTGAGAAAAGTTAATACTGTTAGAACCTTAGTCTCAGGTAAGTATCTACTAAGTCAGTGCATTAAGATTATTTTGTAATGCATTAGTTCCTTCAGAAATAAAAGTGAAACATTTCAAAACAACTAGCTCCAACTAGTATTGGGGTTGGATTATTTGAAAGGAGTTTTTAACTATTTGTCAGTGGGGAGGAACCTTGACAGCTGTAAAATTTTTGAGTCATTTCTTAATAGCTTTGGATATGGAATATTCCTCTAAGGTATATATGTTTCTGCCAGTGTTGCTAATTGTTATTCTGTCATAGACTTATTATTGCTAAAAGTAATATTTTTACGTGAAAGAACTGAAATCATTCCAAGGATTCTGTTTGATATAGGTTAACCAGAACTCTTTGGGATTTTCATTTTAACTTTTATGTAAAGACATTTTTATATAATGTCATTTCATTTTGTTATAATGCTTTGAGAATTTTCCAGCACATGAGACTTCTAGTTTAGTCTAGGCTTCTATTTTCTCTAGCTCATCTGTAAGGTACTTTTGGCAAGTAGGCTGTACAGCTGCTTAAAAATGTAGTTACAGCATCCAGTTTTTACAATAAGCCTAAGATTTATTTATTTTGTTTTTATTTTTATTTTATTTTATTTTTTTGTGGTAGCTGTTGGTCTTGACTAAACAACTGTCAGAATAACAGAAATATCTTTCTGTATATACCTGCATTTCTGGTTAACCCTTCTTTGGAATTTCTATTTTCCCAGATAGGAAGGTAAGGTGTACAAACATTTATTTTTAAACTCCGATTCTTTTTATGTTTTAGTTGTCTACAGCCAGCAGCTTCTTTAACTTTATGCTTTGCCCTGAAATCTAACTTAAAACTGCTTGGAGTTGAAACCACTTTTCTACTCAGTTTCACATTTGATAAAGGAAGCTAGCATTACTTTCTATAAATGCTGGAATGTGAATGACTTAAGAGAATGACAGTGTACTAATATTTTTTTTAGTTTCCAGTATATAAATAAGTATAAAGTTCTGAAGTGTTGTACTTCAAGTTGATACACAGTTGGAAATAAAATTAGAGTATTGGTGAATGACTGTGACTAAAATAATAGATTTATGAGTTAAATGAGAAGGTAGTTTTTGAGACCTAAGTGTTGGGAGTTCATATGAGCAAGTAAAGATAGGACTTTGGGGCCAATTAGCTGTGGACCTCCCAACTATTATTGGGAATGAGTACATAAGCAGACAGTTCAAAGGAGCTGTAAAATGAATAAGGGAAGTAAAACTAGAAAGGAATTGTTAAGGGTATTGTGGGAACAGAGACATTTGGTAGGGATGAGAGGGCTCACAGTATTTTGACCATGGATGAATTTAACAAATTACCCAGCATCTTAGTGAAACTTAATATGAGAACTGCAGGTAAACACTAGTAAAGAGCAAAGGTCAGTCAAGGAAAAAGAGAGACTGACGAAAGGTGAAGATGTTCACTATAGAATTGAGGTTGAAAACTACTTTTGAGTTTGGAAGAGAAGTATTAAGTAGACATAGGTTTTACATTTTTTTTTACATACTATTTTTTCGAATTTGAGAGGAACATCTTAAGCAAAACTTTAAGAAGGCTAAATAATACATGGAAAATGATGTGATTACAGATTTCTGCAATTTATACAACCTGTATGCATAAATAAAAGCATTACGACGTTGTTGCCTTATTCTTAGAAATCATTTTAATTATGACTGGTTTTACATTCACAAACCAAAAGTTTCTGGGTTTACCTCAGGACTAGAAGGGAAAGATTATATAGAAAGAAGTCCAAAATTATGGTACTTTGTGTTCTGAAGAATCACAGATCTAACCTAGAGAGACCCAATCTTTACTTCTCTGATAGGATAATAAATGGCCTATGTGTTTGATAAGCTAAGGGCTATACATTTTCTTGTGTCCTTTTTCAGGGCTGGAGTTTTTTTATGTATGAAAGTATGCTTAGTCATATGATTTAAAAAGTCCTCATTTCCCAATTTCATGTTCTCATATTCTCATCTAAAGAGAAAACTTTCACTCAGCCGTTAGAAACAACAAATACCCACCATTTGCTTTGACACGGATGGAAGTGGAGGGTATTATGCTGAGTGAAAGAAGTCAGTCGGAGAAGGACAAACATTATATGGTCTCATTCATTTGGGGAATATAAAAAATAGTGAAAGGGAATAAAGGGGAAAGGAGAAAAAATGAGTGGGAAATATCAGAGAGGGAGACAGAACATGAGAGACTCCCAACTCTGGGAAACGAACTAGGGGTGGTGGAAGGGGAGGTGGGCGGGGGGTGGGGGTGACTGGGTGACGGGCACTGAGGGGTGCACTTGACAGGATGAGCACTGGGTGTTATTCTATATGTTGGCAAATTGAACACCAATGAAAAATAAATTTATTAAAAAAATAAAGAAAACTTTCATAATATTTAGCACTAAAATAAGAATATTTAGTACTAAAATAGGAATAATAGCCACCCTTTCTAAAACTATTAACTGACTGAGAGAGTATCAGTATGAGGAGTTTTGATGTTACATGGTCTTTGGGAGAAAAGGATACAGTTGTATATAATGTGATATTTTGAGGGGGTATCTTCCTACAGTGTAGTGTACTAGTTAGTTGACCTTTCCCACTAGTCTGTATGAGAGCATTGGGGATCTTACCGATCATTTTGTTCACTCCTGTACCCCTGGAGCCTCAAATAGTGCCAAACACATTCTTGAAACTCAGTAACAACATCATCATCATCATCATTATTATTATTATTATTGAGAGAAAGAATGTGAGCATGTGAGTAGTGGTGAGGGGCTGAAAGAGTGACGGGAGAGAGGATCTTAAGCAGGTTCCATGCCTCGTGTGGAGTTTAACACAGGCCTGGATCTCACAATTCTGAAATCATGACCTGATATGAAAGAAATCAGGAGTGGGACACTTAACTAACTGAGCCACCCAGGTGCCCTGGTACTCGTAACTCTTACAGAATCAGTGTATGAATGAATTTTAAAGACACTTGGAGATCAAATTAATCTTAGAATTTTACAGATATTGTTGAATGTATACACACACACACACACACACACCCCACACACATATAATGTTAATGGGTAGTGTTGATTTGGAGAATACCATGAAGTATCTAAAGTTACATAGTAGTGGTGTATACATGTATATTTTTCAACTTATCAAGTATCCTTCATTTTAGTTAGTTTCAGAAATATCCTTTAGTCTGTAGACAGTTAGGAACCACTGATACAGAATAAGGAATAGACTGTAAGTTCTTCAAACAGCTTTGCATAAAACATCACCTATTTTATTGTGTCTGTAGTAGGACCTTATTTTTGGTGAGGCTTTAAAATAAAGCCCGGTAACTACTTTGTTGATTAAAATATATCAGTTTACTTTAAAGGGCGTAGTAACAGAATAAGTTAATCAAGTCCATGAGTATTTTATAGTATATAGATGTTGAATGTTATTAGTGACAAAATATTTAGATAGATAATAAATTAGGAGAGTCTCATTGTAGGTAAGCCATAATGTGGATTTGATTGCATAATTATTTTTACAGCACTACCTTCTTTGCTCCCATTTTTTACTATGATACATTCCAAATTGTGAACCATTTATAATTTCCCAGGTAAAAATTACAATCTCCTAATTTTTGCTAAGTCAAAAGTAGAGTTTTTTTTTTTTTTTGTATTTCTGTTAGTTCATAATAAAATAAAATGATTAAATTGTAAGATAATTGTGTTCTTTAGGCATTGGACAATTTATTAAATTGCCTTTTAATATTTTTGCTTATCATTTGTTACTCTTTATGTATACAGTTCAGAAATATTTACCAAATAGTGATCTTAATTGATAATGTAATTTTATTAAATTTTATTTAATAATGGTGGATATTATTTTCTCTATTCTTTTTGCTTTTTGAATTTTTAGGAATTATTCAGGTCTACTCAGCTGTATATTTAAATTCTTTTTTAAATGTTGTGGGTTTTATGCAAATGAGGAAAATTAATAAGGACTTTTAAAAATGTTTTTCAGCCAATGGTAATGATAGCAAGAAATTTAAAGGAGAAGATAAAATGGATGGTGCTCCTTCTCGTGTACTTCATATTCGAAAATTACCTGGTGAAGTGACAGAAACAGAAGTTATTGCTTTAGGCTTACCTTTTGGTAAGGTGACCAACATCCTTATGCTGAAAGGAAAAAATCAGGTATGCTTCCTTTCAGGACCTATAAAGCCTGAAACTACCCAGTATGTGTGTATTAGCTAATTCTTAATAAAAGGATAGAATATAGTATGTCTTAACTTTTCTAAAAGAACATAAGAGAAGTCTTATTCTGATTTTTCCTGGTAATGCTGATTGAGAAACTAATGCTGTGGAGCCAGAACGAGTGATTCACTGTAGTTTTCAAATTTTGCCCTTGAATTCATTTTTAGATGGTTATAATGAGATTGTGGAAAATACAAATGTATATAAATGCAGTTTTTTCTTTTATTGTGTCTCTACCGTTTGTAATATCAGAAAACGGGATACTAGTAGCTTTTTTTAAAGATTTATTTATTTATTTATTCATTTATTATTTAGTTTAATTTAATTTAATTTAATAACAGAGCACAAGCCAGGGGGAGCAGCAGGGAGAGGGAGAAGCGGGATCCCTATTGAGCAGGGATCCCTATGTGTGGGGCTCCATCCATCCCAGGACCTTGGGATCATGCCCTGAGCTGAAGGCAGATGTTTAACCATTTGACCCACCCACACGCCCCACACTAGTAGCATCTTAACCTTTAAGCTTATCTCATGGAAATACTTATCTGGTAGCATTAGAAGAAAATAATTATTAATCCTAGATATTCTTCATTGAATAAATATCCCTGTGGCAAAAAAGCCCAGGCATATTAATAAGATTTTGTTTTAAAATTTCTAATACCATTTAGAAGAAGGTGTGAAATTTAACATCTATTAAATATAATTAATGTCACTAATAATTGGATTTTTAATTTTTTTCCTTGTCTCTTGACTTATACTGCTTTAAAAATGACTTTGAGATCTCTTATGTTCTCTAATAGGGGAATGGTAAAATTCTAATATTAGAAAATGTTTAGATTTTACTTTGTCAAAAAAAAAAGATTTTTGTCTAGTTTTTGTTAGACTACATTTGTGGTGTGTGGAAATAAGGATAAGTAGGATAACTTATTTGAGTGTCTAAATGTACCTGGAAAGGTTATACTCTAGATAGTAATTTTTTTCATTAGCTGAATAGATTACACAGATACTGAAGTTTACCTGAAATATAATTCCTAGTATTAAAATTTTTGCTATTTAAATTTTCAGGCATTTTTGGAACTAGCAACAGAGGAAGCAGCTATTACTATGGTTAATTACTATTCTGCTGTGACACCTCATCTCCGTAACCAACCAATTTATATCCAGTACTCCAATCACAAAGAACTAAAAACAGATAATACGTTAAACCAAGTGAGTATGTGTTGGTACATAAATAAAATGGCCTAAGACATATTAAGAATCTCAAATGTATGAATGGAAAGTAATCATTTAACCGTTTAACCATTCAGAAGATTAACTATGGCATTTTGTTATTTTCAACACATTTTCTTGTAGTACATCCCTAAATGTTAAATATTATGTTAGTTTACAAAATGTGCAGTCTATTATTTTCATGTTTTAAATTGGTACTTGATGAATTAGTTAAGTAATACTTTTTCAAAGCTTTAATGTTCTGGTCAAAATGTTCATTTCATGTTCTAAGTTCAGATTTTTGTATAGGAACTATGAGATTGAGCTTGCTATTCACATAAACTATATAGAACTCTGTTGCCTGGACTTTTAAAGTATGTTTATATTTGACTTTGTATAGGTCTTAGGTTTCATGGAAGAATTTTTACTGCAGATGTGTTCATGGTCTTCCTGGAGGAAGCAATATGTAAAAATTGAAAATATATGAATATTTTGATTTATTTTTTAAAATGTGATATAGAAGATATTAATTATTTAAAATTAATATATTTTTTAAAAAATGGTATAAGAACGGTTTAAGCCTAAATACATAGAGCATTGCAAGAATGGTCTAAAATTGTAAGCTCTTTTAATACAGTTTTTAGCTAATTATATCTTTTCTGTTTCAGTAATATCTAAACTATATTTGGCTCTTTGTCTTGAAAATGTAGTGGAATGTAATTCCTCATAGATTTTAACCATCATAAAAAGTGACTTTTCAAGATCATTTTTGATAGGTTATAAATAATCATTTAAAACTTACTGTCTAAAGGCTAAATTTTCTTTTTTTGTTGTTTAATTTGACAATAATTTTCATTACCTTTGAACCAGAAATTATGCTTCAAAAAATTTATCATTGGAAATATACCAAAAGAAAATCTTCTATACTCATTTTACTTATAATTTAAAATGGCATTTAGTATTTCAATTTTATTTTATATGTTAGTATTTTAATAAGGTAATTCATGAATGCATTCTCATTTTAAAAGCTTCCAGTGCAAAGATCATGAAAAAATAAAGATAAGGAATCTATAGACAAATGTATGTAAGGAAAGGGTATTTATAATTTTAAATAGGATAAACCGTGAAATCTCCATGAAGAAGTGACATTTGAGTAACACTAATCACTTCAAAGTGATTAGGAAGTAAATGCACTTCTTCTGACCTGGTTATTCCAGAAATAGGGAGCAATGCAAAGTTGCTTCTGTTGAAGAAAACCTGGTTTTGTAGCCATAATTTTGGTTTTCAGAAGCCCTTTAATCTTTTCTGATCATCTTTTTTAATATTACAATTGGTCATGTTTTATTATTTCACAGTTCTTTAAGGTACTAATTAACAATATTTTAAAAGATACTATATGTTAATTATCTTATTTTCTTCAGTGTTAGCTATTATGTTTGTCTTGTATATCCATCTGTCTATCCCTTCTCCCCCCAGTAGTCTGTTCATATTTCAGAATGGATAGTTAAGTTTTACTGTTTGGACTGGTAGGCTTTCATTACAGTAAAGTAATGAGTTTGGATATTAAGCTGGGATTCTCCAAATACCAAAAAAGGTCCTTATTCTGGGTCAGTAAAACTCCCTTTAGAATTCCTGTTTCTTTTAAAGGGAGCATTTTGTTGTTTTTGTTTTTTAATGGTTAAAGGGGAGAGAGAGATGATGGGGGTGGGGTGGGGAGGCAGCAGTTTACCTGTTGCTCATTAGGTAGACTTTCCATTAACCCTTTTATTTTCCCCCTCTGCCCTTTGTGACTGCCAGATTCTAATGTCACTCATGTAACTGTCAGTGCAGACCCTGTTTGCTATGTGTTCATTGTGTCTTCTCATTTGTTTCCATTCATTTTCTGTATACCAGTATTTTGATAAAAGTATTCTCAGCTGATGACAACACTCTTTCTATTCAATATTTGGGTTTATTCCATTTTATATTCATTAATGGGTGTTTTTAATTCAATTCCAGTATAGTTAATATATGGTATTATACTAGTTTCAGGTGTATAGTGAGTCAACAATTTTATACAATTTTATACTTAGTGCTCATCATAAGTGTACTCTTTAATCCCCATCACCTCATTTATAGGCATTTTCATGGGCTTTCATAACAGAGGCAAATAAATATGAGTCAACCACGAATTCTTCCATGATCCTTTGTCAAGTTACCAAGTCTTACCAATTTATTCTTCTTAGTATCTGCCTAGTTTTCATCATCGTTCTTGCTACTCACATAGCTCAAACACACACTATCACCTCTTGGCTATATTACTATGATAGCTCTCATACTCATCTACTTCTTTACTTTCCTCTCTTGATTTCTTTCTCCCTAGTACCTCTCTCTTCACCCCACTGTCCCCCTTTTCCTTTTCTACCTCCCCCCATATGTCCTTGTAAAACAAATCTGACTTAGTTACTCCCCTGCAATAGATCCTTTTCATGCTCAAGATAAAGGCCCCCAGAAAAGATGGCTATTTCTATCTTATTGGCTATATATTTGCCTATGCGTCTACCCAAAAGTAATTGTAACTCTTCTAACCTGACATTCTTTCTCTTACTTCTAGTATTTTGGGACCACTGTGTTTCTGTGATGTTAATTTTTCCTGGAATATTATGACCTGCCTGCCCTTGTGCCATTTTTCCAACTCACATTTCACACAGCCATTTGCTAGACATCTTCAGGTCTCACTTTTAGTTTCCTCCAGAAAGCTGTCTTTTGATCCACAAAGACTGGATTAGGTTTGCATTAAGAAATCTTAACACAAATTAAAATCACAGTGAGATACTACCATGTACTAATAGATTGCTAAAATTAAGATGGATGATGCCAGGTGTTGGTAACAAGGAGAATCTGGAGCTTTCATATATACATTTGGGAATGTAAATTCTTAGAATTGTGTTTAAAAACTTGAAACATATAGTAAAGCTGAGCATATACATATTCTTTGACTTAGTGAATCTACTCCTAGTTATACAAATGTGCATCAAAAGATATGTATGAAGAAGTTCATGGAACACTAATACATAATAGTCCAAAGCTGGAAATGATCCACATGTTCAGCAGCAGTAGGGTATGCTGTGGCATATTCATTCATTAGAATTTGTTAGAATACAAAAAAAAAAAAAAAAAAAAAATTGACCAAGCTGCTGGTACCTGCAAAACATGTATGTACATCATAACAATAATATTTATTGAAAGAAGCCAAACCAAAAAATAAATAAATAAATAAGCCAGACGAAAGTAAAACATACTATATGACGCCATTTATTTAACTGATAGAAACCATGAATGTGGCTTTTAGAGTTTTGATAATGTTCTTTTTTTATCTAGGTAGTCATTTCACAGATATGTCCAATTTGTGATGTTTACACTTAGGATTTGTGTCCTTTCATATGTGTATATATGTGGTTTGCCAAATTAAAATCTAGGTTGGCAAGCCAACTCTGTTCCATCAATTAAAAAAATACAGAAAAGTTATTTGTTAATGATATTTGTTATTTGTTAATAATAGAAAGCTATTTGTTATTGATAATGGAGAACCTAATTATTAAGCCAAAAAGAAGATGGAGGAAAGTTCAATAGTATTGGGGAAGAAAGTTTGTATACATCCTTTTTATAGACTAGATACATATTTACTCATATGTGAAGATGGTATCTCTGGAAGGATACCCATGATAATATTGGTGAGGAATGTTTAGGGGAAAGCAGACAGGGTGATAGGGTTGCAGAGGAAACAACCATTTGTACCATTTGAATAGCATACCATGATCATGTGATTCCTGTTTCAGAAAGACAGTCATTCCATTATTTGAAAGAGGAGATGTTAGTGTTTTCCTAAATTGTGATATTTCTTTGTAGTAACAGATAACTATATTCAAGGACATGCTCCACTAATGAAGTAATTAATATTGCAGTACACTACTTAAAATACTTTGAGTCATTTTAGCCAATATATAAATTTGTAGGCCTAATTATTTCTTTAGCATTTAAATAATGAGGTTTAACCAGATGGGCATGTGGTCTCTGAATTCCAAACTGTGTGATTCCCCTGGTTATGTGTCATTTCAGTGAACTGTTTCTTTTTTATTTCTAGCTTTATTGAGATAAAATGGATATATTGTGTAATTTAAGGGATATAATGTATTGATTTGATACACTTATATATTGCAAAATGATTACCACCATAACAAATGTGTTGTCAAAGGGAGCACTGTTTTCATAAGTGTTGTCCTAATTCTATCATGGTGTTCAGTTGATATTCCTATTCATCTGCCAATACAGCTTTTTCAAACTATAAAGCAATGTAGCAGTATTTGTCATTGTTGTTTAATAATTATTTGCCATTATATAGGTTTTTTTGACTCCAGATAGGTAGAAAAATTATTTCCTTATCAATCTGTCACAGTAGGAATAGTCTATTCTGTATGTATATTTTTTCACATTTTAAAATCTCAGAAATTAAGATGTGTTTCAACAGTAATTGATCTGTCCTGGTTTAATTAGCAGTATCTTAGAAGTTACGCTAGTCTGAAAAAAGACTTAATATGTATCCTGAATATTCCTCCCTTAAGATTATATTAGAAATAATAAGCCTTATGGTAATGTTTTTTTGGGTTATCTTGCTGAGATTTACTATGTGCCTTTTTTATGGAGTAGTGAATAATGTAAGACTGAAGTTTTATTGTTCTCTTTAGAGAAACTTAAGTTTCTTTTTAAAACATTTTCTGATTATGTGAATTTGCCAAACTATATTTTGTTCTTTTGAAAATAAACTACACTGCCTATCTTTGCTTGTTCAATAAAGGTTCCAAACCCTAGATAATTGTTTTGAATTAAAGATTAGTAGACTACTTGAATTAGAAACAGATAATACCTGGTTCATGGCAGGTGCTCAAAGTATTTATTGACCATTATATTTTGTTTAATCTGTATGTGTTCTAGAAAAGAAATGAGCTAAAAGTATAAGTGAAAATTCAGTATGTTTCTGAAGTGTTTATCTTTCAATTTTCAGCGTGCTCAAGCAGTTCTTCAAGCTGTGACAGCTGTCCAGACAGCAAATACTCCTCTTAGTGGCACCACAGTTAGTGAGAGTGCAGTGACTCCAGCCCAGAGTCCAGTGCTTAGAATAATTATTGACAATATGTACTACCCTGTAACACTTGATGTTCTTCACCAAGTAAGTTTAACTAATTTTCATCTTTACCTATAAACTGGAGAAATAATGATACAGTAGATAAATAATACTTTGATTTTAATGTTTTAACAGATATTTTCTAAGTTTGGTGCTGTATTGAAGATAATCACATTTACAAAAAATAACCAGTTTCAAGCTCTTCTCCAGTATGGTGATCCAGTAAATGCTCAACAAGCAAAACTAGTAAGTCTGGAGCCCTATTTTTTTTTTTTTTTTTTTTTTTGTACTATAGCCATATTTTTCAAAGGCAGATAGATATACACGCTATATATCACGAATGTCATTAATACTGACATACCATGTAGCTTTATGGATGGCACAAATTGGTGTCATTTAGATATTATTAGAAAAGCTTAATATTTGTGATAGTGTTTCTTTTTAAGGATAGTTACATGTGTAGTTTTCTGTAATACAGGTTTCTGTTATTTTGCACTTTGATTTGATTTAGGTCTGAAATTTTAAGCTCTTGAGGATATAGCAGGATTAAATTGTGCATGTACACTAGTAAAGATTTTAAGTGTTTTCCAGTAATTAATTTAGCTATCAAGACCGTTTGGCTAAAGTATATCATCACACATATGGCTCAGACGTTATGATAGGTTCTCAGTTTATTTAAGACTATGGTATATTTAATATTCTTTTTAAGGTTTTTTTTTTTTTTTTTTAAGAACACTGTTCTGAATGGTTCTTAGTCTACTTTTTATTTACAACATACATATTTTTTATTATGTATGGAGGGTGAGAAACTATTAAAAGAAGTAAACTTATGTTCCCACATCATGACCACCTTTCAAAACTTCGTACCGTATCTTTGCTTCTAAATGCCTTAATCTTCTGTTTCTGTATCATATTTAATTCTACCTTTGCCCTAGCTGTTTAACTTCTTGTGTCATATTATTTCATTGTGATTATTCCATTGTTAAACCATTAAATATTCATTGTTAAACCATTACATCAACTGTCTTTACTTATCATCTTTTGCCTTTTATCTTACCTCTTTTTCTCCCTCTTACTCTTATTTTCAGACTAATTATGTTCTGTAATACTTCAGTGCTTCCTCTAGATTAAGATAGATTGTATGGAACCCAGACCATCTTTGATTGTTTCATTGTGTTTCCATCCTCAGAATCTCATTTGGGGAGCAAAAAATAGCACAAAGTCTGTACCGTTAATATTGACATAATTGAAATGGTTTAGCAAGTGCTGTTATGTCAATTTTTTCCTGATATTTTATGTTGTAAACAGAACAAGAATTTATCCTTTGTTACAAAGGGAAGCTAATATTTAAAGAGGTTAAATTACTAATCGTAATACACACTATGTGTAAGGGAGACATATTTTCAGCCTGTTGCTACTCACTGGTTCTTAAGTTACATGATCTAATCTTATTATATTTTCCTTTTCAGGCATACATTAACACTTGGAATTCTTTTTTCCAAAAATAATGATTTCTCTTTACATGCCCCAGTCCTCCAACTTTGGAGAATATTTTATGTATTTAAAGAGTAACCAAAATACATGCGGTATGAACTTTGATCAGTAGCAGACAGTCTAAAAGTCATGATCTTTATGGCATTTTTTGCAACTTCACAACATATTTAAAATATAGTGTATGTTTGTCTTAATGTGGAATATTTTCTGTCATCCTTTCTGATGCGGAGGGAAGAGTATTTGGTAAAGGATCAATGAAATGGAATTACACTGTGTTTGGGCTGTAATTCAGTGGGGAAAGTAGTTTATATGTGTGTTTTGTCTGAAGTAATCTACAGTAATCATGACAAAAGGTTGTACTTTAATGTTATCAGGTGTTTGAAGTTTTCATTTACTCCGTCTTCTATGTACAGATAATAAACATCAGGTATTGTGAACATTAATACACTCAGGGCTTTTCTGTAAAAATGTACCATTGTAATTCCAAGAGAATAGGTAATTGTTTGATATTAATTAATTAGCTATTCTGGTATCTGAACTCAACTTTATTTCACTTACTAGAGAAGGAAAAAAAGTTTATTTCCCAAACTTGCTTGCTCCATTATCTTGTAACCCTGACACTTTGTTGAAACAGACTTTTGATGACTGTAGTAATTTTTCTTCATGCCCTTATATGGACTGTTGAGTATACCTAGAGAATGTCATATAATCTAGCAGTTGGTACCAGTTGAAATTCATCAGCATCAACCACAACTAGACTTGGCCCTTTACTGTACTTGAAAAATCTTACCACATTTCACCAGTCCTCATGCTGTCCCAATTTTCACAATGACTATATCAGAAAATTCTCATTCCACCAAATCTTTTCTTACTCCCCTTATGACCTTGTGTACTGCTTCTCAGGAAAAATAGAAACTATCAGATGGAAACTCCCATTAGCTTTTCTCACAAAATCTAATTATATCACACCTATCTTTCTCTTCTAATAAAAGGCATAGATATTTCTAAGACCAGTAAATACCAGATCCTGTTCTCTTCTGCCCTCCAAAAGACTTTGCACTATCATCCCTTCTTTCTCTTATATTTTTCTCTTTGTTGGCTATTTCTCACCAGTGTTTTAAGTATCCTTATATCTCCTTCACTGTAATTGAATTTACCCTGAGTTCCACATCTTTCTCCATCTATCACCCTTTCTTCTCTCTTTTCATTTATAGCCAGATTTACTAAATAAGCTCTCTTTGTTTGCTGTTTATACTTCTTTTTATTTCTCTACCTACTATAATTTGGTTTCAACCCCCTTTTCCCAAATTGTTCTTTTCCAGTGTCATCAGTGATCACTACAGTAGGAAAATCTAAAAAGCATTATTCAGTTTAATGAATTCAGTTCTTATCATCCCTAACCTCTAGGTAACTTTTGACACTGTAAGCCATTCTCTTTCTTAAAATTGTCTCTTCTCCAGGTCTTTAACACTTATCAACTGGATATATTCCACCTCTCTATGTCTTATCATATCCCTCCCTTCTGCCTGGGGGACTTCATCTATTCCAGCAGCTGAGTCACACCTTTGTGACTCTGACAGTGCCTTTGACATGATTCTCTAGTGTTATATCCTAAGAGACTCAGACTAGGAACTTAGTGAACCATTAGGCACCTTCAAACTTCGTGTGTTCAACTCCTGTCACTTACCCTCCCTGGCCTCCCCGCCCCACCACCCCAAAACAAATCCTGCCTCACCTGTGGTGTTCCCAGGGTACCAAATTCTATGTCAGTAACAAGCCAGAAAACATGACTTTTTATTCCTCTTTCTTTCAGCCTATCACCAAATTTTACTGATTCTTATCATCAATTTCTTTTGAGTCTATTCTTTCGTCTCTCAGCTCTTGCCACCACTCTAGTCTAAGCCAGGTGTTCTTCAAAGTGCTAGTCTCTGATGTTACCAGGAGCTTTTGCCAAAATACAAGTCTGCATGCTTCTAGCTATGATGTGTTTAGTGTGATATTGATATATATGCTGACATAGACTCCTTATCTTCATGTGGATAGGTTTGGGCTGCTAGTTCATGAATCAGCTTGAGTAAAGCCCTAATACAAGCCATCATCTTTTAAATCCTTATTTCAATGGTCTTCTGACTTCGCTCACAACGTTTACTTCTTAGCCCACACCTGTTTTTTCCACAGAATACTAAGAATGATCTCAACTTAAAGTTCTGTAACTTCATTCTCAGTGCCCTTCAGTGACTTTTTCCTTAGTATAAAGTCCTTACTCCTTAACAAGGCTTGCAAAACTCTTCATCTATCCTCAGCTTGTCTCACCTTTTACTATATTGGACTTTTTAAAATAGATTGCATGTGCTGTTTTTTCTCTAATTTCTCAGACTTACAGCCTCATGTTCCATTTGCTTCTGCTTTCTCTTTGGTTTTTTATCTCCAACTTTTGTCTTTGAGGTTTACACATCTCAGAGAGGTCTTCGTAAACTTCTAACTACATCATAGCCCTTCCTTTCTTAGTTCTCGCTACCACACATTAAATTTATTTATAACTACTTGTCTGTATTTTTTGTTTTACTCTAAGTTATGTAAGAGTGAGTACCTTGTCTGCTTTGTTCTTTGCTCTGCTGTATTCCTAGAACATAGTGCAGTGTATAGCACTTAGAACTTTCATCCCGTGTCACAACTCTTCCAGCATCTGCTCTGCTACAGATGTCTTCTCGTTTTGCAGTCATCCTTGTGGATCTCAGTATATAATGAAATGGGTTGGTTCTAAACTTTGTAGTTCAGTTGCTACATTTTTATGCTTGTTAAAATGGTGGAGGTTATATAAAATTATAGGCAAAGTATACAAGTTTAGAAAGAGAATCTCAAGCCTACCTCTACTTTTCTAGTGGCAATTGTTCCAAATGAATGGAAGATGAAAAATAAGCACTGGGAATTCAGTTAGCCGACAAAATGTACCTTTACATTTTGGTAAAGAGAATTTATAGTGTCCTTCAGAGTATGATCCAGAGCTCACCTAGGTTCTTGTCCTATAGATTGCATCTATATATAGATATGCATATATACATATGCATCTAATGGGACTCTTAAGATATACTGAACTAAGAAATCATAATCTTTGGGGGTGGGAGCCCAGTACTCTGTTTTTGAAAGTGCTATGTAAAGGCAGCTTGAGGGATAGAACCAACCAAACTCTTATTATATATTACAGTTTTTGGCAATTAATTTTAGTTAATTGGAAGATATTTCCCCCTAGCATTTTGCTTTATAAGAGAATAACAACTCAGGAAAAGATTAACAATGGAAGTATTAGGGTTGGAGGGAAATATTCAACAATCTCTTGAATTTGTCCTAAGATTCGTATTCTGTATTTTAGTCCAATCTCTAAAAAGGTCTTGCAAAAGAATGTTGATCTACTATTAAAATAATATTGTTCTAGATTTATATACCTAATGGATCTTGGTCTATGTAAACATCAAGCTTAATCTCTTGATATTTAATCAGAAGAACTGTTGCTTCATTTTCAACGTGGGTTATAGAGCTAAACATATTCTTCATTTCTGAATTGTCTTATACAGTAAATGTTTATTCTAATGAAAAATTAACAATATATTCCCTTGTTCTTTAGTTTGTTCTAGTCTTATATCCAGCCAGAGTAGAAATGGTGATTATATAGGAGCAGGAAAAAAACCCATAATAATAACAGTAGAATATGTCTTATAACTCACATTGTACTTTTGCATATGTCATCTTTTATTTAATCCTCAAGGTAACTCTGTGGGGATTATGGCAGCCATTATTACCTCTGTTTTCTAGATTAAGATAGATCCTGAGATTCAGAGAGGTTAAGTAACTTGTTCAAGATGACCTAATTGACTATAGGCTTTCAGCTCTAGAGTTTGCACTCTTCTATTCCTAAGCTTTTCTGGGATGATGTTACATTTTCTAATTCAACAAGTTTTGATTAGGTGGACATCTCAATGAAATAATAGTTTCTGCCCCATTTCATGGGAATTGCTCTTATGCATTATAGTGATATATTTGGCTTGAAGCACTTCATAAAATGTGGCATCAAACAAAAGTTACCATATAAAATTATACCAATTTTTCTAAGTACTGCCATCCAGCAAAAAATATGTATGTATAATAAAGTATTATGCAGACCATTATGGTACAACTCTTGTAGGACTGACTGTATTTGTTATCCTTATTTATTAAATCAAATTATTTGCAGATTTTTTTTAATTAAAAGCTTTAGTATATGTGCTTAACTGGTTGTATTTTAAAGTAGCATTTCTATTTAAAGAAGATAGTATTTGTGGAAACAGATACATGTACAGCTGGGATAATAATGATACATGCTATTTGATCCCTTTCCTGGTGTTTTTTATGTGCAGGTCTTCATTGTTGGGTTTTATTGTCAAAGTCCTGTTTCTTGATAATTTTCATTCCTTAAGACTGCTGATATACTTTATTCACTTTTACAGGCCCTAGATGGTCAGAATATTTATAATGCTTGCTGTACCCTAAGGATTGATTTTTCCAAACTTGTGAATTTGAATGTAAAATACAACAATGATAAAAGTAGGGATTATACTCGACCTGATCTTCCATCTGGGGATGGACAACCTGCATTGGACCCAGCTATTGCTGCAGCATTTGCCAAGGAGACCTCCCTCTTAGGTATGATTTTTATTGTCTATACCACTTTTCTCCCATTTTGCCAAATGGGAAAGTGCCTGTTAAACTCCAGTAAGTATAATGAATCCCTCACTTTGTAATTTAGCAAATTGTTGGGTTTTATTTATTTTTTTAGATAAGAGGCATATGAATGCTGTTGGGAGAAAAACCTAAAATGTTATGAAAATTCTGTCAGCTGTATTCCTTTCACTGTCCTCATTTTTTTCTCCCAAAATGAAAGAAGAAAAGTTCTAGAGAAGAAATACTGTTGAGTTTATTTCACGTTGAACTTGATGTCAGACTGTCTAGGTCTGAGCCTAGGTCTAGACTCTATGTGCATATTCTTTAAGGATAATCTGATTGTTTTAATTTAGCAGTGCATAGAAGCAATGAAAAGTGAATAGACCAAACGTAACAGGAGTAGTCATAGGGTTTTTTTCAACACATATTATAGCCTATCTCTTAAAAAGCAATTTAAACTAGGAAGAATTTTCTATAAAATTTATTTTGGTTTTCTCTTTTTTTGTCTTAACCATTTATATTTCACTTTGTTCTCCAGTGGATTTGACTCACCACACACACACAGACACACACACACGAAAAACAATGCAAAAATTTTTAACTACTGGTTGATCGAGTCGAGATGAAGAAAGAATAAGAGAAAAAAATGTTATTTTTTGCAAGTTATATGAGTAAAGTGATTTATAACAAGATGAAATTTTACAGTTTTATTTGCTGTGTTTGGGAAATTCTTGATTTCTGACATGTGTAAGATTATGTTTAAATCAGTTTCTGTCCATATGGAACCCAAGATTGATGAATTACAAACTAGTTCTTACAGTTCAGTTTATATACCTCAGTCAGATAAAGAAAAACCATCTTATAATGAAGTAATTCTTGGAAGTAGATATATATTTACTGTAGATATGTAACAGTTCTGCTATCTGTTGTAAATATGTAGTAATGTAAGTGATACATCCATGAACAAAGACACCTGATGCACAAGAGAAGCAATTGATACTCAGAATTAATTCTGGTAACTTGAGAAAAAACTGGCTCTTTTCTAATTTTCTAATATATCTAGCACAAGCCATAATTGTTTATCATGATTTTAACAGATTCTTTAGCATTCTTTTCTGACAGAATTTCTATACTGTGTGGGCTTAGTTTAAGCCTTTATTCCCTCAACTTGGCTTGTTAAGTTGACTATTTCATAGTGTACCATTTTTAAAGGTAAAGTCAAGAGTGAGACAATGAGTGATAACAAGATCTTTGTAATTCTTACTTGCTTGTAGATTCTTAAGTTATTTACAAATAGAAATTATTTTACAGAAGAGAAAAAAATCAACATTTATTGAATAACTCTTAGATCTAGGCATTCTACTAGGCGCAGTAGTTCTGCTGGAGAGATAAATTATTTAATCCTTAATGTAGATGACATCAAGATTTTATGTCTAGTTTCTGAGAAGTTTAAAAATGCACATCCAACTCCTTAAACAACTTAAGTATAAAATGTCAAGAAATTCAGCTAGCATCAAGCACAGGATCATAATAATCACTTTTTGGACTCTACAGAGTTTTGTGCCCATTTACGTATAGTTAGATAAGTCTGCGTGTGTTTGGATTCTGGGTAGAGTCCTGGTTAGAAGTCAGCTGGATTCTTCTAGGGAATTCATCACTGTTTTCCTTGCAATTTCATGGCCCTGGTGAGATTTTTATTTTTTTTTTAAGTAATAATGAAATAAATGTCTTTTTCATAAAAGATTATGAAGCCCTGGCATAATTAACTTGTATCTTCTCTATACTTTTATCATTCATTTTTCAGGTGTTCTGCATGTTTTGCACTAAAAGCATGAGTTAAGTTGTTCACTACTTAATAAATTTGTCTTCATCTTCTAGCTCTATTTTGAATATTTTAATATATCTTGTTTCTGCACTCTGATTAAAGAGAAAACGTTGTGTGGTGAAGATATGTGAATTCACCTTCCTTTACTAAATGACTTCATCATTTACCTGTTTTAATGGTTTTGCATCTTGTGATAACCAGGTTTTTATACTAAGTATCCCCAGATATCTTTTGAATGATAGGTGAGTTGTAAGTTTCAAAAATCAAATAATGGTATGGACTCTGGTAGTTTTGATAATTTAAAAGAGGTAACCATTTTTTCCTCTTATTTTCTATGCAAATACGTATTTTTGTACAAATTAAAAATCACTCTGTAAGCGTAGTTCTGTGTTTTATTGTAATTGTTATTTTAGTAAGAATTTTTTTGAAAAATAATTTTAATAGCTATCTAGCATGCTGGTGGATCTGTAATACTTTTGAAAGTACCTTTACTTCCAGACGTTTTATTAATATATGTGGCATTGTGACAAATACCCTGTACATAACTTTTTTGTTATTGGGTCAAAGAAAATGTTAAAGGCTCCTGATTCTTACTGTAAATTTCTTTCTGGAAAGATGATATTAAACTAGTATGGTATTTGAGGCTGGCCATTCTACTTTTTTGCCTACCAGCATTGATTTTTTTTTTTTTCAAATATTTGTCATTTTTTAAAATTTTTTTTTCTTTTTTTTTTTTTATGATAGTCACACAGAGAGAGAGAGAGAGAGAGAGGCAGAGACATAGGCAGAGGGAGAAGCAGGCTCCATGCACCGGGAGCCCGACGTGGGATTCGATCCCGGGTCTCCAGGATCGCGCCCTGGGCCAAAGGCAGGCGCCAAACTGCTGTGCCACCCAGGGATCCCCTATTTTTTTTGATTTGCTTAGAATATTAATTTGATAGGAATAGGAATGTGTCAAGTTTTATTATTTAACTTTTATGAGCTAACTTATTAGACATTTTTAAATTTTTAAATTCTTATTAGACATTTACACGTCTCTGAATTGGTTGTCTAGGTTTTTGGGATATACAATATATGTAAAATGTGTATTAAGGATATACATATTTCATATGAGCTGAGTCTTCAACTTGATTCACAGTATTTTAGACGCCAGCTTATAGATGAGTTATTTTGAAATAATTTATCTCAATCCAAAAATACCCATTTATAGGACTTGAAGTTAACTTTTTTCCCCCACACATTTGTGGATATTGTGATCTTTATTAGGAACCACTTATATTTTGCCTTTTTTAAAAGTTGTTTTCAAACACCGTTTATAAAGACCTCCAATATTACTTTTAATAGCCTTCTGGAGTGGTAACTAAATTTTTCCTATGTTTATTTTCCTCCAATGATATTTAATAAGTCAGGTGACTTTGACATACAACCAACTAGTATCATTGGATCCATTTCCTGCTGAGTCTTCTTCAAACAGTACTTGTTCAAAATAAAATAATTGATAGCTAGCTATCTCTCTTTATTTCAAAGATTCTTAAGAACACAAGTACTAGATGGTCCTCCTTTTCTGCAAATATTTGGGGGAATTTCCTTTACCTTGTATAATTTTTATATCTGAGAACTTGACTGAATTTGGAATCAATATAGTACATTTTAATTGATTTGTTTTACACAGTAATTTCTTAAGACTAGCCTTTATACCTGGCTCCTCTTCTTTTTCTTTTATTACTAGGGATTACCGTGTTTCAGAAAATGTAACTTTTTCAAGAAGGAAGACTGAGTGCTTTGTTATTAATTAGAAATCTGACATCTAAATACATAATCACAAACCCGGCCAACTATTAGTTATTCACGTATTCTACTTCATAGAACAAAGTGATAAAAATCCTTGAGATTTATAAATTGAGACATCATTACTATGATCATTTTATCATGTTTAAGAAGTATAGCTTATTAAGGGGTGGATCGATTTTAGAGAAGTGCTAGAAGTAATTTTTCATGCTCATGTTGTCTACATTTTAAAAATTAAGAAAGATAATGTGTACAAAGAATACTTAATGTTAGAACTTTCTATGCATTTTGAGTTGAATAAAGTAAGAGCAAGGTATCTCATCATATGACCTTAACAGAAAGGCAGACCAAATTTTTCACGAGAAATCTGTTGATCTTAAATAATAATTGAGAACAGATATTACAAACATTTGTTCATTAAGGTAAATCTGTAATTCTATAGAAACAGTGTCTCAGGTTTTTCTGTACATCACCAGGCTGAGAATCATGTGGAGTGAGTCCTAGCAGTCCATAGTTTCTTAAGATCTCAAGATGCTTTTACTGTGTAATGGGAGCTGATAATTACTGCTATAGAGAAAAGTTCGTAATTTTTAGATGGTAAATTTTAGCTTTTTAGCAAAGTTAATGGTGTTCTCAAAAAAACACTCTTCATAGCGATTAAATAGTATGCTAATACTGTTAATTCATGCCAAATATATCTTGGTATAATTGTTCTAATGGAATATTGTTTAGCTTTAAATTGATTTGTTTTTTCTCTATGTGTTATAAGATTAACACGTAAACTTAAATATTTTTTAAAAATTATTTTTAAGTGGTTTCTGAAATCTTTGGTTTTCTTTGTTACTTTTGAATGGATTATTTGCGTAGTAATTTTAAACTTTTTACTATGAAAGATTTCAGTCATATACTAATGTAGTGAATCCTACATTCATCTCAATTTAGTAGTTTTTACACTTGTTTTATCTTTTATCTGCTCATTTTTTCTATTGTATTTTGAGGCAAATCCTCGACATCATGTCATGTCATCTCAAACATTATCATAATATCTTTAAAATAATGACATTTTCTTTTTTTTAATAATGACATTTTCTTATCAAACCATAATATGATTATCACACTCATCAAATTTGACAGTGATTTCTTAATGTCACTGAATACCCAATCCATCTTCAAATTTCCCCAATTGTCTCAACATATTTTAAGACTTGATTTGTTCAGAATAGGATCTTCTCAAGGGCCATAGATTCCTTGTGGTTGTTATTTTTCCTAAGACTCTAAATCTGTGGTAGTCATCTCCCTTCATCCCCACCCTCTCCATTCCATTGACTTAATGAAGAAACCTAGAAATTTGGGGAAAGTCCTACAAACTTGATTGGTGTGGCTGTTTCTTTGTAGTGTCATCTTAACTTGTTCCTCCATCCACTGCATATTTTATGTAGACCAGAAGTTCGCTTCAAAAGCTTGATTAGATTTATGTCCTGTTACATTTTTTTCAAGCAGGAATACTTTATAGTAGGTGTTCTTGTGTTTCATGTTGTATCTTAATTGGAAACATAAAACATCTGGTTATCCCACATTGAGTGTTGCTTTAAGACAGATTGTGGTTCAGGTGGTGACATTCTGATCTTTCCATTATATTTTTCCACTAATGGTTTGAGTTTCCACCAGTGATTGGTGCCTTAATTATTTCATTTGGTGTTTGCAAATGTTGCCTTTCCCCCCTAATTGACATATTTCTCTACATTAATTAGTTGAAAATCTTTATAGAGTTTTCCTTCATCAACTAGGACTGTTTACCTTGTAATGCGATTTGTGCAGGACAGTTGAATTCTTGCAATTATTTGTTAGTTTTGGTGGAAGAAATTGATGCCCAGCTTTTGTTTTTTTCATTTATTATGTAAACCTTTTCATGAATGGGTACAACCTAGATTCTTTCCAACTACAGTTTAAACTTCAGAAAGTAAGTAAGTAAGTTGCCTCTAGTGCTGGTAGCCTCAAATGTGGTTTGAGATAGTGACCTTAGTCCAGATGTGAGCTGTCTGGCTTATCAATGTAATAATGTTTTTTTATTTTAGTCTTAGCCAGTGGCCCAAAAGAGGGAAGCGGGGTGGTGAATAAGAGACTAAACAGAGTTAATTAAAACTCAGATATGTTTCTCTCAAAAAAGAATTCATCCCCCTAAAATAAAGAACCAGGAATGCACCAGGAAGCGTTAGTATTTCCTTACTAAATACCAACAGAATATAAATCACTTTTCTCTTACAGCTATTTGTGAGGGAAAAAATGATCCACAAATAATGAGAATGAGTTGTTTTCTCAAAGGATTAAAGTCCCTTAGGTGATGTTTCCCTTGAATCCTTGTGTATATGCAATCTGTCTGTTTATACTTTTTAACTGTGATTCTATAGGTTATGCAGTAAAAACATCTTTTGTGAAACATTGCTATCTTACATGTCTTATTTCAGTAGAGTGATGATGGGGAAAACTACAAAGCTAAACTAATTGGAAATTAATTAGTATGTTAGCAGTGAGCTAATCGAGCAGTACTCCTATTATTTCCTTATATTTAAGTGATGCCTGTGTTTTGCCATGTGTGTATTTTTAGGAAATAAGATGCTCGTTGTGTTTTAGGTATTATTTAGTAAATTTAGGCTGTTTCAGTAGCCTCCAAGGTGAATGCCATTTGGAAATTCTTGTTTTTCTACTGAACCATTCAATAGCTTAGGAAGAACAAAATTATCAGTTGGTAATTTCATGAATTTGTAGGGCTACTTTCAGTTAATTATTACGATGTAGGCCATTAAGGAGACTTTTCTAAAAAGATATGCTTGCTGAAATCCTTAAAGTCTTAAGGATACTTACACCAGGGGTCTTTTTATGTGATTGGTATTGATAGAAGATATTAGCTGTTTTTTCCTACCACTATTTGCTTTCCCTATAGGAATTGGGCTCCACTATAAAAATGCCTACATATTTTGGGGGTAGTTCCTGTGATAGGAATAAATATTTACAAAGTTATTAGTTTAAAAGTAATTACTTAAGATTCCACCTTAATTGCTACAGTTCTCCATATATTTTGTAGCAAAAACACATGAAATACTATGGCTTAAAATGAAATTGTCTCAATGCCGGGAACCCAAAAGGTTGTCTGATGCATATGGATACTAATCACTAACCATTTCGTGAATATGTATGAAGTGCCAGGCATCATTCTTAGCCTTTGTGAGTTAATCCTCACATTATCCCTAAATGTAGTTATTCTTATTGTCCCTCACTTCATAGGTTTAGAAACTGGGACACACAAAGATTAGCAGTTTGCTCCGATTCCCATAATTAGTGAGTGGTTGAGATAGGCATTCTGGCAGTCCGGCTTCAAAGTTCATACTCCTAACAAACAAATTTGAATTTGAATAAAATATACTATAGATTAGGCCTGTTAGCCTGCCTTCTTTTTCCCTATGGAGTTAATAATAATGTCATATATGTAGTAAATACATACGTCCTATAATTTTAATTTCCCTTTTTTAATTTCCCCTCCCCATATACTTAAATATTTTCTGTTACCAAGATGTTGTTACCAAGTCCATTTAGTGTTTAACCTGGTTATTATATGATTACAAAGCCAGAAGTACTGTTTATATGTCCATTTAAAATTGAATAGAAAATAGGAAATACATATATAATATGCAAACCAAAATATAGTAAACTGAATTTATATTTATATGTTTTCACGAAGTGTACACTAAAACTTAAATGCCAGAATCTTAATTTTAGCAAAGCTTTAATCTATAAGACTACATTATAGCAAAGAAAATTTTGGTTGTAAAATCAAACTTACTAATCTACTGCAGACACATTTGCAAATCATCCTCCAACAAAAACTAAAATGATTACAAATATACAAACATTCTAGAAATACTTTTAAAAATATTAAACTCCATGGATTTTTAGAGTGTATCACTGAATGCCATAACATTTGCAATTTTTTAAAAAGCCATAAATTAGAAAAGCAGTATTTTGTCATGTTCAATAAAATCAAATTTTTCGTCATAACTCACACGAAAATCTTGTACTAACTCACTGTCCCATAACTTTGGCTTTCTCATTTCTGTTTTAATGTGTAAGAAGTAGGAAACTATAGAAGTTAGGTTGAAACTTCTCTACATGTGCATTCTTAGAAAATAATACTGAGTTAATTTGGATTATTAAACTAACCAATTTTGCTGTGGCTGAGTTTTTAAAGTATTAATTTCTCAGTCTTTAAAATACTTCTTTCAGAAAAGAAGTAATCTGAGATAAAATTGTTCATTTGAAAATAACTGTCAGTAGATAAAAGTTTTTAACCTCTAAATCATGAATTAACTTGAAGCAATAATCTTTAGAGAGTTAACTCTTTGAGCCCTTTTAAAATAATATTTGAATGAATATATGTTAAATCTGGAACGTGTTTTCTTAGCAAAGGAAATCTGTTAATGGTAGTTGCCTACTTTGGAAATATAATAGGTCACAGATGTGATATGAATGTTAGAGAAATAATGTTACCATGTCCATGCACATTTACTTATTTGCCAGCATTTTCAAATAGGATAAGTTTATTCCTGTAGGGCTATAAGATGTTGTTCATAGACTGCCATTTAACTGTCCAAGGTAATATTTTCATATAAAGTTCTTAATGGATAATCCCATAACCTTTGCTTGAACTATGTTAGGTTCACTCATCATATTGTTCTCAGCTGTAGTTTTAAGAAATTCTATTTACCTTCATTTCCAAGACAGTCTGTCAGATAGTTGAATTTATTTATTCTAGTGTTACTGTTCATATTTCTCGGGCTACACAGCCTTAATTCAGTAGTAATCAGTGCTAGCCTTGGAATATAAAAGGTAAGTTTAAATTAAATCAGACTGTAAATTTTACTTTCAAAAAGTGTTTTTTTTTTTTAAGAGTTGACAGTTATGTATATTGAAAACAAAAGCTTTTCTAAAGTGTATTACTGCTGCTTTTATAATTGACAGAAGAAAAACTGACTGCAGTATAAAATGTGCCTCTATCTAAAGTAAGTAAAAATTAGGCAGAAAATTTTCACTAGTTGCTCTAAAGATAGAGCAAGAAAACAAAAGATGCATATAGGAAATCTCATTTTAATTCTTCTCTTGATCTTTTTTTTCCCTGAGCTCTTCCTAATTTCATATTTACTTCCCTTTTAGCTTTTGTGATTTTTTTGTGGGGTTTTTTTTTTTTTTTGTGCCTGTTGATCTTGATTTCAATTTAAAGGTGTTACTCTCTGAGTACCTTTCCTATATGCCCCGCTTTCTAGATATTCCCATAACTTTGTTAAGTATTTGGCATGAGCATTTCATAGCCCTGAATGGATTCTGCCTCATGTCAGTGACATCCTGGTTAATTCATTCATTGACTTATTCAGCAGTCATTTTAGCACTGTGCTAGGCACTGCAGAGATTCAGAATTACAAGGTTCTATAACTTGATTTACAATCTGGTGGAAGCAGCAAACATCTGAGTAGCTCTAATTTGAGGCAAAGTGAAATCTGTAACAGAGTTGGTGTGGTATTAGAGCATAATGAGATACACAGTGAGATTCATCTGAAGGAGATATTGGGAATGTTTTATGGCCATTTGATTTGGATACAAATAAAAAGGGATGCCTGGGTGGCTCAGTGATTGTCTGCCTTCAGCTTAGGTCATCAAGTTCTGCATCAAGCTGCCCCACAGGGAACTTGCTTCACCCTCTGCCTATGTCTCTGCCTCTCTCTGTGCCTCTCATGAATGAATAAATATATTCTTAAAAAGAATAAAAATTAGTGTGAGCAGATGTGAGAAAGTATATATCACATTTAGGGAGGACAACATTGAGTTATGATTAAGCCATAGGGTAATTGGTAAACTGTGAAAGGCAGTGGTACCAGAAAGAACTTGAGACAAAATCTTAGAACTGTTGTTAGCCAAGGGAGTATAGTGGAGACTATTAGTCTAAATAAAATACAGTTGGGAATCTAAACTGGGGACATGAAATGAGAATAAAAGAGACAAATACATGGGAAAAAAACATAAAGGTAATAGTACTTGGCATCTTTATTGATACAAGTACTTAGAAAGAATTAAACTGGGGATCCCTGGGTGGCTCAGCGGTTTAGCGCCTGCCTTTGGCCCAGGGTGCGATCCTGGAGTCCCAGGATCGAGTCCCACGTCAGGCTCCCGGCATGGAGCCTGCTTCTCCCTCCCCCTGCCTCTGCCCCTCTCTCTCTCCCTATGTCTATCATAAATAAATAAATCAATCTGAAAGAAGAAAGAAAGAAAGAAAAAGAAAGAAAGAAAGAAAGAAAGAAAGGGAAGGAAGAAAGGAAGGAAGGAAAGAAAGAAAAAAGGAAAAGAAAAGAGAAAGAAAGAAAGAAAGAAAGAAAGAAAGAAAGAAAGAAAGAAAGAAAGAAAGAAAGAGAAAGGAAGGAAAAAGGAAGGAAGGAAGAAAGAATTAAACTTGTGGAGAAGTCCACTGGGTAGTAGGAAATTCTGTGAGCTTGTGAATTGGAAAAACAGGTGTGATATTTTAAAAGCTTGGCTTAAGATTCTTTAGGTGTAAGAGGGCAAGAGGATTAATGGCTTGAAATTACAATTGAAACTTAAGCAGTGCACAATTATATTGTGGGAAAAATTAAACTTAGGGATGAGATAAATAGCATTAAAATTAAAAGTTCCTACTCAGTTCAGTAGTTCCCATAAGGTTATTCATGAAGGTGGGTATAAATCAAATTATGATGGATTAAAGGGTATAAATATGATAAGAAAGCATTTATTACTCTTTGAAGAAGTGTACTATAAAAAAAGGAAAGAGAAATGGAATGTAGTTGAGAAATGGTTGTATTGAGGGACTGTGTATAAATTGTATGGGCTCCAGATCCAGGTGTCATGAGTTCAGAATTCATCTTAGCTTCACTGTCTTAGCCTCCCCATGTGTAGTGGTTATAATGACAGTATTATGAGGATTAAATGTGTTAATAAGTATAGTTTGTATAGTGCTTGGCATATAATGAATGCTCATTTCATATTAACTAGTATTTGTTTTTTGTGGGGTTTTGGGGGAGACTTAGAGCACAAGTGGGAAGGGGAGAGGGAGAGAGAATCTCAAGCAAACTGCTCACTGAGCATGGAGCCCAACACAGGGCTCAATCTCACAACCTTGAGTTCATCTCCTGATCCAAAACCAAGAATTGGATGCTTAACCAGCTGTGCCACCCAGTCACCCCTAGTATTTATTTTTAAGGCTAGCTTCAGTCCTAGAATTGAATGTATAGTGAAAATGCCAAGGCCTAGAAAATAGAAAGGTACTTGTTGAGGATCATAGTGAAGAACTGGAAAGGATTAGCAAGCTCTTATAGAAATGTAGGGGAAGGAAAATGTAGGGGCAGAGCTGGAGCCAGAACTGAAGTCATCAGTTATGTAGCCCATATTCTTTTCTTCTCACCATTCTGTGTTTTTATGAAGAAAGGAAAAGGGGGGAACAGATGAAAGAAAGGACTTTTGAAGTTGGTAGAAAATTTTGAGGGAATTCTGATGCCATTCTCAGACTTTATGAATATAACAAGATTGAGAGTAGGATGTGGGACATAAATCTCGTAAATTTGTAGGGAACCCTTGGAAGTAGACTCCAAAATCGGCTAACGTTAGATTTAAATAGCAAAATGTTTATGGAATCAGTTTTGGGGTGTGTATGTGTTTTCACTCTAGTGCTCACTTCGGCAGCACATGTACTAAAATTGGAATATTTTTACTTTAATACTTACCTAGATGAAAGCTTAGCAAAAATACAAGATTGGATTTATCCAAGCCTGGCGCTGAAGAACATCAAAAAAACACTTAGGCTACATTGTAAATAAAGTCAAGCCAAGAAAAAACAGAATTAGCATAAAGCCCAAAAGTGGGTTCAGTAATTGCATGGAATAGGAGAATTAAGAAAGATGGGAAAATGTTGGGAAAGCAGAAATGAATGGCAAAACACAAAAAGAGAAAGAAAACTCAAAGATGTAGCAAGAGAAGTTGCTAAAATGGATTGATGTAAAAATTGTCAAAGTAGAAGTTTTAAAGAAATTTTGAGCCAAGAGTGTTTGACATATCATAGGTTGATGACAGGGTCTGGGAGAGAAGGAAGAAATAAAGCCAGGTGCTGTATGTAGTCTTTCTGTAATGAGAGAAATGTCCCAGTAATCCGATGGTTCTTTTGATGATGAGAAATGATTGGATGAAGAATCTGTCTTAATTGATGGTGGTGGGACTGCAGTCTGAAAGTAACATTGGGTGGTAGGGTAGAATGATGAATAATATATCCTTTTTCTTTCCTTTGGGGAAGGGTTTATGAAGATAAAAAATGACTATTTGAGAGGGTTATAAGAAAAGTTTCATTAGGATAAAGCAAGCCTTTAATTAAAAAGTTTCTCTAAGGAACAGATTGAATAAAAATGCTATTTGTTAATGATAGAAAAGAGAATGGATTCCAGCAGGCAAAATAAAGAAAGGAAGGTGGTACAAGAGGAGGAATGGATTGTTTCAGGAAAGAATAATAGTGTTTGTCATTATTGTCAAAAGTGAAACTTAGTTTCAAGTCAGGAAATAAAATGTAAAAACCGTTCTCCCCACCCAAGCCCCTGTACTTTTATGAATTAGAAAGAGCCTCAAAGTCCCACCACCTATCCTCTAATCAGAAGTATGTGAGACAACTACCACATGTCTTGAGCAGGGTAAAGAAGTAAGACCAAAAGAAATTCAATCAACTTTGGATACAAGTTTTAGAATGTGAAATGAAGTTACAAAACCAATTCTGCATCTTTAAAAATCATGGATAAAAAGGTCATAGTCAGGAGGAGCCTAAAGAGACATGACTAAATGTACTATGGGATCCTGGAACAAAAAAAGGACAGATAAACACCAAAGAAATCTGACAAAGTGTGGACTTTAGTTAATAATTATATGTCAGTATTGGCTGATTAATTGTAACAGTAACACCATACTAATACAATGTTAATAATAGAGGGAAAAGGAAAGGACCCAGGTTATATAGGAACTCTGTAGAATCTTCATTTTTTCTGTAAATCTAAAATATAAACTTTATTAAAAATCATAGATAGGGACACCTATCAGCAGTTGAGTGCCTGCCTTCAGCCCAGAGCATGATCCTGGAGTCCTGGGATCGATCAAATCCCACTTCGGGCTCTCTGCACGGAGCCTGCTTCTCTCTCTGCCTGTGTATCTGCCTTCTCTCTCCCTTCCTCTCTCTCTCTCTCTCTCATGTGAATAAATTTTTAAAAAATCATAGATAAATTTGTAAAACATCTTTCAGATCTATCACACCAAAAAAGACTCCAGACTTTTCATTTTCAGCTACCATTTTATTTTTTTTTCTTTTTTTTTTCAGCTACCATTTTAAATTAATTTCATTTCTCTTAATTCTCAGTGATCATTTTTCCATGATGTCTTGATGTTTTGAATAATATTGTGCCAAGTTACCCCCGTTTTAAACTCAGATTTCAAGAAGAAAAGTATTTCAAAAACCATTGCCTTTAATATTTAAAGTTTCTTTGAACAAATTTTCTATCACCTTTGGATACGGTGAAGTTTTTCATGAGGTGGTTGAATTATATATTGACATTGTAGAGATGTATTTCAGAAGACGCTTTCTTGCAAAAATGAAGTATTAAACTTAGACTGTCGTTTAATCTATCAAATTTAGGTAAATTGGTATTTTATATTTTATGAATTAATAATTTTTCTTGAAATGTCAACAGGGAAAGATGAGTAACAAGGACTTAGAACTTAATTCTGAAAGTGTCAGTAGTGTGTAATCTTGATAATGTCTCACGTTAAAAAAAATATACCCATTTATATTACAGCATTTTCTTTGAAATGAATAATTTTTTTTTTAATTCCTTAGCATTTCTTGAGAAACATACATACATCATACCGAATATACATGGCAGTGGTTCACAAAGTATCTGGAGATCTCTCCGGCTCTAACAAAGTCAAAACTGTATTCATGACAATATTAAAATGTTATTTGTCTTTCGACTTTTACTTTCACTACCATATGTTAGTCTGAAGGCTAATAGATAATAGACTATGTGATCATATGTTCTTTTTTTTTTAAATAAAAGTTCTTGATTTTTTGTTTCTGGTGTGTTAAATATCAGTTGATATACCCCAAATAAACAAAAGCTCTTTGTGGTCCTCAGTAATTTTCTAAGAGTGTAAAGGGGTGAGACCAAAAAGATTAAAAGCTTTTTCAGTATGGGGATACGAAGTTCAGGATTTTCAAGTATTTTAATAAACAGAAGATGGTGATAAGAGTTGAGATGTACAGAGAAAATGCTAGGAATTAGGAAATTTTTTAGATGAATTTTGGTAACTAATAACAATTAATTGTTCAGTTAATTTTGGGGGGGTTAGTCTACCCTGAAAATCGTTTGGTAAGTTGAAAATGAAACCAGAAATTAAACTGACTTAATTTTTTATTGTGGAAAAGAGATGCTCAAATGTCTTCTTAGATTTAAAAAAAAAAATCTTTTATTCTTAAAAGAGAATTTGAGGATTGATACTGAACTTTTTTCTTCTGCATGCCCTGTATTGTCATTGGTGTTTGGGGCCATGGACTGGATCCCATTAAGACCAAGCAACTTAACAAAATTTTTAAGTTACTTTTTCTGTTGAAGAGTAGTGAAACAAGGGAATGATTTGACAGTGTAATGCCTAATCTGGAGTTTCTGCCACGATTGAATAATTGTGTTTATTCACAATAACAGCACAATAACAGCTTTAGTTGATTGCTATGTACATTGAGCCACAACTATCTGAAAATACTGAAGGAATGATATTTAAAGAAAGGACGAGGAGGGGTCATTTTCTAAGAGTATGAAGAAACAATACTGTGAGTGCATGTCTAAGAACGGGAAATACGTCTGTATACTTGTCATTGGCAGCAAATTAAGATATCTTTTAAATGTTAAATGGAAGTAACCTATAAAGTATAATGAGAGCTATGGTATTTACTGGAAGTTTGTAATGCTGTAGAATAATTGGTTAAAAAGATCCACACTGGTGGATCCAAAAAGGCATCAAAGACTACTAAAGACATGAGAAGTTTTCCTTTAATATTAGATCCTTGTTTCTTGGATTTACTTTTAAAATAAAATTGTTGAAAAAATAAATAATAATTAAAATGAATGAATGAATGGAACAAAATTGGCCACCACTACCATGAGTTAATAATTGTTAAACCAGCGTGATGGTTTGTTATTCTAGTGTCTCTTTTTTTATGTTGACTATTTTCTGTAACAAAGAGTAAAATCTAAAAAAGAAAATGGAGAAAGAAGAAAAAAAGGAATCTCGAAAAGTGGGTAGAAAGTACTAAAGTAAGCTCATCCACAGAAAGATTGCAACAAATATAATTCCACTGTTGAACTGCTCATAGAGAAGAGATAAGAAATTGGAGGGGGAAAATTTGTAAGTTAGAAACTGAAGAGATTAAGATTTGTGAATCTTAACCCTTCAGACTATCAATGAAAGATCATCATAGTTTCTATAAAGTAAAAAGATTAAAAAAAAAAAACTTGGCTAAAATATTAAGATACCTGAAACCAAAGGCAACAAGCACATCCTTTTGACATACACAAGAAGGCTGGTGGAAAGAGAAAAGAAGAAATAAAACGTGAACTTACGGGACAACAGTCCTAAGGGCCATTTCTATACAGGTATGTCATGAATTAACTTCATGTAGGTTGGTTGTTTCTTTTTAATGGGAAGGAGAAAAATACAATTCATTTCATTAGTGAACTAACATTTATTGAAATATAAGCTGGTATGTAAGAATTGAAGGGATGGAAGGATTTTGAGTTTATTCTTAATTAGAATGTGAATAAAAGATGGTGAGACAAAAGAATTCTCTCTAGAGAGCAAATGATTAGCATATTTTAAACAACAGACTGGAAAACAACAATAGAAATAAAGAAATGTTAAAACTGGTAGGGGAAAGGAAAAGACTGAAAGAGAAAGCATGCATGATACAGTGACGTTTTCTCAATCTTCCTACTGGGGAAATTTGAGAAATTTGTTGTGTGTGTGTTACAACTACATGAGTGTGAAATTAAGGCAAACAAACTTTGGTAAGGTTTTCTTCAGGTCATTTGAATGAATTAAATAATTCAGGGTGATGTGTCTCCAAGAGCTGAAGAACTTACGATATGTGTTTCAGAAGCTGTAATTGTCTGATTTCAAGTGAGTTTATGAAGAAGATAGCACTTGTCTAAAAAAGTGTTGAGTTACTGTTGAAGATGATATTTATTTTGGATGTGGTTTCTTGCTGTAAACCATGGAAGTGAATTTTTCAAGTTTCTGACTTAGAAATATCATTCTTTATGCTTTGCTTTTCCATAGGAAATGGAATATTGTATATTTAATTTTTTAACATACTACAGGTATGTACCTTAGCCCTAATATTTAATGATTTCATTGATAACCAGTTAATTTTCTCTAATTGCTATATTATCAGCAAACCGTTTTTCTAAACGTTATAAAAATTAATTTTCAGGAACCATTTGGAATGGTCAGCCCTAAGCCATGCAGCCATCGTGCTTAAATTGGTTTTTGTAAACGACTTGTGTGTGTTTCGTAAAATATGCTTTATTTTAAAATTAGGGCTTCCTGTTGCAGCTGTTCCAGGAGCTCTGAGTCCTTTGGCTATTCCAAATGCTGCTGCAGCAGCTGCTGCAGCTGCTGCTGGCCGAGTGGGTATGCCTGGAGTCTCAGCTGGTGGCAATACAGTCCTGTTGGTTAGCAATTTAAATGAAGAGGTTAGTAAAATAATTTTCTAATGTTTATTCTTTAACTCCATTTCATTTGTGAAAGTTTCTCATGTTTATTTCATTTTGCACTTGCCTTTCTTTTTATGTACATTCATTAGTCAAAGTATTTTCTGTATGTTTCTACTTCTGAATAAAATCTATGTACTTGTTTAGGTAATATTTCCTTAGTCATATCTCTTTTTATATATATAATAATTATTATTATTATTATTATTATTATTATTTTTAATGTAACTACCTATTTTTCCTAAGAAAAATATGGTGAAGTACTATAGTATGGCTTTTTCTTTTTGTTGTTCTCAAAGGCAAATGTGATCTAATTTGCAGATTTTAACTGTAAAACAATTTTGTTCTTTGCCTTTTCTAATTATTTGCTTGTTCATTTCATGCTTATGTGTCATTGCATTTTTTTAAATCTTATTTTATGTGAACTACTCTAATACATTTTTCTTTGAAGGTTCTTCCAAAGATCTTGACGAGGCACTCTTCCAGTCTTTCTTAGTAATTTTTTCTTTGCAGTTATTAGTCATTGTCTTCTAAAAATATTTTTCAACTTTATCCCCTCCCCCCTTGTTAAATAAAATTTATTGCTGAGTTATTTTCTTTAGTTGTACATTTTATGTCTGGTATATTTTATTTTGATTGCTATGAAAGCTGGTATGAAATGTGGGAAGCTCAATGTATCAGTTTACAATGTCTAATTTGAATATTTGTTTCATTTTTAATTGGCCTCTGTTAATACGAACATTAAGCTTATTTTATCATTTAATACTATTGTCATTCACAGTTCTGCATGCTAAAATGTTTGAATCAGAGTGCCTTTGTTTTTCTTTTAAGAATTTTGCCTGCATTTCATAACCAGCCATGCTTATGCAGTTAAAGTTCAAAGTTTAAAATTCCTGTGCATGCTTTTCCTTCCCTATGTTGAGATGAAATGCTGTAATTTACTCTTTGATATAGATGTACTTTACCCATATTTGTCTTGGATGACTACATTTTACTCAGTTTTTCTTGTACAGTACATAAACCAACCATTTTCTGACCAAATTCCTGCATTTCCTATGTACTGACCTATATTTTATTTTTTTTTTGTTCCCCAATTCCTTATTTTTTTCTTCTGCATTGCTGTTTCCCTTCCCCATTTCATCCTTTTCCCCTGTGTGTTCACCTTCCCTTTCCTTGTCTTTTCCCAAATGCCCATTCCCTTCCCTGTCTTATCCTTTATTTTCCTTGTCCTTGTCTTCATTCCCTGTCTCCATTCCCTATGTTCATGCTTCTGTGCTTGAACAAATGTTCCTCGGACCAACTTGCCCCAATTAACCGCCTTGAACCATGATCCATGACCACCTCACCATTCTGCGGGAACCACCCTTCGTTATGGATGATCTGTTCATCTCCGCTCTTCCTCGACTCTTCTCTCTTCTTGTCTTACGCTGCTTGCTCTTCTCTCCTTCTAAAGATGGTTACGCCCCAAAGTCTGTTTACCCTCTTCGGTATGTTATTGTTAGCACTATACTTTTATTATTGATTTGATTTTTGTTTCACCTTAATTCTTATTTGTAGCTAGCACTTTGGCTTAAAGTTGAATAGTAAATCTTTTGCTATTTTTCTTTGCTATTTAAAACTCTCCATAGACACAAAATTTGTTTTAATGCATGCTGATTTATTTTGCATGGTCTTTAATTTAATATCATTCACATAGCTTTGAGGGTTTATCAAAAGTTATTCTTTTCAAAATTCACTGTTCAAAATCTTGATCTTCTTTATTCATTTGTGAGAATGATGAGTTTGAATGCGTGATCATGTTGATGTCTGAATGTTTCATTAATATGTCAGAAAGATAATCTTGAGCTGACTTGCATGTAAAATTAATTCCATTTTTGGATTACCTCTCTGTGGCTCCAAAAAAGGTGTTTATGGAGATGTGCAGCGTGTGAAGATTTTGTACAATAAGAAAGACAGTGCTCTGATACAGATGGCTGATGGAAACCAATCACAACTTGGTAAGATTAAACTATGTGTTATCTATTACATCTTTAAATCTGTTAATAAAAACAAACCCTATTATGGCAGTAAGTGATTCTTTTTTTTTTTTTTTTTTTGATAGCCGGGTTCAAAATGTCATGTTAATTTTCATATTTTAACATATTTATACACGATGACCATGTTTGTATTTTCTCCTGTCCTCTTAACAATCCTCAAGTACAATCTAATGGAAGATTTGGCCTCCAAAATTGTAGTAATCGTTTCACATAAGAAGGGTAGCGTTTATATTAAAGATCCTTAGTATCTTTCTTTCCTGCTTACTCCCTGTAATAGAAGGTAACTGTTCATATAGTCCATGGAATCCTGATTAATGTGAAATTTTAATTCAAAATATTTGTCTAAACCTAGTATTGGAAAATGGAAAATGAGTCACATGGAAAATGTATTTTAGAGATACCAGATTTTTTACAGAATGAAGAACTTGTGCTAGACAGGCTGTTGTGTTAATCCCTTTTGGAATCTTAAAATGTACTTAAGTCCATTATACTTCCATTAAATATTTACGTTAATAAGAATGTATCATTTGATTCTATACACGAAGTCAGATCTCATAAATATGGTATACAGCTATGTATTCACAATGTGATACGACTGTAAATATTATGTTCTTAGCTTATAATTCTGTTCATTGAGATTTGGGCATGATGATGGCTCAAATTGGTTGCTTTCACTTTTTTTTTGAAATTTGTCACTTTTGATGTAAGGACTGTATTTTTGCTATTACACCCAATGAAATTCACAGACTTGAACGGTATGATATATTTGGTCTTTGGAAAGTTTGAATTTTCTTGTTTCTTACCAACTGTCATGGTAGCTCAGACAACACATAAAACTATACATCTGGCTCTTCACTTTTTAAAATGGAGATACCCATCTTTAATGAAAGATATATAAATAAAGAGTGCTAATCAGGTCCTAGATGCCTAGTAAATCTTTTCTTCTTTTGCTGTGTGTGCTCTGGTAGAGGTAGTCATGGCCATTGTTTTTATATACGTTGTGAGAAGCATTTAACAAAGCTTTCTCAACGGTTTCATTTTTTTTTCTCATCAGTATGGGAGCTGTGGGGGTATTACCCTCATATAAAGGATATATAGTGGTTATGGTTGGGAAGTACCTGAGGTAGAATTTAACCAAGCTTTTCTGGATATTTTTTATGTAAGGACTATTTAAGGACTTCTGTCCTTCTGTCTTCTTATAAGGACACTAGTCTAATTAGATGAGGGCCTCATCCTTATGACCTCATTTAACTTTCATTATCTCCCTTAAAGTCCCTGTCTTCAGATGGTCATTTTGCAGGATTAGAGCTTCAGTATAGGACTTTTGGGAGAACACAGTTCAATGCATAATAGTACTTATAAAAAGCAGGGGTAAAAGATTTGCAAACTTAAGATCTTTGAAATAAAGCTTTGACATGATTTACAGTGTTTAAACTATTTTACAGTAAATTATTTCTCATGGCTAGATTTTGCTTTTTTGAAATCCTTATGATTCTAAAAATACGCACTCATACCATTGATGCCTTTAATATTGAAAAAATTAGTGAGACATTTGAAAATGTAATATGCTTTATTTTTGGGCCCTATTTTCCTTTTGGTTTTCATAGGACTCTATTTGGAAATAACTCATTTCATGATATAGGCAGGTTTTTTTGTTTTTTGTTTTTTGTTTTTTAATGCCTAGGACATAGTATGGGGGAAATAAGGAGAATTAAAAGATACTATGGGTTTAAATGTGAATGAGATTGTTGCAAACCTTGGAGGCCATGTTAAATTGGATGTTTTAAGAATAATTTGTGTATTATTTTAAAATGACCTTTAACAGAATTCTGATAAAATCCCAAGGAGTAGTAGTTTTTTCATGTTAAACTGGTTTTTATTTAATGTATAGCTGCTTTCTCAAAAGTAAAGTTACTTAGTTCTTCATAATAGTCCTTGATCTACTAAGTTATCTCTCTCACAAAAAGATTTCAAGAGATCTTCCTTCCCAAGAGGAATTAGCAAGGAGGGAAATAGCAAATGTTATGGAATATAATGGGGAAACTATTTACTTACTTACTTACTTACTTACTTACTTATTTATTTATTTATTTATTTATGATTTTATTTATTCATGAGACACACAGAGAGAGAGAGAGAGAGAGAGATAGAGAGGCAGAGACACAGGCAAAGAGAGAAGCAGGCTCCACTCAGGGAGCCTGATGCCGGACTTGATCCCAGGACTCCAGGATCACCTAGGGATCCCCAGGAAATAATAAATTTAAAATTTATGATAGAATCTAAGTCCCTATGCACCAGTAATAATAGCAACAACAATGTAAAGGAGTAAGTGCATCAGTCAAAAGATAGGTTGTCAGATCTGATTTTTTTTTTTTTTAACTTGTTGCGACAAACTTAAAAAGCACAAGGATGTGGAAAGGTTGAAAGAAAAGGGATATATATATAAAAGATAAATTTAGATCACCAGGAAGATAAAAAGAGTTTTTGGTGTGTGTATGTTTGGGGGGATGC
This sequence comes from Canis aureus, assembly GCF_053574225.1. NCBI lineage: Eukaryota > Metazoa > Chordata > Mammalia > Carnivora > Canidae > Canis > Canis aureus. Next base: position 24,730,042 of record NC_135618.1, read on the forward strand.
CCCTAATGAAATAGCCTCAAAATATATCAATCATAAATGAATAGATAGAACTAGAGGGACTCTTGAGGAAATCTTCTCTTATAGGGAGAGATCCCAACACACCTTTCTGAATTAAGTCAGGCAGACATAATACAACAAAGATACAGTTACCTTAAAATTACACATGTATAGAACTACACACTTAACACTGTTTTTTAAGTACATTGGGGAACATTTACTAAAGCAGGCTTCAGTAAAGCAGAGAGTAAGTAACATATATTCTATTCTCTGTTGCACAATTTGAGTTAATAACAAAAAGATACATTTAGAATTTCCTAATATCTCATGGATCGAGGAAGTTACTTTAATGAGAATTTAGAATACTTAAAACTAAAATGATAATGAAAGTACTTACAAATTAGATATGTGTAGTACAGTGAAAGTGGTGTTTTGACAGGAGGTTAACTTTAAGAATGATGGTATAAACCCAAGGAAAGGATAATAATAAAGATAAGACTAGCAATCACTGGTATAGAAGACAGTTAAGAGAAAAAACAGAGCTAGAAGGTGGGTCTTTGAATAAATTAATAAAATAGACAAGTGAGTATTGAACTTGATTTTTTAAAAAGTGAGAGACAACACAAATAATACTCGGAATTATAAACTTCTCCTGTATATAAACTTTTTGACCATCTTTTGACTTACTGTTATTCATTCATATCTTTTTTTGGTAAACATTTCTTTATTTTCTTTATTTTTTTTTATTTATTTTTCTGAAAGATAAATAAAGCAGGGGGAGCAGCAGAGGGAGGGGGTGAAGCAGGAAGCCCTGACATGGGGCTCTACCCCAGAACCCTTATCCCACTGAGCCCCACCCAGACGCCCCCATTAATATCTTCTTCAGAGATAAAGGGAAAAGTAAACAATTACATTCAAACAAAAGTGCCATTTCCATTGTGCAACATTGGCCTTTTCCTCTTTTATCATTGATGGCTTTGTCCATTTACACCGTATTTCTTGTAACCAGTTTCAGGATATCAGAGTCCTGTTATTTAAACTTGGTTCATCTTAAATTAGTAGTTCAAATAATCTACTGTTTCTTGTTTAATCATTATGTCTGCTTCAGTTTTTGACAAGCTTTTTTTAAAAAAAGTGTTTAGAAATTGTCACACTCAACCCCTCTTCTTCAGCCCTCATCCATTTGAGATTCCAATTGTTTTGTCAAGTCCGATGACTAGAATACTTCTCATTACCTATTTCCAGAGGTAGCTCTCTGGTTATTTTGCTTTATTTTAATCCCATTTCTCTATCATCCATCTCCTCTTGGTACAGGTACTGTCCCTAGGACTTTTTATTGTTATTTTCACCCTTCAGTGTATCACAGCTCAGCTGATTGTGCAATCTTTTCATAACTTTACAAAGCTGAACTAAGCATTCTTTATAACAGTGTGCTTCCTTATACCACTTTATTCCCTAAATGCATTCCTTATAATGCATTTGTATGAGCTAAGAGTACTTTATCATAAGTAATAGAATGATAGAACTTTAAAAATGTTTTGTAATTCAAGTAAGTTTTATAATAGCTTATATACCATGTCTATGAGTAATTGAATTGAATTTTGTAAGTGAAAATTTAGAAGTATGTGTGAAACGCAGTAGAACTAGTGAGAAAGAATTCAGGCCTGAGAGATGATTTTTTTCTGTTCGCCTCGGTTGAAAAAAAAAAAACTAAGAAAAAAGCATTACAAATATATAACACTACAGTAAAAACAGTCAGGAAGAGTAAGCTTGTTTTTACAAATTAGAGAAGCTACAAGTGAAAAAAGAAAATACTGTTGGTTCTTTTCTGAATTGTACCTTATACTTTCATAGCATTTTCCTTTTCAGACCTGTTTTATATTTAACTGATTTATGTTCTATACAGGTAAGTATGATAAGATGCATGGGTTTAATAAATTCTGTGTATCTCTGGTATCAGACTATGTGCTGCAGTATACTAATCAAAAAACATTTTGAGAGTAGGGGTTTTATTCTCATTTCCCTGCTCTTCCATATTGCCTTTATCTCTCTACTGTTAATACTCTAATACTTGGAGTAGTCAAATCAGACCTCCAGTTTAAAGTCTATGGCTTACGAAATGGTCTTCAGTTGTTCTGACTAGTGAGTAAAATGTGAAACGTAGAGAACTGTTCTGTAATCTCAGGCTAGTTCATTTAGCTTAAAAATAACCCAACTGTTACTTCAAGAATTAGGTATGTAATGTTCTGTGTTTAGGCACTGTGCTGTGTGCTGGGATAGAGACCGTGGTTCCTGCCTTCATATACCTTGCAGTGGGAAGGAGGATTTAGATAATTAAATTGTGATAAATTTTAAAAAGAAGTAAAGGGTGAAGGGAAGGCCTTTCCAGAGAATGATGAGAAAGGCTAGGAGGGATAATGAACAAGATGGGAAACTGGTATAGATCAGCATGCATACAGGGCTAAAGGTAAGAAAAACTAGCACTTTAAGGAGATAGGTTTTATGTAGTTCTAACTTAAAGTGCAAAGAAGTATAGTACTAAAATCTATAAGTTCCATGAGGGGGTAGGATGGTTCTTACTACTTGATTATCAGCACTACTAACAAAGTAGTTGGTATTGTTGTACATCCTCAAGAAGTATGTTCAAAGAGGCTGGGGAGATTTTATTCTTTAACATGGTTTTTGCCTTTCCTAGTCTGATCTGACCTTAACGATTTTAAGCAGGTAATGACATCAGATTTGCAATTTATAGGGCTCATCCAGCTGCTATGTGTAATAGAATGGATTGGAGAAAAGTAGAGCAAAGTCCAACAGTTTTGCAGGTCAAAACATTGTGACAGTGTAAAGCAGAGAATGGAGAGCTGTATTGAGGGATAATTAGGAGTAAGAAGAGTATCGTAGGACTTGGGAATTAGGTTATGGGGCAGAAGGGAGAAAAAGTTTTATAGATAAGTACTAAGTTTATTCAGCAACTAAGTTTATGATTTATCAGGATTGGCAAGGAAGAGAGAGATTCATAATCAGGATTTACATTTTATGAAAGAAACGAACTTTTTTGTCAAAATACTTGTTTAGTGCAAATAAATTTAAATCATCTTGTCAGTGGCTGTTATAAACTTGCCATTTATTTAAAAATCATAGAATTCAGTTATTTTAACTATTCTAAAAATTATTTTGCTTTGAACTGTGTTAATATTTTTTTAATAGGCATTTTTTTCTTTTTACAGCCATGAACCATCTTAATGGACAGAAAATGTATGGTAAAATTATTCGTGTTACTCTGTCTAAACATCAGACGGTACAACTACCTCGAGAGGGACTTGATGATCAAGGGCTAACAAAGGATTTTGGTAATTCCCCATTGCATCGTTTTAAGAAACCTGGATCCAAAAATTTTCAGAACATTTTTCCTCCTTCTGCAACCCTTCACCTATCCAATATCCCGTAAGTACTAAGCTAGAGTTTTCTAAGGGTATACATTATAGAAATAAAACATAAAATTTATTATTAATCTTCTTTTTTTTCCATCCAATTTTCCTAGTCCTTCAGTAGCAGAAGAGGATCTACGAACACTGTTTGCTAACACTGGGGGCACTGTGAAAGCATTTAAGTTTTTTCAGTAAGCAAGCTTTCTTGTCTCTAAATTAGTGACTTTGACAAAAAGTTTTCTTCAAGTAGTTTTTATCTTTTTTGTTTATGAAATTAATTCTGGAATGGGTGAAATTCAAGTATTTAAGCACTTCCTAATTTTTATGAAGTATCTAATTTCATAATTTTGTTTCAGAAGAGATCACAAAATGGCTCTTCTTCAGATGGCAACAGTGGAAGAAGCTATCCAGGCCTTGATTGATCTTCATAATTACAACCTTGGTGAAAACCATCATCTGAGAGTGTCTTTCTCCAAGTCAACAATTTAAAAAGGGGGAGGTGAAGATTGAGGGTGTATCACATTGTTTGGTGTCATCACCTATTGACTGTTCAGAAAAGTGGGGACCAGAGTTTGATTTTTTTGTTGTTGTTGTTGTTTCCTTTTTTTTTCCATGCTGTTATCATTCCTTGGTTATAAAATGAAATGGCATACATAAAGGCAGAGTTGTTAACTGCTGTATTTCATCTGTTCTATAGGTAGGCCATTTTTATTGTCTGTTTATAATTTTAGTTTAATTATACTTTCCTTTTTCAACTTAGTTGACATACGTGCCTTAAAAAGGAAAACTAGTGTTGCTATTGTGCATTTACTAGGTAAAAGGAATTGGTTGTCTAGGGCACATTGTTATATGGGAATTACAATATGTTTAGGCAGGGGTGTGTAAAAAGGTTAAGTTTTTGTTTCTCCTGCTTGGAACTTATTTTGAATTATTGGCTTGTCACATTTCTTTCTATTTAATCAAATAAGATACATGATACTGAAAGAATTAAAGCAGCATTTTTTAGTTTTTACTACCTTAGGCTTTATTGCTTTAAAAAAACATTGGCCTTTTGTATCTCACAATTCTGGTCTAGATTCAGTTATGAATGTAGGCATTAGTTAAAATTAACAAGATGCAGAGTATTAATTTCTTAAGACAACAAAGTGATTTCTGTAAGTTTGAGCCCTACGTGGAAAGCATTGTGGAATCTTAACCTTTTTGTACACACTCTTGTGGGACGTATCATATAAATGTCAGCACTAAGTAATGTCTTGTTTGTGGCTGAATATTTTTCGTAGATGTTTTTGAAGTTGACATGACTTACGTGCATTTAAATATATATTGCCATCCTTAGTTTGTAATTAAGATTTGGAATATGGTTGTGGATTTCTGAGCATGTGCAGACTGGTCTAGCTAGTTCAGGAACTGGTGCATGTATTTTTCAAAGATAAAGAAAGTGTACTGCGAAAATTTGCAGGAAGATTAATTTTGTGGCAGTTTTCTAAAACTGACAACCAGGTGGGACCAAAGTTTATGTGCCTTTAGTCTTAATTTACCTTGCATTGTAATATTCAGTTTTAATAAATCTTCAAAATATTTTGTATTTAGGAATAGATCTGACTTTAATAAAAACATGGCTCAGAATCTACAGGTCAAATTAATTTGAACAGTTCTTGTCAATCTGAATTGTTGATTCTGTTTAAATGACCAATACTTTTTGAAATTGATGTACTTAGTTTCAAGATTCATAGATTCTGTTATCTATGTAGACAGAATGGTCATGTATATTTTCTATTAGTTGAGTTTTTACATCTTTAGAAATGTAAAATTCAGTATAGTTTGAAAGCGGCACAATTAAAAATTAATTTTCTAACAAAGTTGGGAGGTTTGATGGTTGTTTAATTTCCTTTTGTGTGTACTCTGCTTACCTCTGTAGCATGCTCAATAAACACTTCTGTAGCTCTGTATTCACCTTTTCTGTCTTTCTCTGCTGCCTTTTCTCTTTCCTCTTCTTTGTTTTTCACTCCACTGTGCTTCTGAATTCATGTTTATTCTCTGCCAGGGTGGGAAAGGAGTAATAATATTATAATTCTATGGCTTTATACCATAAATAAATCTAGATGCTGTGAAAATATACCAGCTGGTTTTTTTTTAATTTAAAAGATAGTAACTGCTTTTCAGGAGGACACATATTAAACATTTCCCACCCTGTTATAATCTACTGCTTTAAAGACATAACTTTTATTGTATCTTGTTAATTCTATCTCTTTTGTTGTTGTTGTTTTTTTTCCAGTAGATTTATGCACTAATAGATCTTTTGGATTTGCCATGCTCTCTTGCTGCAGTTTCATCTTTCATCTTTTGTGTCTGCTAAAGATTTCTTACTAATCTTAGATTACCTTGCGATTTTTAACAAAGGGTATTAGGTGTTATTGGGAAGAAACTTTGTCTTGGGTGGGCAGAAGATACATTCAGGTAATTTGTGATGTTATAACTTCCACTTTTTTTTTTTTTTTAAAGGAGTTCAGTTAGGGGGCTATTTGTGTTATTCATATTTTTGGTTACTTTTAAAAAATAGATATATTGGTGTCAGGTAACTTCAGACTTTAATACATGTTCCATTGGTTTGTTTTGTTATGAAATAACTGAGAATTATGCAAAACTCGTACATGGCGAATAAACAAATGAAGGAATAGGAAATAACTTTAAATGTGCCATATTAATACAACAATTCAGTTATCTCAAAAAAATATAGTAAGCGAAACAATTGTTTACATTTGAGTCAAGAACATTGGGGTTATTTGGAAGCTAGACGATCTTATATTTTTTCTTCTTAAAGTAGGATTGTACTACAGAAGCACTCAAAGCAACAGCAGATGTGCCTCTAAAGTATGTAAAATCCAATACCATGGCTAATGAATAGTAATTGAGCAAAGTTTCTCCTGAGTGAACCTTTTTTCTCAGTATTGGGTGGTGGTTGAAATATCTGAAATATAGGTGTTTAGCTACCTTTCAAGTATTCTTTGTGGCTGGCTTTGGGTTGGAAGAAGTCCTGAAATGTGTGTAGGAACTGGGTTGCTCCAGTTGCTGAGCTGGGGAGAGTTCACAGTACCTCTGATGGGGGATGACCAGACACCAAAGTTCTTCCTGCCCGGGAGGTAGAGATTCTTCAGTCTCTTAGAGTGCACTGTGGTAACAAACAGCCTTCCTTCCAAAGCACTAAGTCAGTGAAGTGGTAATTTTGACATTGTAGAATATTTAAAACTTGGTACATTAAATTAATTGAGTCCTTGTCCTGTGTATAAATTGCTGAAGTGCTAGGTGAAAATAATGTCAGCATCATCATCATTACCATTATATGCCTCAGTCTTTTACAGTGAACTAGCTAACAGTGAAGTGTTCTTAAGACTTAGTTGCTTCGTAATAGAGGCCTTACCTTGAATATGTAGAAAGGTAGTTGTTTTTTTTTTTTTTTTTCTGACTAAGCTAGAAAAACTTGTGTTTTTTTTTGTTTCGTTTTGTTTTTTTGACATTAGGATTTGGAAATGGGTTTCAAAGCACCTACTTAAAGAATGGGTTCATATATATTTAATTTTATATTTAACGCTAGAAATGTAATGTAGCATTTGAAAGCCACTAAGAATATCTTGGCTTAACCAGGAAGGGTAACATATCATTCTCTTTATTATGTTAGGAATATACTAACTCACATTTTGAGGCATTTTAAGATAAGGTTAGTCTAATCAAATTACAGTAAATTTACTTTGTTCCTTAGTTCTGTTTGGATTACCATATAGTTTCTAGGCAAAGGACAAGTCACTTTCTAAGCCTCAATATCTTTCATCTATAAAATGGATGCAATAAATTCTGCTCTACCCACCTCACAGAATTTTTGTGAAGCTCAAACAGGATAAACACAGAAAATCTGTGTAAATGGTAATCTGCTATGTAGGAGGAAGTGTAACAACGCCACCGTTTTAGGACTACATGCCAGATTAGCATGTAGTATGCTTACCCACAGTAAATCATATCCTATTCCCTTTTTTGCTACACGGAAGTTTTTTAATGGTCTAATTTTATTTTAAGTGTCAGTCTGGTTAAAGAAAAAAGATGGAGAATGCAAGTATATATTGCATCCCAAAGCCAAATGAAAGGAGAAGGGTTTATTAGTCTTATATTTTCAATTTGAACTATTTGATAGCCCAGTAATTGAACATAGATACATATTTAATTATAGGTTCCACTTAAAAATGAGATTTTTTTTAATGTATACAACTTTAAAGATTGCTGTGAACCTTGGCAGTAATTCTAACACTTAAAAGACTTTGAAGGCTGTGAAAGGATCTTCTCTTGACTAGAACAAGAATTCAGAGTTTCCTCACTGACTTAATATTATAAAATGGAACATAAATCTAAAAACATTTGTTCATTCAGGAAAAGGGTACAACACTCTTTAGTGAAACTGAGCATACATAGGTTTATTGTGGCTAAATAGGTTTCTAGAAAATACTAATTTTAAGCTACAGTATTAGAATTTATTATCAAAAATCTTAATTTTATAGTTGTTTACTCTTCTAAATATACTCCCTTTAAGGTTCTTTTTTTATTTTAGATTTTGCAAGTGTACATGTGATTATTCAAATTAAGAACATAAGCGTTCAGATATGCAGAATACCGAGAAAACCTAATGAACACCTATGAATTTAGCACTGATTCTTTCACACGTAATACTATCCATACTTTATAATTTTAATATATGAAATAAAACCTTACAGATTGAACTGACATCCCTGTGTATTTGATCTAGTCCCTACATCATCCCTTCCCCAGAGGTAATCATTACTTTGGTGTTTGTTTTTATTCAGTAGTTACTTTTCAAAGGGAATTTGTTCTGTAATTGTGTGTATTCTGTAGCCCAAACTTTGTTTTTCTATCTAAATACTGCGCATATACTCTAATACTCATGATGTTTGGATGGTATATTTTGTCATCCAACACACAAATTACAATTTTTAAAGATTGAGATATTTGGACATCCATATTCTCCTTATGAAATGTCATGACATAACCAATTTTAGGAAGGTTTTTAAGTCCATTCCTTTTTTTTTTTTTTTTTTAATAAATATTGAATAAGTTGTTGGATCTTAAGTTTCTCCTAATGTAAAGAAGGATGTGAAAAGTAAACGAACTATTGCTATTATCTTAAAAGCTGAGATTAGGTGTAATATACTTAAATACAAATACATCCTTTCTAGCTTCCTATTATAACCCCCCTTCTTGCAACTTTAAGAGTACTTGGCATTTTTGTTTTCATCCCCTTAATTGGTGTTAATGTTGTATAGGATTTTTTAGAGAAGGAATGTTACTTTTTATTATGAAACATTTCAAATATACAAACAATAGAAGACTTTAACCCTCATCAGTCAGCTTCATTTACCAACACTTTGTTCCTCTACCCACTTCTCACTTCCTATAGTAAACAAATCCCAAGTATATTTCATCATCAGACTTCCTACTTTCCTTGCATTGTATTAGTCACTATTCTGTAATGTCTAAGCTAGTCTCACTTGTCAGCAATACAATTTCTTAAGATCTTAGAACCTTGCTACTAAAAATGCAAGTCCCAGACCAGCAGCAATTAGTATCACCTGGGAGCTTATTAGAAACTCAATCTCTGGCCCTGTCTCTGACCTGCTGAATACATTTTGATAAGATTGGCAGGTGAGATCCATTTGGACATTGAAGTTTGAGAGGCACTCTCTAACAGAATACACTTTTTTCAGTTTCATGAAAGCTTAAAATGTGTTTTTTTTTCCCTGAGTGTGAAAATTTTATTAGTAATTTTAAGTTACTCAGACACAAAAACTGTTAATAACATTAAGGGATAACTGTAGAACTGAAAAGGTCCCTATATGGTAGTTTCTAACCTCATTTTAAGTATAAACTTCTAGAAAAGTCGAAGAGTTGAGCAACATTTTTCTTTAACTTACCTGTAATTAGAATACAGGTCCCAATCCAGTCCTCCAGTGTGTTCTACCAAGTAAAGAAAATATAGGCCCGCTGCTATTCCTAAATTAAATCTAATTTATTGTACAAGTTAATAGATAAATAGCTAATAATAGAAATCAATATTTTTAATTTAGTACTCTGTTAAATTTAGCTTGACAGGGAAAGAAATTCCATGTGAATTGATTTTAAGTGATTAGAAATTAACACTTTTTAAAGAGCTGACTCTATTATAGTATAATAAAACGATGCCCTTGGGTCATGTTAGTAAATAGGCAACTTTTCTACTCACTGAAATGCTTCTTAAATCCATTTCCCTAACTCTAATTGGATAGTAGATTCATAGTTGAAATACCTAAGCTTCACCGAGTGATACTTGCTGAAACTCTCATAGTTAAAGCTGTGGTATAAATACAGATTGAGCTTTGCCATAGCATGCCTTCAGGGACCCTTACATACCTTTAGTGTAGTTTGTAATGTTCTGGGGCCTAGCAGTTTCCTCCAGTGTCCTGTCTTGCTGAGTATTTCCTGCTTACAACTACTATTGCTGTCCCTAAATCTTGTTGCTGCTTTAGCTGTCATTTACACTTTATTTCATTTCTCACCCATCCTCTTTTCTTCTTTGCAATTAAGTTTCTTGCTCCTGTGACTTTTCGTTTTTATAACCATAACCAACCGATCACACTATTCCTTTTTACTGCTGGTTAACGGACGAATGATAGTGCATTGTATGTAATATTCAGATGTTTTCCTATTTTTTGTCTGGTTCAGCTTAAAATCCTTCTGCCATTATTTTGCTTTTTAAATTTTGGGACTCTAACAATTCCAGATGATTAAAAACATGAGAAGTCTTCCAGGAACCTGAAGCTTTCACGTATTTATCACTATGTGGAGGACAAATTGTCAAATAATTGTGGTTAAAGAGCTCGTTTAAGGAGGGGCACCTGGGTGGCTCAGTCCATTAAGCTTCTGCCTTTGATTCAGTTTATGATCCTGGAGTCCCAGGATCAATCCACATGTTGGGCTCCCTGCTCAGTGGGGAGTCTGCTTCTCTCTCTCCCTCTGCCCCTCCTCCCATTTGTGTTCTGGCTCTCAAATACATAAAACCTTTTTAAAAAGAGCTCCTTTAATAAAGGAGACTTAGAAACTTCTAAAAGGTGATTACAGTTCATTTAATCATGATTCCAAGAAAGTAAAGCCTATATGTTCAAAGGAATAATTAATATTTTCTAAAGTAAGTTTCTGAAAGAGCTCCAGGGGAAAAAAAAAACATTACAATAGTTCACTCTTTCATAAGTTTGTAATTTTGTGAGACATTAAGTAAGTTATATTTTTTAATTCTGGAAAAACATAGGCATTGATGTTACACTAAACTGTATTCAAGTCTTATTCTGCTACCTAGTAGCTGTGAGTCCTTTATAAAAGCCCTAACTTTCCCATCTGTAAAATGGAGGTAATATCTACCTTGTATGTGCACTGTGGGGGATTTATGTGAAATTCAGTTCCATCCCATTTATAGTTTTTCTTTTCCCTTGCTTGGGGAAGATTTTTGGCATTCCATTTATGGAGGTTGGTTTTTTTTCCCCATAAATATTAAACCTCTTTCATTCAAAATGCATTTATTGTTGGACACTTTTGCTACATGAATTATAGGGAATTCAAGGATAAATAGAACCACAATACCGTTTCATAATACTTGGAAAAGGCAAACTTGTTCCAATATGTTTGATAAATATTAGAGAATAAGCATTACATGAGTTTCACATTTATGTGCAATTCATCATGGGAAACCTGATAAAAGCAAAAACCAGCACCCAGCTAAACCAGCTGTGTAGAAATGTACCCAAGATGTGCTTGAGAATACCCCTCAGACATCTGTTGGCTACTGCAGTTCTCTACATGTTTAGGTGCCACGCTTAATCCACATTTGGTGTTCACTTTTGGTCCAGTTTTAGTTAACCAACGCTTTACAATAATAACTTGCAAACTCCAACATCACTTCCCATACCAACTTCCACATAAGCAGCTTAAGATCTTTTTTTAAGAAGTCCTATTTGTAGCACTATTTATATATTTTTAACCACCTAATATATGTAAAACTGTGCTGCCATTTTTTTACTGTTCTTACTTTTATGTTCCTGATAGTTTTTGAGTGTTGTGCCCCAACCCCGCTATTTCCCCATTAAGACCTGTGGTCTTAATTCTGTGATTTTTGCATAATATAGAAGCTTATGGAAGTGTTTGTGCTATGTTCTAATAGAACTATTTTCAAGGAGCTTCTGATTTAATTCACATTATGACAAGACAGTATATGACAAAATATTGGACATCAGAAAACAAGATTTGATGTTGGGCATCATCATTTACTGATCATAGTAGCTTGAGCAAGGCCAGTTATTTGAGCCCCTTTTCTCATCTATATCCTTTATGTCTTATTTTAGTTTTAACTAAGATAATTAATGCAAGCACTATATAAAATATCAACACTGTAGAAGTGTAGCTTTGGTAATGTCTAGTGGTACAAAAATTACCTTTTGGGCCAATTTTAAGGTAAGGTGATTGTAAAAATTGTTCTGAAATGAAAGAGATTTTTTAACCTCAAAGCCTATGCTCTTTTTACACCAGTGAATGACAACAATGTACATAAGTTAGTTATGGTTGATTTATTCCCTTACGACTTTTGGGTTTTAAATAGTTGAATTATTTTTCCTCAAAACTAACTACAGGAGAGCACCTTGAACAAGTAGGTTCCAGTTTGAAAGATTGTCAGTATAAAACATCCAAGTATCATGCTTTCAAATGAAATACTAGCCCCCTGATTTCTACCAACTAGAAATATAAATCAATTTTAAGAGTATTTTCTACTTCGTCTGTTGACATCTTTTAACCTCTTGAGAATTAATTTATTCATTGAACAAATACTGCATGCTAACCATGTGCCACCTTAGATGCTGTGAAACAAAACATAAAACACAGTTCCTTCTTATCATGGGGCTTTCAGTCTGGTGTGAGATAAGTAAACAAGCACTTATAAATAGTTTGGTAAGTTTTATATAGAAACTTTTGGGTGCTATTATATCGTATTCAAACTTTATCCGGTAAGGATTCTTGGAGACAGTTAAGAGCTGGGTTGAAAGAAGGGAAGTGTTGAAGACAAAAATAGTGTGTTTAAAAGAAAACCTGAATCAAAATTATGGCACATTAGAGAATCTAAAAGTTTAACATGGCTAGGTTGTGGATTATGTGACAGAAGCAGTAGAGAAAATGTGTTTTGATAGAAAGAGGTCATGGGCCTTGCTAAAGAATTTGGACTCTTAAGATCAGGGTTTTTAAACAATTACTGGTAAAATGGATTTAAGAGAACAAACAGGGGTGATATGACAATACTGGTAAATTTACTCTGCTTATTAAAAACTATCCCTTTTAAATTTGAAGTTTTTTTCTAATTCTAAAAATCACATAAAATTTAAATTTATTAAACCTATCCATCTAAAAATCTCAAAATTTGATATTATTTTAAAGAATACAAAGTTAAGACCTCCAAAAATATATTTTGTCAAATGCCATTAAAAGGAAGACGCTTACTCTAATGTAATTATCCTGATAATCTAAACTGCATAACCATGCTTCTCTATGTAAGGATTAGATAAGACAATGGAATGCTGCATGCTTTTGAGTTGTCTTTTTTTTTTTTAATGATCATTAAAACTAATTTCCCATTCAAACATACATTCATTGGAAGAATGCAAAATATAAAACCTGTAGGTTACAACATAAGGTTTAAAATGAAATTTCAAAGCCAAAAAGAGCCATTTTAGGTTGTGCATCACGATAACCCGGAAATATTGGTTCACTCTCCTGTGCTGTTGAAGCTGCTGTTTGGCTTGACAATTCTGAGAATCCCTACTCTTAATAAGTAAAAGTGAAGTTTTAACTCTGAAGTGCCAATTTCATTGAGTAAAAAGAGTTGGTGTAGATGAACAAATATCCCTTTATGAAAACAACCATAAAGAAGGATGTCTCAGCAAGTTTAAATATTATTTGTTAATAAGAGAAAAGATAGCGGTATATTAACCATAATTTATCTTTTAGCTAAAGTAGAATTATACTTGCAATATATTCTTGGATTTATAATCACACTCAAAACGAGTTTAATGATTGAAAATTCAACACACTTTTACCACCTGTGTCTCTAAATTTGCCATCTACTTTGGTTTATCATTTTGTATACAAAAGCCATATGTAATTGAGTTTAGTGAAAATTACTTGAAATCAAGAAAACAAATTTAAAAAAATGCAAGATATCTATGGGAATATTGAACTTCATAACAGATAAATAGAATGTCCAAAAATACTTGTGTTAGCATTTGCTTTCTTTCTGGTCACTGAATCACCATACTTAATTAACCTAGAACTCTATAGGGGTTCTTTACCAATATATTCTCTCTCCTTCAAGTATATTCTCAGTGTTTCAAATGTTTTTATTAACCACTCTTAACTGAGATGGCATATAGAGTTGATATGCAGGCCAAATTCTAGTTAAAAACTTCAAAAGACGGTCACATTTTTGACACATATTTTAAATAAGTTGTTCTTGAACAGATGTAATTTAATTATAAATAGTTTAATAGTGTTCCACCTAAGAACTCTCATTCATTGTTTAGTTAATATATTTACTGCATACATTTCAGACCATCTTGGTCTAATGTGGCCTAGTAAATGCAAAATAACTGAAAAAATTCATCCAATTTTTGTTTTCATTTACTATCTCACTTTTTGTTAATTTTTTTTTCTTTTAAAGATTTTATTTAATTATTCATGAGAGACACACAGAGAGAGGCAGAGACACAGGCAGAGGGAGAAGCAGGCTGCATGCAGGGAGCCCTGATGTGAGACTTGATCCTGGAACTCCAGGATCACACCCTGAGCCAAAGGCAGATGCTTAACCACTGAGCCACCCAGGTGTCCCTCACTTTTTGTTAAATTCTAAATCTGAGCATGATATATACAAGACTATATAGCCAACAAGAATTTTTAGGTTTTTTTCCAAGAGTAGAATGTGGTCTTCTGCTGAAGTATATATTTCCTTATAGATTTGTTGAAGTAAATGATAGGAAATCATTTAGCTTACAAAGACACAAGCAGCAAAGTCTTATAATTTGTAACAATTGCTGAAAGCACACAAACATGGTTAAGTGTGTCCTTTCCCTTTATACTCTACAATCAACACTTCATGCATGGAGATCTGAAATCAGGGTGAATCCTTTCTTTGCCTTTTTTTCCTCAGGGAGAAGGGGGAAGTATTATATATTCCTTAAGATCCTAATTTGCTGTGATAAAGACATGATCAGAGTCAACCATGGACCTAATTTACCTTTGTTAGATCACAGTGCCAAAAGAAGACAAATTCCTTTAATTTGTCTATACAACCATAACTAAAAGCAAATTATCCGAATGGTAGCTCTTCAGTCAAGGAGAGATGAAAAGATCTTTATTGAATCTATCCATCTTGGTCACTTATCTGTATAACTCATTCCTGATACAGTTTTACATAACACTTTTCTCTTTGAATATAAATCTTGTACATTTTTATAGTAAGATCTAGATGGATTTTTTTGCACTAGAGAGCCAGAACTTTCTCTCAGCTGTCCTCCATCTTCTCTCTCACAGGATGAGAACATCTGCTTTTCCTTTTTAGATAATGGGGAATTTTAGGGAATAACACACACGTTGGAGCAGTGGTGACAGCATAAATGTAACGTCCAGTAGATCTGATTTTAGTTCTGGTCCTGTAGTAAATAATAGCTATAATTTATAAAATATTTTCTAGTAACATTTATGCTGTACTTTAAATGCATTTGTACATCTGGTTCCTGTGGTAACAGTGTGAAGCAATTATTATTTATATATTAGAGAAAATGAGGATCAGCAGATGTTACTACCAAAGTTACATAGTAAATGGCAAAGCCAGAGCCTATGTTTTAAACACGAATCCACTATCATATCAGCCCATAGACCATTACTGATCACACTTTATCATATGCCTTCATAAATATAAACGGCTTTTTTCAACACATTTACTTTTAAGCCTGTCTTATTACCCTGCCTACCTCAGGCTCTAAGGTTCAGATCCATGTGATGGGGCAAATAAACATGAAACTGGGCTCACTTTTCAGTGGGAGTATTTTAATCAGGGTCCAGGTGATGGTATTCTTTGCCATTGAGTCTTTAACTTGACTATTTCTATTTTTATTGGTATCAATGTCCTGAGGCCTCAAATCCTGAGTTTCTCAAGACACTGGCCTACATTTCCATCAGGGACCTAATCTAGTAATGGTTTCAATGTCTATTGATCAGACCTTTGTTTTCTAGGGCCTCAAACTATAGAATTTTATGACAGGCCTGTGACTGGCTTCATTAGCTTCCAACAACTTCCTTGGGCCTCAGCACATTAATAATACCTAATAATTAAGAATTGCCCTGTGCAAGCTCTACACAAAGCATTTTATATAATTTCCAAAGTCATGGAGTCATTATATATAAGTGGTAAAGCTGAAACCTAACTTAGGAAGTCTGTCTCTAGAAACTGGATTCAACTTGTACCTATTTGAAACATTTTTGAAAATTTGAGTCTGCTAGGTCCATCCCTTGAACACTGCCCAAAGTGTAAGGTCTGCTGTATATTCATCCTCATACTTTTCTGTGCTTTCTATTTTCACTGGGCAGTGGAAACCTCACTCCTCATTCCATGGTCAAAAAAGCCCTTAGAGAGTTCATATAATACCGTTTCCACTTCCTTAATTAAAAACTGATTCTCATTTTATATGTATCCCTGGGTCAGAAGGTAGGGCATGCTCTTTTCTCTCAACTACTGCTTCTATCTTCTACTATCTCACTTTTTTGTTAAACATTACTACTCCAATGAAACTTTTGCATCTAGTTTGCCTTCTGCCTTTTCCATCTCTATGATGTAGCAACCTCCTGTTCACTCCCTCACATTCATTGAAGATTATTTTTGCATCTGGCTTTTTTTTTTTTCCTATCACCCAAGTGCTGACAATGTCCGGATTTATTTCCTGTCCATTGTTTATAATTTATGGAATATAGTCTCAGAGTTTCTTGCTCTCCTAATCTAGAGACCCAGGCCACAACACTTCAGCCATCTCTTCCCATGGGACATCTTTCTGATCTTTGAATCTTCCAGAGCTACTTTACCTCTGAAAATTTGAACTTTGATAAATATCTTGGGGACTTTTGTCTTTTTAAAAATATGCTGTATCCCATGCTTAAAACAGTATTTGGTACACAGTAAGTGCTTAATAAATACCTATTGGATCCACAAATTACCACTTTTATTTATTTTTTAAAATATTTTATTTATTTGAGAGAGAACATGAATGGAGGGAGGGACAGGGAGAGAGAGAGAGACTCTCAAGCAGACACTGTGTTGAGTGCAGAGCCCAATGTGGGGCTCAAAACCATGGCCCTGAGATCATGACCTGAGCTGAAATAAAGAATCAGATGCTTAACCGAGTCACCAAGGTGCCCCTCAAATTACAACTTTTAATGTCTTAATCCCCATATATGTGATTTCTGAAAACAGCCTATGTCCCTTAATTGTTCCCAGTTTTTCTACCTCATCTGGAATCAAGAACTGTCATCTGAACCACTCTCACTAGAATCTTCATTTCCTTTATATTTATCTACTTTCTTTGCCTAGACTTGTCTTTATTTATTTATTTTTAAATAATCTCTATGCCTTACATGGGGCTCAAACAATCCTGAGATCAAGAATCACATAGTCTCTGACTGAGCTAGCTGGGTGCCTTGACTTGTATTTATTCGTTTTTTTTTTTTTTAAAGATTTTATTTATTTATTCATGAAAGACACAGAGAGAGAGGCGGAGACACAGGCAGAGGGAGAAGCAGGCTCCATGCAAGGAGCCTGATGTGGGATTCAATCCCGGGACTCCAGGATCACAGTCTGGGCCAAAGGCAGGTGCTAAACCACTGAGCCACCCAGGGATTTCCGACTTGTATTTATTCTTAAAACTGAATTGTGTTACTGAGAATTCTTACCTGATTTCTCAACCTAGACTTGGTAATTTGTCTCTCCAAACCATGTGTTCGTATCATGGCACATGCTAAATTTATTCTAATAAAGCAAAAATTGCAAAAATGACACACAGTCTAATAAAGAAAAAACTCACACTGCCATGATTAAATAGAGATGTATATATATATTTGTGCTATAAGGACACATGGGAAGGATAAATTAATGCCACAAAGGATGTGACATTTGACTAGAGAACTGAAGGGTAAGTATTTGCCAGGAGAAATGGCTAAAGAAGGTATCCTAGGTATGGTGAAGGATTTAGGCAGAGGCACAGAGTAATAGATTATTTTTAGCTCATATGAATAGTACAGTATTGATGAAATATACTATGGGAGATAGGGAGTGGTGAGAGAGAAGTCTAGAAAAGTTGCTAAGTGCCCTCTTTTAAGCTGAGGATTTTAGTCTTCCTTAGAGATAGGAATTATGAATATTTAAATTAGGACTCTGTGACCTCAGGAACCCCTCCCTGTCTTAGACCTGCTTCAGCTTCAGCTATCCTGATAAGGCCTCCTCTGTATAGAGATGCACAGGAGTACCCAGCTCACACCCAAGTCAGCTTCAGCTATCCTGCCAGTACATCTGCATGGAGAATGCAGGGACAATCCCAACCTGTGCCCACTTCAGCTCCAGCCATTCCACCAGGGAGACACCAGCACAGAGTGCCCTAGGATCTCCAACCTACACAGCTACGTCTCCAGCTAGCCAGCCAAAGTCACCAAGCACACACGGTCTACTCAAGGGATGGCCACATGTAAATCATTCCTTCAAGTTTAGGAGAGGTAGCTGTTTCACCTAATCCATAGAAACAAATACAAAGTCAAGCAAAATGGGGAGACAGAGAACTATGCTCCAAATGAAAGAAAGATAAGAACTCAAAAAAAGGACCAGATAAAACTATGATAAGCAATCTCTCTGATAAAGAGTTCAAAGTAATGGTCATAAAGATGCTCATCAGATTGGAGAGCAAAGTGGATAAACTCAGTGAGAACTTAAAGAGATAGAAAATCAAAAACAAAACCAAAAACTATCAAAGTTGAAGAATACAATAACCAGAATGAAAAATACACTAGTGGGAATTTATAATAGTTTGGGGAGTGTGGAACAATGGATCAATGATCTGGAAAAACATGGTAATGGAAAGCACCCAATATGAACAGCAAAAGGAAAATAGAATTTTTTAAATGAAGACAAGATAAGGAATCTCTTGGACAGCATCAAGCAAACATTTGTGTTATAGGAATCCCAGAAGGAGAAAAGAGAAAGGGGCAGAAAACTTACTGGAAGAAGTAACTGAAAACTTCCTAATTTGTGGAAGGAAACATATATCCAGGTTCAGGAATCACAGAGAGCTCTAAAGATGAACCTAAGAAGGTTCATATGCCACATAATCATTAAAATGTCAATGATTAAAGAGTTTTTAAAGCAGCAAGAGAGAAGCAACTGGGTTACATACAAGGGAAATCCCATTAGGCTATTGGCTGATCTTTCAGCAAAAACTGCAACCTAGCATCCCCAAAATGCTGCAAGGAAAAAAAAAATTCTGCTTGGGAAAGTTACTCAGAATTAAAGGAGTTTATCATCACTAAACCAGCATTGCAGGAAATATTAAAGAGACTTCTTAAAGTGGAAAAGAAAAGGCCATAATTACCAGTAAGAAAATTAGAAAAGGAAAAAAATGTCATGTGTAAAAGCAAACACACAGGAAAGGTAGTGTAGCAATCACTTATAAAGCTAGTATGAATCTTAAAAAAAGAAGTAAAATCAATTGTATCTAAAAAATTAGTTAAGAGGACTCACAAAATAAAAAGATGTAAAATAACACATTCCTAAAATGTAGAGGGGAAAATAGAAATGAAATTGTTTTAGAATGTGTTTGAAATTCTGACTAATAATATAGATGGCTATATACTTAGGATGTTATATATGAACCTAATGGTAACCACAACTCAAATACCTGTAATACATACACAATAAAGAGAAAGGAATCCAGGAATAATACTTTAAAAAGCCATTAAATGACAAGAGAAGAGCATGAGAGAAGAAAGGATTAGAGATAAAAACAAGCAGAAAACAATGACAAAAATGATAATAAGTACATACCTATCTAATTACTTAAATGTAAATGGTCTAAATGTTCCAGAGGGTAGGGGATTCCTGGGTGGCTCAGTGGTTGGGTACCTGCCTTCAGCCCAGGGCATGATCCTGGAGACCTGGGATTGAGTCCCACATCAGGCTCCCTGCATGGAGCCTGCTTCTCTCTCGGCCTATGTTGGCCTCTCTCTCTCTCTCTCTCTCTCTCTCTCTCTCTCTCTCTCTGCCTTTCATGAATAAATAAATACAATCTTTAAAAAAATACAGAGGGTGACAGACTGGATAAAAATAAGACTCATTTATATGCTTCCTATAAGAAACTCACTTCAGACCTAAAGACACATACAGACTGAAATTGAAGGCAGGGAAAAGAAATTTTGTGTAAATGGAAGAAAAAAAAAAAAAAAAGGCCAGAGTTGCAATACTTATATCAGACAAAATAGACTTTAAGACAAAGACTGTGGGGCATCTGGTTGAGTGTCTGCCTTTGGCTCAGGTCATGATCCCGGGGTCCTGGGACCAAGTCCCACATCAAGCTCCCTGCAGCGAGACTGCTTCTCCTTCTGCCTATGTCTCTGCCTCTCTCTGTCTCTCATGAATAAATAAATAAAATATTTTTCAATAATCATTAAAAAATAACAAAGACTGTGTAACAGACAAAGAATGGCATTACAAAATAATCAAGGGATCACTTCAACAAATAAAATAATTGTTATATGTATAACATTCAACATTGGAGCACCTAAATTCATAAAGCAAATTTAACAGATGTAAGTGGAGAAATGGAGAGTAATGGTAGAAGACTTTAACACCCCACTTACATCAATGCATAATCATCTGAGCAAAAAATAAGGAAACAGTGTCTTTGAATGATGCACTGGACAAGTGGATCTAACAGATATATACAGAACATTCCATCTAAAAACAACAGAATATATGTTATTATCAAGTACAAATGGAACATTCTCCAGGATAGATCACATGTTAGGTGACAATGACAGCGTCAATAAATTTAAGAAGATAAAAAACATTTCAAATATCTTTCTGACCACAATGGTATAAACCTAGAAATCAATGATAAGAAAAAAAAACTGGAAAAAACACAAGTAACATGCTAAACAACATGCTGCGAAACAACCGATGGATCAACCAATAAGGCCGAGAGAAAAATTTTAAAAATTATATGGAGACAAATGGAAATGAAAGCACAATAGTACAAAATCTTGGGACATAGCAAAATTAGTTCTAAGGTGGAAATTAATAGCAATACAATCCTACCTCAAGAAATAAGAAAAATCTAAAGCAACTAGAAAGCAAACTAGAAAAAGCAACTAAAGCAACTAGAAAAAGAAAAAGAAAACTCAAAGTTAATAAATGGAAGGAAATAGTGAATATCAGAGCAGAAATAAATGACATAGAGAATAAAAAAATAGGAAAGATGAATGAAACCAAGATCTGGTTCTCTGAAAAAAAGATTGATAAAACTTGAGCCAGACATATCAAGTAAAAAAGAAAAAAAGAATCTAAATCAAAATCAGAAAGGAAAGAGAAGTAAAAACAACACAAACACAAAGGATAAAAGACACTACTGTGAAAAATTGTATGCCAAATAATTGGACAACCTAGAAGAAATGGATAAATTTCTAGGAACATACAATTCTCTAAAACTGAATTAGGAAGAAATAGAAAATCTGAGTAGAACAATTACTAGTAACAAAATTAAATAGGTAATAAAATAATCCCCAACAAATAAAATTCTAGAACCAGATGGCTTCACAAGTGATTTCTACCAAGCATTTAAAGAAGAGTTAATACTTATTTTCATCAAACTATTCAAAAAAATTAAGAGGAGGGAAAATTTCCATGTATATTCTTTAAGGACAGAATTACCCTGATAGCAAATCCAGACAAAGATAGTCCAAAAAAGAAAATCACAGGCCAATAATCCTGATAAACATAGATGCAGGGATCTGCAAATATAAGCAAACCATGTAGAACAATACATTAAAAGGATCATTCACTACAATCAAGTGGGATTTATTCTGAGGATGCAAGCATAGGTCGGTAACTGCAGATCAATCAACATAACGCATTAAACAAAATGAAGGAGAAAAGTGATATGATCATCTCAATAGATGCAGAAAAAGCATGTCACAAAATTCAACATTCATTCATAAAAAAAATCTCAACAAGGTGCGTTTAGAGGAAATGTACCTCAACATAATAAAGTCCACATACGATGAACCCACAGCTTATATCATCTTCAAAGGAGAAAAGCAGAGTTTTTCTTCTAAGGTCAGGAAAAAAACAAGGATGTCCACTCTCACCACTTTTGTTCTGCATAGCGCTTGAAGTCCTAGTCACAGCAGTCAGACAAGAAAAATAAATATTGTCAATTTGACAAGGAAAAAATAAAAATGCCACATTGCAGATGAAGTGATAACATACACAGAAAGCCCTAAGGACTCCACCAAAAAACCTGATAGAAGTAATAAATAAATTCACTACAGTTGCCAGATACAAAATTAACATTCAGAAATATGTTGTTTTTCTATACACTAATAACAAGGTAGCACAAAGAAAAATCCAGAAGACAATTCCATTTACAACTGCACCAAAAGAATAAAATATCTAGGAATAAATTAACCAAGAAGGTGAAAGACCTGTACTCTGAAAACTATAAAACATTGATGAAAGAAATAAAAAACAACACTAACAAATGGAAAGATGTACTATGCTCTTGGATTGGAAGTATTCACATTTTTAAAATGTACACATCACCCAAAACAATCTACAGATTCAATGCAATCCCTTTCAAAATACCAATAGCATTTTTTTTTTTTTAAGAGAGAGAGAATCCCAAGCAAAGCAGGCTCTACACCCACTGCAGAGCCCAATGCAGGACTTGATCCCATAGCCTTGAGATCATGAGTTGGCCATCCAACTGACTAGGCCATCCAGGCACCCCCCAATAGCATTTTTCATGAAACCAGAAAAAGTAACCCTGAAATTTGTATGGAACTGCAAAAGACCTCAAAAAGCCAAAGCAATCTTGAACAAAGCTGAGGTCACAATCTCAGAATACAAGATATACTACAAAGCTATAAGTAATCAAAACAGTATGAAACTGACACAAAAACAGACACATAGATCAAAAGAACAGAATAGCCCCAAAACTGATACATATATTGTCAATTGCAACAAATGAGGCAAGAATATACAATGGGGAGGGACACCTGGATGGCTCACTGGTTGAGAGTCGGCCTTCGGCTCAGGGCGTGATCCCCGGGTTATGGGATGGAGTTCTGCACTGGGATCCCTGCAGGGAGCCTGTTTTCCCCTCTGCCCACGTCTCTGCCTCTCTTTGTATTTCTAATGAATAAATAAATAAAATCTTAAAAATAAGAATATACAATGGGGAAAAGATAGTCTTTTGAACAAATGGTGCTGGGAAAACTGGACAGCAACATGTAAAAGAATGAAACTAGACCACTTACACCATACACAAAATTAAATTCAAAATGGATTAAAGACTAAATGTGAAATCTGAAACCATAAACTCCTAAGGGAAAACATAGGTAGTGATCTCTCTGACATCAGCCTTAGCAACATTTTTCTAGACAATGTCTCCTTAAGCAAGGGAAATAAAAGCAAAAATAAGCTATTAGGACTATATATATATATAAAAAAAAACCTTTGGCTTAGCAAAGGAAACTATTAGCAAAACCAAAAGGCCATCTGCTGAATGCAGAAGATATTTGCAAATGGTATATGTGAAAATGGATTAATATCCAAAATGTATAAAGGACTCATACAACTCAACCCAAAAAATGCCAAATAATTCAACTCAAAAAAGGGCAGAGACCTGAGTAGTTATTTTTCTTCAGAAGACATACAGCTGGCCAATAGACACATGAAAAAGATGTCAACATCACTAATCATCAGGGAAATTAAAACAAAATCATAATGAGATATGGCTGTCAGAATGGCTAGTATAAAGAAAAGAATCCTCATGCATTACTGGTGGGAATGCAAACTGGTGCAGGCATTGTGGAAAACAGTACACACGTGTCCCCCCAAAATAAACATAGAAATATATGATCCAGTAATTCTACTACTGGATATTTGTTTGTTTGTTTACAGGTTTTATTTATTTATTCATGAGAGACACAGAGAAAGAGAGGCAGAGACATAGGCAGAGGGGGAAGCAGACTCCCTGCAAGGA
Source organism: Canis aureus (assembly GCF_053574225.1). Lineage (NCBI taxonomy): Eukaryota > Metazoa > Chordata > Mammalia > Carnivora > Canidae > Canis > Canis aureus. The sequence continues at coordinate 24,753,887 of NC_135618.1, forward strand.
GCCCAATGTGGGACCTGATCCCAGACCTTGGGATCACGTCCTGAGCTGAAGGCACACCTGAACTGCTGAGCCACACAGGCATCCGCACTGCTGGATATTTAATCAAAGGAAATGCAAACACTATTTTGAAAAGATATGTGCACCCCTGTGTTTATTGCAGCATTATTTATAATACCGAAGATATGGAAGCAACACAATATCCACAGACAGAAGAATGAATAAAGAAGATGTTATATAAACGCGCGCGCACGCACACACACACACACACACACACACACACACACTGAAATATTTCTCAGACACAAAAAAATGAATGAGATCTTGCCATTTGTGCCCACACGGATGGACTGAAAGAGTATTATGCAAAGTGAAATAAACCATACTAAGAAAGACAAAAATACCATATGATTTTACTTTTATGTGGAATCTAAAAAACAAAAACAAAACAAAGAAATAAACAAAAAATGCAGAAACAGACACATATATACAGAAACTGATAGTGCCAGAGGAGAAGGGATTGGGCAAAATAGGTGACAGGAATGAAAAATACTAGGTTCCAGTTATGGAATGAGTAAGTCATGGGGATATAAGATACAGCATAGGGACTATAGTAGATGGTATTATAATAGTGTTGTATGGTAACAAATGGTACCTACACTTGTAGTGAGAATATCATAACATATAGAGCAGTACAACTGAAACTAATATAACATTATGTGTCGGCTGTAATTCAATAAATTATTTTTTAAATTAAAAATAATTTTTTAAAAGATTTTTATTTATTTATCAATGGCAGAAACACAGACAGAGGGAGAAGCAGGCTCCATGCAGGGAGCCCGACATGGGACTCGATCCCGGGACTCCAGGATCTCACCCCAGGCCAAAGGCAGGCACCAAACCGCTGAGCCACCCAGGGATCCCTTAAAAATAATTTTTAAAGGGGCTCTATGGGATTAGATTTGTATCAGATAATGGTTGGCATGATGAGGACAGATTGTAGTGAAGAGAGTCTGGAATAATTGAGATCAGTTGGGAAAACTCTTGGAACAGTGTAAGCCAAAGATCATGCTGTGAACTCAGCGGAAGTGGAAAGAATTTGAAGTTATTTTCAGAGATGGATTGGGAAACCAATTAAATGAAAGGATGTGAAGGAAAAGGAAGAACTGACACAGTGTAATGCTATTATTTGTATTAACAAAATAGGAAAAGAATTAGCTCTTGTAGTATGGTTTTACACCATCAGTTGAAAGAACTGTTGAAATACTTAGGTTGTAAAAGGATATATAAAGCACAGACGAGGTGGGAGTAGAGATATCCTGGAACTCTTTGGCCATACACTCTACTTAACAGTTGAGGCGGTAGGAGTGGGTAAGATCATCTATAAAGAGTTGGAAGAGACCTTTATTTTTTCTATTGGTCCTCTTTGCCCAAGTAAATCATGTGCCCATTGAGGGCTGGGATTGAGTCAAATTTCACATGCTTCTAAGAGCTGAGCAGAAAAAAAATAGCATGAGTATTCACTCAAGAACTTTCCCCCTCTCTTTGCTCTCTTACCCTTGAAGCACTTGTCTTTCTTTGCTTATGCACTCTCTGTTCAATTCAACACAGAGAATAATTTGGAAAGTAATTTCTGGCAAGGTGTATAATATAATGAAATTCCACCACAGGGAAAAGTTTGAATGCTCCGTGGAACTTAGTATATAATGCCAGACACAGTTTCACCTTCGAGGCTTTTCAAGAACATAGAAAAGTTACTATTTTTTTTGAAAGAAATGTTAATGATGTATTGTTACTTCTATTATCCTGCTTTGAAACTTCACTATACCCAAATAAGAGAGGCTACAAAATACAAACAGGCCTATGTAATATGTGGTTTGTACTGAGTGTATGAAAAAGGGCTTAGACTGTCCGTGGTTACTCTGTAATGATAACAGTTACTTATAGATATACTATCATAGAGAAAATACACAGTTCTACATTTACACCTACATTCTAGGTAGATAGGCCTAATCTATATTTGCTGATACTTAAAATTTAATTTCTTTAGATTTGGCATTTTTTTCTCAATATTTTCTTCTTATTTGGTTTAGTGGGGTTTTTTCCTTCTCTAATTTTCCCCCCATACTCTCTTTGTTCCATTAGAATCTCAAGTTAAATAAGCAATTTTCTAAGATGTCCTTGTCAGGAGACATTATGGAAATTATTTGAATATCATTGCTAAGCCAGGTGAGCCATTTAAAAATGTAAATAATTTGCAATACCATGAATCTAGCTGATGAAGAGCAACCTTAATGCTGATTGATTTATTAGAATCTTTTCCTGATTAGTAATTGCTTCAAAATGTCTTTTCTATGGTTCAGTTTATCATTTTTGTGCCAGTTCTTAATACCTATCTGTATAACTGTCAAGTTTGTAATAAGCATTTCACATCATTAGTTACTCCATACTTTTTAAACCTATAAAGAGAGCCAGTAACTGTGCATTTCTTATAGTTGTTGACATTTACAGCACTTAGTTGATATTATTAGTGATCTGATTTATAAAATGTTTGGAAACTTTGCAGTTATCCTATTCAGCATTCTGTTTTTCCTAGGGTATTGTATTTTAAAATATATATTATGGCATCAAAACAACATTCAGATTACAGACTTTCAGGTTTTCATCCAATCTTTAAAACTACTTTAGAGGAAAAGATATAATCATAACCTTGAGGCATTTTCAACAAGAGCTTTGTTTGAAATTCACAAACATGATTTTAATTTCAAGAAGCACTGTCTTAAAGTTGTCTTATTGCTATAATGAAGCTGCTAGAAAGTTCATTTATTCTCAAGTTAAATCTCAGGAAACCTATTTTATCATAGGAAATCACTCAGTGCTAAAATCCTGTTTTAACTCTGGGGTTCAAATTTATTCATATAACTCTTGGGGAATGCCTATCAGTCAATCACAGAGGTTTTATTGCCTATTATATTTATTTTTTAATATAAATTTTAATTTAACATTCTCTGAGGGTAGATACTCTGTGTATTGCTACTTTTATCATATGTGTATCTTCATTTATTTAATTGTCGATACATCAGGATTTACCATATCACACATTTTAGTTGTGTAGTGATAATGAAAATATTTGAATACAATACATATTAACTCAAAAATCTGTGATTATGGATGACTTTCAGCCTTAACAGTGTTAAGAGATAATATTATGTGCAGTATAAAAATGTTTTCTGGTTTGGAATTAACTTGACTATGAAGTTATTTTGGCAGTTGTGATTATTATAAGCATGATTTATGGATGCCAAGTCTAATACTTGATATATCCATGAAAATATTAGGACAAATTGCTTACTAAAATAAGAACAAATGCATATATCTTTTAAAACTGTTCACTGGTAGTTCAAAATCTTCTTCTCAAATGGAAACTACTTTAAAAAGAAGAACATGATTAAATAATTTGTGTGCTGATACCTATTAAAGTACTTTTCTTAAATAGAGGAATCTAATATGTTTCAAAAATCAGAAGGTATACACCAAAATATTGAAAATAAAATAGGATTTCTATTTGTTCATCTAAATGTTGTATTTATACCTAGAGTTATGTGCAAGTTCTTTTGTCAATTTCTAAACTGACAATTACTAAACTATACTTCCTTATGAAGTATAGTTTAGTTCCATTACATTTATATTTGATGTAGCAAAAATTTGTGAGGCCTAAAAAAACTACTTGCTTGAAATAACAGAATTTAAAACTAACATATAATTTCTAAGATCAATGGGGGAAAAAGGACAAACTGGGAGGATTTTACCTAGTGTAAAAATGCAAGGCATTTTCCCCTTGTAGATAATTGTAGTAAACTAAAGTCTCTTTTTTCTCTCAATTGATTAAATAAGATATAGTTCAAAAATGATTAATTGAACTTAAAAGTAAATGAATACTTCCTAACTAAAAATTTATTTATTTAGACTTTTAATTTTATACTGAAGTCTGTTTATACAAAATGAAGACTTTGTGGCCTCTGATTTACTATACTTATTTGGTTCAATTATATTTTTTCCATCTAGAGAATGTTTATTCTATCATGAAAAATTCTTAGTTTTAAAAAAATTTTATTTATTTGAGAGAGTGAGAGAGAGGGGCAGAAGGAGAGGGAGAAGCAGACTCCCCACTGATTAGGGAGCCCCATGTGGGGCTCAGTCTCAGGAACTCCAGATCATTACCTGAGCTGAAGTCAGATGCTTAACTACTGAGCCACCTGGGTGCCCCAAAATACTCTTTGATCTAAAACCTAATGTATAAAAACACGCATTTAAAAATCCTAGAGAATGAGCCAGTATTACCACTAATTTAAGTCTGACCTTAAATAAATCATTTCACCATTTATGAGATAAAATTTCTTATGAATAGAATTACTATAATTGATTAATGCAATTGCCAAGAAACTAAAATATCATTCTATCTTGGAAACACAGAAAATGCTGCATAGTTTTAAAAACATTCTGACAAGAAATAATGCTTGTAATTATTTGGAGATTTGATCTCTAGGAAGAAAAACACTAAAAAAAATTCAGTAAGTAGAAGAAAACAAGTACAGTACTATGGGAGAAACACTGATCTAGATTGGAAAAATTGAGTTCCTAAAATAGGCTTTACACTTAACTAGCTTAAGGACTGATACTTTTATCTTGAAGATCATGATCAACCTGAAAAATCTCTACAGGACTTTTGAGACTTAACATCTATGACTATCATCAGAGGTGTAGAATATGTTACATACAAAATGGAGATGGTGAGCTCCTTGGTGGCGCAGCAGTTTGGCGCCTGCCTTTGGCCCAGGGCGCGATCCTGGAGACCCGGGATCGAATCCCACATCGGGCTCCTGGTGCATGGAGCCTGCTTCTCCCTCTGCCTATGTCTCTGCCTCTCTCTTTCTCTCTCTGTGACTATCATAAATAAATAAAAATTAAAAAAAAAAAAAAAAAAAAAAAAAAAAAAAAAAAAAGACTGCTACAGTTGCTTTAGAGAGATGGAATTATTTAAAGAGTACTTTAGACAGAATCCAAATGGCAAGTCTCTCTAAAACTTATTGTAAATACCAGTTGTTTAGTACTATGTATTTCCCTACACTGTTAATGAAGTCTTATAATCAGATTTCTTTATTCACATGGCTGGGCCTAGCATCTAAAGATGAAGACAGGCTCACAACTATTAAATTGAGGCCTTCATAAATTTGGGCTTTCTAGACTAACTTGGTCCTCAATGCTTCCTATCAGTCATTTTAATTGATCTTGATGAACTCTGACTCCTCTTGTCCTCAACACGTTACTCAAGTCCCCTACTAAATAAACGTATGTATACACAGCCCTAATACATACATACATGTGCTAATTCACTAGATAAATGATCCTATGATATCCTAACCATTTTGTACCCCAATTTTATAATCAAAATAGAAATCATGTACTGAAAAATCTCAATTCCTCCTTATATAATCATCACATATGTATGTCCTTCTTTACAGCCTGAAAAAAGTCCATGCTATTCAAAGATAATTCCTCTCCATGCTCTTTTTCCTGCCCTTTTAGAAACTTCTCTGTGAAGTATCTTTTCTTTTCTATTTCTTAATTTTCCATTTTAGGAGGCCAGCATTACCTGATACCAAACACTATAAGAAAAAAAAAATTATAGGCCAATATCCCTGATGAATATACATGCAAAAATCTTCAAAAAATACTAACAAATTATATTCAACAATACATTAAAAGAATCATATACCATGATCAAATGGGATTTATTCCATGGATAGAAGAATGGTTTAACATTTACAAATCAATCAATATGACACACCACATTAACAAAATGAAGGATAAAAATTATATCATTTCAATAGATGCAAGAAAATCATTTGACGAAATTCAGTATCTAAACATAATATATACTCTCAACAAATTGGGTATAGAGGGAACATACTTCCATATAAAAAGGCCATATATGACAAACACGCAGCTAATACTCAATGGTGAAAAGCTGAAAGCTTTTCTTCTAAGATTAGGAACCAGACAAGGATGCCCACTCTTAGCAGTTTTATTCAACATTATATTGGAAGTTCTAGCCAAAGCAATTAGGCAAGAAAAAGAAACAGAAGGCATTCAAATTGAAAAGGAAGAAGTAAAACTTCCTCAATTTGCAGATGGCATGATATTATATATAGAAAACCCAAAGACTCCCCACAAGTTTTAACAGTTCTAAAACTGTTAGAAATAATAAATTCAGTAAAAGATAGAAAGTCAATATACAAAAATTAGTTATATTTCTATACAGTAACAATGAACTATGAGAAAGAGAAATTAGACAATCCCATTTACAATTGCATCAAAAAAAAATGAAGTATATGGGATACCTGGCTGGCTCAGTTGGTAGAGCATGAGACTCTTGATCCTGGGGTTGTAAATTCAACCCCCACATTGAGTTAGAGATTATTTAAAAATAAAACCTTTAAAAAGAAAAGAAAATAAAGTACCTGGGAATAAATTTAGCCAAAGAGTTAAAAAATTTGTACACTGAAAAGTATAAGACATCAATGAAAGAAATTGAAAATAACACAAATGGAAAGAGCTATCATGCTTGTGGATTTAAAAAATTAGTATTGGGATCCCTGGGTGGCTCAGTGGTTTGGCGCCTGCCTTTAGCCCAGGGCGTGATCCTGGAGTCCTGGGATCAAGTCCTGCATCAGGCTTCCTGCATGAAGCCTGCTTCTTCCTCTGCCTGTGTCTCTGCCTCTCTCTCTCTCTCTCATGTATGTCTCTCATGAATAAATAAATAAAATCTTTTAAAAAATTAGTATAATTAAAATATTCATACTATCCAAGGCAATCTATAAATCCAAAGCAATCCCTATCAAAATTCCTATGGCATTTTTTTTTTTTTTACAGAAACAGAAAAAACAATTATGAAATTTGTGTGGTACCACAAAGGAACCTGAATAGCCAAAGCAATCTTGAGAAAGAATAAAGGTGGAATAATCACATGTCCTAATTTCAAACTATATTACAAAGCTATAGTATTCAAAACAGTATGGTATTGGCATAAAAATTAGACACATACATCAATAGATCAGAATAAAAAGCCTAGAAATAAACTCATATATATAATTAATTAATTGATGACAAAGGATCCAAGAATATACCATGGGGAAAGATAGTTTCTTCAGTAAATGGTGCTGGGAAAACTCAACAATCACAGGCCAAAGAATGAAACCAGCTCCCTATATTATACCATACACATAATCAATTAAAGACTTAAATTTAAGATCTGAAAACAATTTACTGAATTTTATTCCAGCAAAGACAATAAAAGCAAAAATCAACAAGTACAACTACATCAAAATTAAAAGTTTATGCACAGCAAAGGAAATCAACAACAAAATGAAAAGGCAACCTACAAAAGGGGAGAAAATATTTGCCAATCATATTTCTGGTAAAGGGTTAATATCCAAAATGTATAAATAACTATAATTTAAGAGCAAAACCCCCAAACAATCCAATTAAAAACTGGGCAGAACTGAATAGGTATTTTTCTAAAGAAGGCATACCAATGACCAATAGGTATGTGAAAATGTGCTAAACATCACTAATCACCAGGGAAATACAAATAAAAACCATACTGAAAAACCACCTCAGCTTTTTGAGCTACCATCAAAAAGATAAGAGATAATAAGTGTTGATGAGAATGTGCAGAAAAGGGAAACTAGTGCACTGTGGATATAAATGTATATTGGTGCAACCACTATGGAAAATAGTATGGAGGTTCCTCAAATTATTAAAAATAGAAATTCCATATGATCTAGCAATCTTACTTCTGGGTATATATCCAAAGAAAAGAAAAATAGGATATTTAAGAGAGATCTGCATGCACCCTCATGTTCAACATTATTCACAATAGACAAGATACAAAAATAGTCGAAGTATCTGTCGTTCTTCTTAGGCATACATATATGTGTATGTACAGTAAAATGATACAAAATTTCAGCTGTAAGATGAATAAGGTCTGAGGATCTAATGTAAAATATGGTTAGTTGATAACATTGTATTGTATAATTGAAATTCGCAAAGGGAATAGAACTTTAATGTTCTCACAAGAAGGAGGAGGAGGAAGAGGAGGAAGGAAAAAGAAAAAGAAATGTGAGGTGACGGATGTATTAACTAGAAGGGGACAATCTTGACATAATGTGTAAATATATCAAATCACCATAAAGTACACTTTAAATACCTTACAATGTTTTCAATTATACTTCAATAAAGCTTAAAGAATAATTTTTAATAAAAATGCTTATTGAATTAGAGGGAAAAATATTATCCTGTGATAACCCACCTCCTTCACAACACAATTTTATAATCAAAATACAATTTGTCAAGTGAAAACACTCAACCTCTCACTGACAACATAACAATCCATATTCCCTTCTCTTCTGTCTCAGAATGAATCCATCCTACTCAAGAATAATTCCTTTCAATGTTCTTCTTCCTACCCTTTTAGAAACTCCTCTATGAATTACTTTTTTCTCTATCTCTAAATTGTGCCTCTGGATTGTGTCTCAGCCTATAAACACATGCAAATTATATAAAATAATCACTAATACACATGTATACACTTGCATCATCCTATGTAACCAAAATCTTTATAAAAATTAAAATATCAGCTGTATTCATTTTCTATTGTACACAAAATTTCCACAAGCAAGGAGGAAAGAATATGGCAGAGAGGAGGATACTGAGCTCACCTTGTCCTACAGACACAGAAATAACAGCGATATCTATACAACTAACTGTGAAAATAACCTGAAGACTGGCAGAACAGATCTTTCACAGTTAATCATAGAGAGAAGCCCACAAAAAAAAAAAGAAGTATGAAGGCAGAGATCTGGCTGGGAGCTAAACTCTTGGCAGGAATAACCAAAAAAGGGAGGGACACTTCAAGTGTGAGGAATGAGAGCATTAGATCCCAAATCAGATACCCCAGCACAGAGGACCTACACAGATATGATAGAGCCAGCATAATAATTCAGCCCAAGACACAGCCACAGAAGCAGCAATTTGAAAAGCACCTGAGGTATAAGTAAAGATTTATTGACTAATCTCAGAATCTGTGCTGGAGGGGTAGAAATCTTTAGGATATTTCTCTAGAAACAAAAGTGATGGTGGATGCCATTATCTCTTCCACTCCCTCAGCCTAGATAGCCAGATGCTTGGGGGAACCAGCACTAACACTCTTATCTAGCTTGCTACTATCATGTGTCCCACCTCAGAGTCTCCCTAAGGACCATACAACCTGCCTGCTGCAGAAGGTGTTCCTCCAAAGCAACTCCTGCCCTGTTACACCCCACAGGCAGCTTCTGAAGAGACTAGCACCACTCCAAGGGACCAGTACCACTCCAGTCTCTAGGGTAGGTGGGAACATAACCAGACACCACTGAACTGCAGTTCCAGTGGCCCCACATTTTAGCTGGCTATGCAGAGAGCAATACTTGCCTTTTGGTGTGCCTAAAGTTGTGTCAGAGAGGCTAATTTCAGATACCAGAGCTGACTACTGACCATGTCCACAAACAAACCCACTGTGGCCTCAGACAGGCCTCTCAACAGCATGAGGACAAAACCATATCCACTACACCCATGGCAGGTAAAGCAGGTCCTTGCAGCCAGCCACATAGTAGGGTACTTCAGCAAACACAGGAGATTCCCCCTGGAGATCGTGATCCTACAGGCCAGAGAGGATTGTGCTACAAGACATCACAGGACCTCTTCTACACAAAACCACTATTTATAAAACCAGGAGACATGGTGGACCTACCTGATATATAGATACAAACCCAGACAGCTAGACAAAATAATGATACAGAGAAATGTGTCCCAAATAAAATAACAGCACAAAATCACAGTAAAAGAGTTAAATGAAATGAAGATAAAGTACTTGATGAAGAATTCAAAGTAATAGTCATAAAAATATTCATTGGACTTGAGAGAAGAGTGGATGATCTCAGTGAGATCTCTAACAAAGAGAGAGAAAATATTAAAGAGTACTAGTCACAGCTGAATAATTCAGTAACAAATGAAAAATATACTATAGTAATCAACAGCAGATTAGAGAATACAGAATAATGGATCAGCGATCTGGATTACAGGCAATGAAAAGCAACCAAGCTGAAAGGAAAAAATAAAAGAATAAAATATTAGAATATGTTATGGGAAAAAAAAGAATATGTTATGGAATTTCTGTGATATTCTCAAGTGTAATATATTCACATTATATGGGTCCCAGAAGAAGAGAGAGAGAGAAGAGGGCAGAAAATTTATTTGAAGAAATAATAGCCAAAAAATTATCATACTAGGGAAGGAAACTGACATCTCAACAGGAAGCACAGAGAGCCCGTAATAAGATGATTGAAAGGAGGTCCACACCAGGACACATGATAATTAATGTGATAAAAATAATGAGAGAATTTTTAAAGCAGCAGGAGAAAAGAACACAGCTACGTACAAGGGAAATCTCATAAGGCTATCAAATAATTTTTCAGCACAAACGTTGCAGGTCAGAAGGGAGTGCCGTGATATATTCAAAGTTCTGAAAGAAAAAAACCAAAGCATAGTCTTTCTTCCCAGAAAGACTGCCATTGAGAATAGAAGGAGAGAGAAAATTTCTCAAACAAAAGTTAAAGGATTTCATTACCACTAAACCATCCTGCAGGAAAAATAAAGGGAATTATTTAAATGAAAAGAGAAGACCATAGGTAGAAGTAAGAAAATTATGAAAAAAATCAGTTAATAGAAGATATATAGTAAAAGTAGTAGATTAATCACTTGGAAAGCCAGTATGGGGAGTTAAAACCCCAAAGAATATAACCTATAAATATTAGTCAAAGAACACACAAAATAAAAGGTATAAAATATGATATCATATGCATAAAATGTGTAAGAGGGAGTAAAAATTTACTGCCTTTAGAATGTCTTTGAATGTAACTGACCATCAACTTAATATAGACTGCTATACACATAAGATGTTATATATTAACCCCATGGTAGCCCTATATCAAAAACCTTTAATAGATATACAAAAACTAAAGAGAAAAGAATATAAGCAACAACACTAAAAACAGCCATCAAATGACAAGAAAACGAGAGAATAGAGAAGTACTACAAAAACAAGCAGAAAACAACTAGCAAAGTGGCAATAAGTACATACCTATCAATATTTAAATGCAAATGAACTAAATGCTCCAATTAAAAGAATATGGTGATTGAATGGATAAAAAAGCAAGACTCATCTATATGCCACTTGCAAGAGACTTTAGACCTAAAGGTACATATAGACTTAAAGCGAAGGGATGGAAAAACATACACCATGCAAATGGAAGCAAGCAAGCAGGCAAGAAAAAGTCAGGGTAGCAATATTTATATTGGACAAAATAGGCTTTAAAACAAAGATTATGATGATAGACAAGGAAGGGCATTACACAATGATAAGGGGATCAACCCAGTAACAGGTTATAACAATTGTAAATACTTATACCCCCAACATAAGACCATCTGAATATATAAAATATATATTATCAGTAATAAAGAAGAAAATGGACAATAATGTAATAATAGTAGGGGACTTTAACACCCCATTTAAATCAGTGGCTACATCATCCAGACAGAAAATCAAAAAAGAAACAGTGGCTTTGAATGACATACTAGACCAGATCCATCTAATAGATATATACAGAACATTCCATCCAAAAAAAGCAGAATACATGTTCAAGTGCATATGGAATATTCTCCTGGATAGATCACATGCTGGACACAAAACAAGTGTTAATACATTTAAGAAGACTGAAATTATCTTAAGCTTTTTTTTCTCACTGCAATAGTGTAAAGTTAGAAATTAATTACAAGGAAAAAGCTGGAAAGAACACAAGCACATGCAGATTAAACAGCATGCTACTAGACTACCAAGGGGTCAATCAAGAAATCAAGAGGAAGGAAAAAAAAAAAAAAACAACAACACATGGAGACAAATGAAAATAAAAACACAATGGTCCAAATCTTTAGGATGCAGCAAAAGCAGTTGTAAGAGGGACGTTTCTGGAAATAGTCTTATCTCAAAAAACAAGAAAAATCTTAAATAAACAACCTAACCTAAAACATATAAGTGCTAAAAACAAAACAAAACAAAAGAAACAAGAAACAAACAATGCCCAAAGCTAGAAGAAAATAAATAACAAAAGTTAGATCATAAATAAATAAAATGGGACTAAAACACAATAAAAAAGATCAATGAAAACATGAGCTACTTATTTTAAAAGATAAACAAAATTTATAAGCCTTTAGTCAGACTCATCAAGAAAATAAGGACTCAACTAAAATCAGAAATGACAAAGGAGAATAATAACTGACACCACAGAAATATAAAGGATTTTAAGAGAATATTTTGAAAAATCATATGCCAACAAACTGGACAGCAGAGAAGTAGATAAATTCCTAGAAATATAAAATCTCCCAAAACTGAATCAGGAATAAACAGAATATTGGAACAGACCTGTTACTAATAATGAAACTGAATCAAAATTTAAAAAAAAACAAACAAACCTTTCAGCAGCATCTGCGTGGCTCAGTTGGTTAAGAGTCTGACTCTTGATTTCAATTCAGGTCATGATCTCAGGGTCCTGGGATTGAGCCCTGTATTGAACTCTGTGCTCAGCACAAAATATGCTTGCCCCTCTCCCTCTGCTCCTCTTCCTCCTGCTCACTTTCTCTCTCAAATAAGTAAAATCTTCTTAAAAATTTTTTTTAGAAGTTAAAAAAAGAAGCTTCCAACCAACAAAAGTCCAGGACTAGATGGCTTCACAGGTACATCCTAACAAATATTTAGAGTTAATACCTATTCTCTGAAAATTATTGCAAAAAATAGAATGGAAGGAAAACTTCCAAATACCTTCTATGAGCATTACTCTAACACCAAAACCACAAGAATACATCATAATAAAGGAAAACTACAGGTCAATATCTCTAATGAACATGGATATAAAAATCTTCAGCAAAATATTAGCAAACCAATACATTTAAAAAATAATTCACTGAGGACTTCTGGGGAAGAGAGCAGACTAGGAGGGTCCTAGACTTACCTCATCCTTTGAATACACCTAGATAACATCCATATCAGTGTAAATAACCCAGAAAATGACCCAAAGATTGGCAGAACAGACTCACCACTTAAATATAGGAAAGAGGCCATATCCAAGAGGATGGAAAGAACAGAGATGAGGTTGGGAACTAAATAGACCCATGGGACTGTCCACAGGAGGAAAGGATGCCACAGGTACAGAGAAAGGAGAGAAACAGAACTTAAACTAAGCACCCAGGCATGGGGAACTCACATGGGGAAGACAAATACCCAATAACATGTGGGTTTGAAAACCAGAGGGGCCTAATCTGAGGAGTTCTTACAATCAGTGGGGCTTAACACCTGGAACTTTTAAAATCAGCAGTTCTCAGCTCTGGGAGAGCTGGAGAGTGAGAGGAAACTGAGTCCCTATCCTTAAAGAAACACCACAATAAATGGTGCCACAGAGATACAGAATAGAAACAGCAGTTTGAAAAATGCCTGGGGTATGGCAGAAGGAGATTTATTTACTAATCTCAGAGCATGTGCTAGATGGGTAGAAGTCCTTTGGAGATTTCTTCAGCAAGAATGGAGCCAGCAGGCACCACTTCCCTCCCTTGCTTCCCAGTCTACACACACTGACACTGCAAAAACCAGCCCAGTGCCAAACTCTTCACCTAACTTGCTAACAGTGTACCCTGCCCTCACATCCTCTTGTGGACATGCCCCATCCAGTCAGGCCTTAGCTCCAGGTGTCCTCCCACAGCACACCCCTGCAAACTTTGCTAACATGTACCCTCACCCTCACACTCTTCTGTGGATCCACTCTCTCTAGCCTTGCTGCAGTTTTCTAAAGCAGCTCCAGGTCTCTTCCCACACCAGATCTGCAAAACCTTGCTAACACACATGTCCCATCTCAACATTCTTTTGCAGACCTCCCTCTCCAATATGCCCTGGCCAGAACCCAAGTGGAGCCACAAGTCTGTCAGTGTGCAAGCAGCCCTGAGAGGGCCTATACCACTTCTGGGTGGAGGGGTAGATAATAATGCATACCAGTCCAACCATGGTCCCAGCAGTGGGCTGGGAGCAGACATCTGGTCTGACTGCAAGTCTTGTCTGCCAATGAAAGCTACTCAGGAGACAACACAGGGAAATTAGTTCAGTGTTACGCCATCTCTGACAAACATTTGGTCTGACTTAACTCACACCCAAGGTGGCCTCAGATAGGCCCCCTGACCACACAGGCAAAATCCTGCCCACAATAAGCAAAGAGAGCCATTGCAGATGACTGGACTAAAAGCAAACACAGCTCAACTACAATAGTACGGTGAACACAATACACAGAAAAGACATCCCTGAAATACCATGAAATGCATAGAAAAAGAAAGTTATGCAAAATGAGGAGACAGAGGAACATGTCCCAAAGAAAAGATTAGGACAAAATTATGGCAAGAGAGCTAAACAAAACAGAAGTAAGTAATATGACTGATAGAATATTTAAAGTAATGGTTATAAAGATACTCACTGGACTTGAGACAAGAGTGTAGGACATCTGTGAGTCCCTCAACAAAGAGAAAACATAAAAAATAACCAACCAGGGATTAAGAGCTCAATAACTAAATTAAAACTACATGAGAGGGAATAAATGGGAGACTAGAGGAAGCAGAAGGATCAACAATCTGGAGAACAGAATAATGGAAAACAATCAAGCTGACCAGGAGAGGGGAAAAATAAGGAAGAAGAGTGAAAATAGACTTAGGGTGAACTCAGCACCATCAAGTGTAATGACATTCGCATTATAGGGAATCCTTGAAGAAGAAGACAGAGAAAAGGGGTAGAAAATGTATTTAAAGAAATAATAGCTGAAAACTTCCTGAATCTGGGAAAGGAAACAGAAATCCAGATCCAGGAGACACAGCGCTCCCCAAGAAAATCAACTCAAGATACATAGTAATTAAAAGGGCAAAGAGTAGTGATAAAGGGAAAATTTTAAAAACAGCAAAAAAGGAAGCAGCTACAAGGGCAGTACTATAAGCGTATCAGCTGATTTTTCAGCAGAAACATTGTAGCCCAAAGGGGGATGGTATGATATTTGGAAAGTGCTAAAAGAAAAAACCTGTGACCAAGCATACTCTATCAAGCAAGATTATTGTGGAGAATAGGAGAGATAAAGAGTTTCCCAGGCAAAAAAAAGCTAAAGGAATTAATGACCACTAAACCAGCCTTACAAGAAATGTTAACAGGGACTTTTTAAAGTAGGTTCTATGCCCAGTGTGGAGCCCAGTGTGTGGATTGAACTGATGACCCTGAGATCAAGCTCTGAGCCAAGATCAAGAGTCAGACTCTTAACCGACTCAGCCACTCAAGTGCTCCTAAAGGGAACTTTTTGAGTGGAAATGAAAGAAGTAGGGAGAAAAGTAGGAAACATAGAAGCAGTAAAATTATGTATATCTAGAAACATTAGTTAAGAGATTCACAAAATAAAATGATGTAAAATCTGATACCTTACACCTAAAACATGAGGGGAGGTGAGTAAAGAATGGGTTCAAATTAAAACGACAATCAACTTCTTATAGACTTCTCTATGTATTAGATGATGTATATAAACCTAGTGGTAACCACAAATAAAAAACTAGTAGCAAACATGCAAAAAATAAAGAGAAAGAAATCCAAGTATACCTCTAAAGCAAGCCAGCAAACCATGAGAAAAGAGAGCAAGAGAAGAAAAAAAATAGAGAACTACAAAAGCAAGTGAAAAACAAGTAACAAAATGGCAATAAATACATACCTATCAATAAATACTTTGAAATAACTGCTCCAATTGAAAGACATACAGTGACAGAATAGATAAAAAAGCAAACCCACCTATAAGCTACTTACAAGAGACTCCCTGCAGACCTAAGGACACATGCAGATTGAAAGTGAAGGGATGGAAAAGCATTTTTCATGCAAATGGAAGTGAAAAGAAAGCCAGGGTAGCAATTCTTATATTGGACAAAATAAACTTTATAACAAAGCCGGTAACAAGAGACAAAGAAGGATACTTTGCATAAATATATACCCAACAAGGGAACACCTAAGTATACAAAGCAGTTAATAACAAATGTAAGAAAAGTAATCAATAAAAGAAGTTATCAATAGTAATACAACAAAGGTAGGGGACTTTAGCATACCACTTACATCAATGGATAGATCATCCAAACAAAAAATCAACGAGGAAACGGTGGCTTTGAATGACACATTGGACCAGTTGAATCTAAAAGATACATTCAGAACCTCCATCCAAAAAAAGCAGACTACACATTCATTTCAAGTGCACATGGAACATTCCTCAGAATAGATCACATTCGAGGCCACAAAAAAGTGTCTACAAATTCAAACCACAAGAACAAATATATGGAAGTAAAATAACATGCTTGGAGACAAAAATGAAGCACAAGGTCCAAAATATTCAGGAGGCAGGAAACACTGTTCTAAAAGGGAAGTTACAGTGATACAGGCCTATGTCAAGAAGCAGGAAAAATCTCAAACAACCTAACCACCCTACAATTAAAGCCTGAAGGAGGTTAAAAAAAAGAGGCAGGGGCAGAACAAACCAAACCCCAAACCAGTGGAAGGAGAGAGATAATAAAGATCAGAAGATTAGTGAAAAAATAAAAGAAACCGAAACTAAAAAAAATACCATAGAACAGATTAATGAAACCAGGAGCTGGTTCTTTCAAAAGATGAACAAACTGTATAAACTTTTAGCCAGATGAATCGAGACAGAGAGAGGATTCAAATAAAATCAGAAATGAAAAAGAAGAAATAACAATCGACACCACAGAAATACAAAGGAGTATGAGAATATTATAAAAATGTATATGCCAGGGGGCTTGGGTGGCTCAGTTGGTTAAATGTCTGACTCTTGGTTTTTGACTCAGGTTATGATCTCAGGGTCATGGGACCAAGCCCTGAGTTGGGTTGTACACTCAGTGTGGAGTCTGCTTGAGATTCTCTCCCTCTACTACCCCCTTTGCCTCTCCCCTGCTTGCTTGCTTTCTCTCTCTTTCTAAAATAAATAAATAAAATCTTTAAAAAAGCCTAGATGAAGACACTACAAAAAAAGAGAACTATAGTCCAATATCCCTGATGAACATAAATGCAAAAATTCTCAAGAAAATACAAATGAACTGAATCCAACAATACATTTAAGAAATAATTCACCATGATCAAGTGAAATTTATTCCCATGATGCAAGGATATTTCAATATTCTCAGAGCAGTCAACATGATACATTACATCAAAAAGAGAAATAATAAAAATCATATGATAATTGTATAGGTGCAGAAAAATCATTTGATAAAATACAACATCTGTGGATGATCACTAAATAATGTATAGAATTGTTGAATCACTATATTGGATACCTGAAACTAATGTAACACTATGTTAACTATACTGAAATTAAAATTTTAAAAAATCATTCACCACAGTTGAGTGGGATTTACTCCAAGGATGTTTGGATTCTTCAATAATTGTGAACTAATTAGTAGACAAAATATAACATCATCCATTTATGATAATCGTTCTCAACAAAGTGGATTCAAAAGGAACATACCTCAAATAAGACCATATATGGAAAACCTACAGCTAACATCATGTTAAATGGTGAACAACTAAGAGCTTTACCTCTAAGATCAGGAGCAAGACAGGATTTCCACTCTTGAGACTTTTATTCAATATAGTATGGGAAATCCTAGCTCTAGCAATCAGACAAGAAAAAAAAAAGGCAACCAAATTGGTAAGGAAAAAGTAAGACCGTCACTGTTTGCATATGACCTGATACTGTATATAGAAAACCCTAAAAACTATCAAAAAAACTGGTATAAATGATAAAGGAATTCAGCAAAGTTGGAGGCTACAAAATTAACACGCAAAAATCTGTTGCATTCTATACATTAATAACAAAGTAGCAGAAAGAGAAATTAAGAAAACAAACCCATTTACAATTGCACCAAAAAGATAATATGAGTAAGAACAAACTTAAACAAGGAGATGAATGATCTATACTCTGTTATGATCAAAGTTGCTTTTGATCTCATCATCCTTCTGAAATCCATCTCCTTTATCATGTCTTTTGAAAGTTCCCTTTTACACATCTCTCTTCTCAGTGTCCCCCACTTTCAAAGTAGGTTTTGTCATTTCATTTGGGAAAACATTACCCACTTTAATATTTTTCTTTTTTTTTAAATCTCAGATCACGACCCATTTGTGTGTCTCTCTCCTATTATGAAATACTTTTATGCAATGGGCATAGA
The DNA here is from genome assembly GCF_053574225.1 of Canis aureus. NCBI lineage: Eukaryota > Metazoa > Chordata > Mammalia > Carnivora > Canidae > Canis > Canis aureus. The sequence goes on from NC_135618.1 coordinate 24,772,322, forward strand.
TGAAGAAAGCACCCTGGAAATCATCAGACACTACAGAAACGCAAGGCAGGCTCTTTACCCCCAAACAGGGAACTCAGTCATTTTTAGAGGAGAAACTACTATGACCATTTCCAAAACCACTCTCTGTGATATGTAACATAAAGCTCATGTGGTATCTTCAGCCACATGTACATTATATCTTTGACCATACCTATTTGAGAACCATGGAAAGACTGCATTTGCTACAGTTCAATTCATAATCCTTTTTTTTCTTAAGGCTAAACCACCCTCTGCTGATTTTGTTGAACTGTTAATTTGTCACAATCCAGTTGCCAATCACTAGAAAATGAGTTGAGAGTTTGGATGAGATCATTTTTGAGCTCTTACCTGCCTCCTTTCTCTGATTCCATCCCCCATAAAGAGTCAAATTTCTCTTCTGGTCTAAAGCTCACACCTAAATGCTTTCTTTAGTTTGAATGGCAGGAAACCTTTTTGTTGGCCCCAACCAGGCTGAGGTAGTGAGAGAAAGGCCTGCCACATCGTGGCTCACTTTCATCCCATGGGAAGCAGAGTCCCTAGGGGACATCCAGTGCTGTTGCATCGCATCCCCCCAGCTATCCCATTGATGGACTGCCTCAGTTCTCTTTCCGTTTCCTTCTACTCTTCTCCCCATGCATCATGTTATGATAAAATGCCCATGATATTTTGAAACATTAGCTGATATTTCCTCCTAGGATATCCCATTATTATGTTTTTACACTCTTCCAGTTGGAGAAATATCACCTCTTTTCCTCAGGAAGAATAGATAGATAAGAGAGTCAAAAACTTGACATTTCTTAAAGCTGAGGCACAAAGATAAAATAATGGATTTGGAAGAAACAGTCAGTAATCAAAGCCAGTTTTTTCTTTTTTAAGGATTTTATTTATGTATTTGACAGGGAAAGTGCACAAGCAGGGGGAATGGCAGCCAGAGGGAGAGGGAGAAGCAGACTCTCTGTGGAGCAGTGAGCCTGATACAGGGCTCAATCTAAGGGCCCTGGGATCATGACCTGAGCTGAAGGCAGATATTTAACTGACTGAGCCACCTACGTGCCCCTAAGCCAGCTTTTTCTTATCCCCAAGACTTGGGACAAATAAATGTTTAAAGGAAAAATAGAGTTTAGAGTGTTGGAAGGGCTCAGTAGGAGTTATATATTCTGCCCCTAAAAGTGGATTGAGATTTAGGGACAGGACATCAAATCTCTAGAGAAGGTCTGTATTTTACTCCCTAGCAAAGCAAAAGGCAGACTCCTCAGACTGACTGTCCTATAAGCCAGCTGCTTGTTTTTATAAGTATATGCTCATTTATATATTATCTATTTTTGCTTTTATGTTAAAATGGCAGAGTTGAATAGTTGCAACGGAGATCTTATAGTTTACATATAGCTTGCAGAACCTAAAATAATTACTGCTTAGCCCTTCACAGAAAACTTTTGCCAACCCTTGGCCTAGGGCATTGTCAATTTCGTTTCCCAAATAGTGTGTAAAGTAGTTCATGGGAATAGAATAACTGGTTAGCACACTTAGGTAAAGGGGCTTAAGTCAGCCAGCATGGTACATAAGAGTCAAAAGATTTACCACTCACTCAAAGTGGTAAAACGATAGAGAAAAGGCCAAGATAATCCTAGTGAATATTTTGCAGCTTGTGTGTAGCATGTAAGTGCAGAATGATGACTGTATAGAAATAACCAGGAATTCCATTAGGGTTTTAAGGAGCCAGCATAGACAAGAACAAAAGAATGAGCCTTCGGGATCCAATGGCTAAGGACTCAAAGGGATGACTAATGTCATAACAGATGCCAGTCTGGACTAAGAAGTTGTACCATAGCCCAGGTGCTACTGCATAAAACTCCCTTCTATGAATTGCAGGGACTAGAGGGTGGAGACCTTTATTCATTCCTTTGTTTGTTCACTCATTCAACAAATTCTTACAGAGCTCCTACTATCTTCCTATAAACACAGAATTAAACAAAACAAAATTGATTTCCCCCCAAAATATCACCAGACAATCTGTTAATAAAGCAGAGGTAAATTTATTAGAACTGGCTCCAGTAAGAGAGAATACTACTTTGTCTCAGAAAGGAAAAGCCAAAACTAAAATGATATAACACTTTGCGGTCTGAGTCAACTAGTTTTAGGTAGGTCTTTCAAAGTGGTGAATGGCATGGAATTTAACAGAGATTGTGATATAAACTTTCAGGATTGGCCATCACAGGGAAGTCCAGTCTTAAAGCAAGTCTTGCTAAGTAAACCATCATTAATGAGCAAATTGTCCGCATGAGAGGTCATTGTGTTTGATAAATTGTTCTGAGGGAATTTTCTGAAGTAAATCATAAAATTATTCATTGGCTTATAGCCTTGTCTTGGTAACAAACAACTAAGTTATGCATAGATGGTCTATAGTTATCTAAGTTAGATTACCACAGGTGTTCTTGATTCTCAACAAAGTCCTCATGGGGCTTCCATTCTAGTGGGGGAAGATAAATAATAAACAAATTATACAGAGATATACCAAGTAATACTAGTGCACTGTAGAAAAATTAAAGCAGAACAGGGTAGAAGGAGATTGGAATAGGGCTGAGGCTGATATTTTATGTAGTGTGATTAAGAAAGGCTTCATTGATAAGGAAGTATTTGAGAAATTCCTGCAGGGTGTATGTGACAGAGCTACAAAGACTGAAACAGGAACCTCTTGAGGGTATCTCTACCAATCTAGAAATAGTTCAGTAAGAGAAAACTACAGTTGCATTTCTTTCTTTCTCACTGGAGTTGGCAGGTGAAATTTCTAACAATAAAATAGGCAACCTGCTATTTCTTTCTCCTTCCCTTTCTATGCTAGATTCTACTTCCTGCCTCAACTGTTGATCTTTTTTTTCTGAGTGTACCACACTTCCCCCAGGTCTACTGCTGGAAAAGCAGCTCTGATCTTGCAGACCCATATTTGTATTTCACATTTCACCATGTTCCACTCTCCTCTTCCCCCTTTTAAACTTCCTGCAGGTAAACATTCCTCTCTATTTGGGAACAAGTAGCCTCCTTGTCTGTATAGTTGTACAGTAGGCAGTTGAATCCATGGCACTCTGGAAAGAAGAGGAGACCGACACAGATTGGCGAAAGAATTTTCCTACTGCACATTATTAGAGCTGAAATAAGCAGATGGCCTTTCCTCATACCTAGCTTCTTTTGAAAAAAAGAAGACTTTCCCAAGCCATGTAGGAGTGTGCTACCTTTCTCTAAGAGCCACTCATGGCTTTTACACAATCTGGGATATCTCAGACTCTCAGATCTTCACTTTTTATGAAAAATAATTATAACATATCCTCACATAGTTCTTTGTAGTTTGCAATGAATTTCTATATGCATTTGTGCTTTACATAAAACTCTCAGGGATAGTCTGGAAAATGATGATAATGATGATGGTAATGGCGAACTTTTGAAGGACCGCCAACTATAGGCCTCCATCAGTTCTAAGTGATTTATATGTGTTATCATTTTGCCCTCACAACTTTCCCCATGATTATTACATTCCTACTTACTGACTAGAAAACTGAGAGAGAAGTAACTCATGTCAGTTATGTTAGCTATATGTAGTTTAGCCAGGAATTAAACCCAGAAGTTCTGATCTGAAACCTGCATATTCTTTATTCTACTATAAGCCTCTATACTGTCCCTGTTTCACAGGTTTGGAAACAGATATTGCACCACTGTTGTTCAATGGTGAAGACAGAAATATAACCCTAATTTTGTAATCTTCCTACATCCTACAACCTCATATTAAAACTAGTACTTTTTTTTCCCCCTTTTTGTTTTTTGGCTAAGTTTAGAAAGGCAGGCATAGGAAATTGCTTTATTTAACCTGAAAGTGGGGATACAAGTGGACTTAGAATAAAGGTAGTTTTTCACTATTAAAGACAGAGGAGGAAGTGCAAGACTTCACTATCCACTGCCTTTCATCTTTCTATAGCCTTTGGTAATGAGCTCTTCCTCATGTAAACTACTGCATTTTATAAGCCTGGTGTATGGGCTGAAATACTCCAAAAAAGGACAAATATCTATGAGGTCATGTCAAGATATTTAAAAGCATTGGGGAGGGACAGGTCCAAGATGGTGACATAGGAAGATACTGAACTCACCTCCTCCATGGACACACCAAATCTACACACATTTATAAAGCAATTCCTCCTGAAGAACTGACTGAACTGTTTTTGCACAACAATTAGACAGAGACCACATAAAGAATGGCAAGAGATATAGAGACATGGTGACAAAGAGACACCCCTGCCACCCCCACCCCCCATGCTGTGAACTGCAGTGGGGAGGGATGTTACTGAGGGACTATGAATAGATTTATTCGCCCTGAGGCACAGAAAAAAAAGCTGTGGTTTAAAAGGGCAACCAGAATATACAGAAATCTTCCCTAGAATCCTGCCAAATGACAGAGAAGCCACAGAAACTCTCTCCAGGTTGGAAGTGGGGGTGGCTGGCAAGTGCCATGGTTTACATACCCTCCTCCACCTTTTTAGCATGGATAGGAGAAGAGTGTGGGTACCCTAGTTGGTTGGCCTACCACCTCAATGAGCCCTAGGTCCCAGCCCATACCAGCCCAGCTGTCCCAGCAGAATAACCCCACCGTGGTATGTACTAGGACACCCCATGTCAGTGCTCACTATAGCTCCAGCCATCTCACCAAAATGATGCAAAGCACCACAGCACACTCCCAGCTCATACTTCTTTGGCTCCAAATGACTTATCAGTGACCCCTGACGCAGAGCACTCCTGACACCCTGGCCTGAACCTGCCTAGGTTCCAGTAGCCCTATCTACATGCCCACTGTGCAAAGTGCCTATAATACTCTGGCTTGTACCCACTTCGATTTCAGCTATCTTGCCAAGGTGCCCTCTTTCTGGAGAGCCCAGGACTCACAGAGTTGCACCCAGTTTACATTCAGCTATCCTACCAGGTGCTTTCTGTGCTAAGAGCCCCAAGATCACCCTGGCCCACAGCCAATTCAGCTCTGGCCCAGCAATGCATGCCTTGAGACTCTCAGCCCATGCTAGCCAAAGTCACCAGGCACACACAGTCTACATGGGGATGATCATACATAAAACCATTCCTTCAAATTTAGGAGAAGTAGCTGTTTGTCCTTATATGAAAAAAAAAACAGGAAGTCAAGTAAAATGAGACAGAAATATCGTGAAAATGAAAGAATAAAACAAAACTTCAGAAAAAGAACTAAATGGGAGAGTAATCTACCTGATAAAGAGTTCAAAGTATGGTCAAAAAGATGCTCACTAGACTAGACTGGAGAGAAGAGTAGAGGAACTCAATGAGAACTTCAGAGATATAGAATATAAAATATATTTTAAAAATAAGCAATTAAAGCTGAGGAATATAACAGCTGAAATGAAAAATACACTGGAGGGAACCAACATAGATTACAGGATGCAGAAAAATGGATCAGTGATGTAGAAAACAGTAATGGAAAGTGCCCAGCTGAATAGCAAAAAGAATAAAATTAATCAAAAGAAAGGATAGGCTAAGAGATTTCTTGGAAAATATCAAGCAAACAAACATTCACATTATAGGAATTTCAGAAGAGGAAATAGAGAAAGGAGCAAAAACCTTACTTGAAAAATAATAGCTTAAAACTTCCCTAATCTGGAAAAAATAACAGATATCCAGGTTCAGTCAAAGGGAGCTCCAAACAAGATGAACCTAAGGAGATCCACACCATGACACATTATAATTAAAATGTCAAAGATAAAAAGCATGTTAAAAGCAACAAGAGCAAGAGAATAGGTACATACAATGGAAACCCCATAAGGCTATCAGCCAACTTTTCAGCAGAAACTTTGCAGACCAGAAGGGATTGTCCACATTATATATAGTATTCCATCCAAAACCAATATCCTTTCCAAGTTCACATGGAATATTCTCCAGGAAAGATCACATATTAGGAGATAAAACAAGTCTCAGTAAATTTAAAAAGACTGAAATCCTATCAAGCATACTTTCTAACCACAAATGGTATAAAAAAAGAGATTAATTACAAGACAAAAGCAGGAAGAAACACAAATATGTGGAGGCTAATCAAATGCTACTAAACCATCAATGAGTCAACTAAGAAATCAAAGAGGAAATTTTTTAAAATACAGAGACAAATAAAAATGAGAACACAATGGTCCAAAATCTTTGAGCTATCACAAAAGAGAGAAATTTATAGCAATACAGGTCTATCACAAGAAACAAGAAAAATATCAAATATAAAAATCTAATCTAATGCCTAAGGAATTAGAAAAAGAGAACAAAGCTCAAAGTTCATAGATAGAAGGAAATAATATAATAATAAAGATCAGAGTGGAAATAAATGAAACAGAGACTAGAAATACAATGCAAAAGATCAATGAAACCAAAAACTGGTTCTTTGAAAAGATGAATAAAATTGATAAATCTTTAGCTAGATTCATCAAAAGGAGAGAAGACTAAAATGAGTAAAGTCGGAGTGAATGAGGAGACATAATCACCGCCACATAAATACAAAAGTTTATATGAGACCATTATGAAAAATTATATGCCAACAAATTGAACAACCTAGAAGAAATAGATACCTAGAAACATGCAGTCTTCCAAAACTTAATCAGGAAGAAGTAGAACATCTGAATGACCAATTACTAGAAATAAAATTGAAATAGTAATAAAATTCCCAATAAACAGAAGTCCAGGACCAAATGAATTCACAGGGAAAGTCTCCCAAACATTTATAGAAGAGTTCATATCTACTTTCCTCAAACTATTAAAAAAATAGAAGAGGAAGGAAAGGTTCCAAATACATCCTATGAGATCAGCATTATCCTAATGCCAAAACCAGACAAAAATATTACAAAAAAAAAAAAAGAAAGAAAGAAAACCACAGGTCAATATCCCTGATGAACATAGGACCAAAAATCCTCAACAAAGTAAAAGAAAACTGCATTCAATAACATATTAAAAGGATCATTTACCATTATCAAGTGGGATTTATTCCAGGGGTATAAGGATGGTTCAATATCCACAAATCAATGTGATATACCACATAAGCAAATGAAGAATAATCATTTGATCTTATCAAAAGATGCAGAAAAACTACCTGACAAAATTCAACATCTACTCATGATAAAAACACTCAACAAAGTGGGTTTCGAGGAAACATACCTCAACATATTAATGTCCCTATGTTATATAACCCCACAGCTAATATCATACTCAAAGGTAAAAAACTGAGAGTTTTTTCCTCAAAGATCGGGAACAAGACATAAATGTCTACTTCAGTCACTTTCCTTCATCATGGTATTAGAAATCTTAGTTAAGCAATAAGACAAGAAAAAGAAATAAAAAGCATCCAAATTGACAAGGAAGAAGTAAAACTGTCAGTATTTGTAGGTATGATGCTATGCAAAGAAAACCCTAAATACTCCACCAAAAATCTAGTAGAACTAATCATGGAATTCAGTAAAGTTGAAGGATGTAAAATTAATATACAGAAATCTGTTGTATTTCTATACACTAATAATTAAATAGTAGAAAAGGAAATTAAGAAAATAATCTCATTTATAATTATACCAAAAAGAACAAAATAGGAATAAACTTAATCAATTTGGTGAAAGAGCTGTACTCCGAAAACTGTAAAACATTAATGAAAGAAATTAAAGATAACACTACTAATAGAAAGGCATACCATGCTTATAGATTGGAAGAATTCATATTGTTATAATATCCATACTACCCAAAGCAATCTACAAATCGAATTTGATCCATACCAATAGCACTGTTTATACAAGTAGAAGGAATCCTCCTAAAATTCAAATGCAACCACAAAAGACTCTGAATAGACAAAGCAATATTAAGAAAGAACAAAGCAGAGATATCACATTCCAGGTTTCAAACTATATTATGAAGCTATAATAATCAAAACACATATAACACAGAAACAGACACATAGATCAATGGAACAAGATAGAAAGCCAGAAATAAACCCATGCATACATGGTCAATTGATCTATGACAAAAGGAGGCAAGTATATACAATGAGGAAACTAAGGTCTCCACAATAAATGGTACAGGGGTGGGGCAGCCTGGGTGGCTCAGTGGTTTAGTGCGACCTTCAGCCCAGGGCCTGATCCTGGAGACTCAGGATTGAGTCCCACATCTGGCTTCCTGCATGGCGCCTGCTTCTCCCTCTGCTTGTCTCTCTCTGTCTCTCTGTCTCTCTCCCTTTCCCTCTGTCTCTAATAAATAAATAAAATCTTAAAAAATACATAAAAAATGGAACAGGGAAAACTGGATAGCTACATGTAAAAGAATGAAACTGCACTACTTCCTCAAACTATAGACAAAAATAAAATAAAAATGGATTAAACACCTAAACTTGAGACCTAAAACCATAAAACTCCTAGAAGAAAATATAGGCAGTAATCTCTTTGGCATGTCCTTAGTAACCTTTTTCTAGATATGTCTCCTCAGGCAAGGGAAACAAAAGCAAGAATAAACTATGGTTCACTGTACCAAAATAAAATCTTTTGCATAGCAAAGGAAATTGTCAGCAAAGTGAAAAGGTAACCTACTGATTGTGAGAAGATATTTGCAAATAATATATATATATATTTTTTAAAGAATCTTTTTTTTTTATTTTTTTATTTTTATGATAGTCACAGAGAGAGAGAGAGAGAAAGGCAGAGACATAGGCAGAGGGAGAAGCAAGCTCCATGCACCGGGAGCCCGACGTGGGATTCAATCCCGGGTCTCCAGGATCGCGCCCTGGGCCAAAGGCAGGCGCTAAACCGCTGCGCCACCCAGGGATCCCACAAATAATATATTTGATAGAGGATCAATATCCAAAATACACAAACAACTTATACAACTCAATACCAAAGAAACAAACAATCAGATTAAAAAATGGGCAGAAGACTCAAATACACATTTTTCCAAAGAAGACATGCAGGTGACCAAAACAGACATATGAAAAGATGTTCAATATCACTAATCATCAGGGAAATGCAAATCAAAACCACAGTGAGACATTACCTGACACCTATCAGAATGCTTAGTATCAAAATAACAGTGAAATAATAAGTGTTGGCCAGGATGTGAGGAAAAAGGACCCTTGTGTACTCTTGGTAGGAATATAAATTGGTACAGTCACTGTGAAAAACAGTGTGGAAGTTCCTCAAAAAATTAAAAATAGAAATACCTTATGGTCCAGTATTTCCACTAATGGGTGTTTACTTAAAGAAAACAAAAACTACTAATTCAAAAATATATATGCACTCTTATGTTTACTGCAGCATTATTAATAATAGCCAAGATATTGAAACAACAAAGTATCTGTCATTAGATGAATAGATAAAGAAGATGTGATATATACACATACATACACAATGGACTATTAGCCATAAAAAAGAATGAGATTTTGCCATTTGTGACAACATGGATGGACCTAGAGGATATTACACTAAGTGAAATTCAGCCAGACACAGGATTTCACTTATATATGGAGTAAAAAAAAAAAAAAAAACCCGCAAATAAAAAGAGTAGAAACAGACTCACAATACAGAGAACAAGCTGGTAGTTGCCAGAGAGGAGGAGGTTGGGAGTGAGGATGAGCAAACTAGATAAGGGGTAGTGGGAGGAACAATGAAAGTTGAATAACAATACACTTATGAAATGAATAAGTCACATGGATAAAAGGTACAGCATAAGGAATATAATCAATTGTATCATATGGTGACAAATGGTAGGTACACTTGTGGTGAACATAGCATCACACAAAGTTGTCAAGTGACTATGTTGTACACCTGAAACTAAAGTGACAATGTGTGTCAATTATTCTTCAATAAAAAGGAAAATCAACAATAAAAATATAAAATAAATAGTTGCCTAAATGAGAAAAAAGCAATGGTTGACTAATATAAATTTCCTGGTTTTGTTATTGTACTATAACTATCAAAGATAAATAAGCAAGTAAATACTCTGTTCTCAGAGACTGAACATGAACAATGTTTCTCCCTGGGGACTGCTTGCTTTTGACACTTGGAATTCTAATTTCTGTCGTTGTGTTTTCTTGACTTGTAAATAATTTGAATCTGGAAGTTTAAGCAAAAAAGTTGGGATATGGATATATTGAAAAGATTCATCTGGGTGTTAGTTACAGTTTGAAATAAACAGCTTCTCAGTGAGCAACTTTATTTTTAGAGTCAGCTAGTTCATTCTCTTGAATATTCTGTTGCTCATCATGGTCTATGAATGAATATACTTAATGTGTAGCACTGTGAACAGCTACAATGAGATGAACACAAAGTATGCAGAATTTTCTTATATAACTCCACTTGTTTGTGTTCTCCCTCCATGGAGTCCGTTTGCTCACAGGTGGAAGTGTTACATTGCCCATTATTGTCTTCAAATAATTTTTCTGGATGGTTAATGATTAATCCTTATAACTCTAGAATTGTTTGCATTATTTCTCTTTCATGGGTAAAGAAACTGAGGTAGACAAGTTAGGAAATTAAGACATTTGCCAAAAGCCAAAGAGAGTGTTTTATGAGACTTGAGATGAAGATGAGGCCAGACTTCTGCCTCAAGTTCTGTGCATATAGTCCTCCTGCTCCATGAAAAATACATAACATTTAAATATTTACATTTTGCTAACAGTCGCAGAAATAATGCCAATAAATGTTAATTAAGCAGCCACAAGATGATTAAATCACTGATACGGGCCTCCCCAGTGAGAGGAAATCTATTAGCATTTTCTCATGGACTCTCAGAAGCTTCACTGTGATCTGTCTCCATGAGCTGAAACAAACAAAATTTCTGATCAAAGAGATTTGTCCCAAGGGGGATCAACTTTGCCAGAAGATACTGATCTCATGGCTGGTAGGGAGTGGATGTTTATCTGATGGCAGCCAGAAATAGCAGCATGACTCTTAGAAAGGGATTTGTAGTCAAGAACAGTAACCCTCTGGGGGTCAGGGGCCAACTATGGCCTCCCAGCACCCGCCATTATCTGATTCTACATTTTTCAAAAAGGGGCCATTTCTGCTTGCTGCTTTCATAGATGAGGTCTCTACAGATACAAGTAGTCTTGTGTTCCTTACCTATGGCCACAAGATACCAGGTGAGCGTGTGTCTGTGTGTCTGTGTGTGAATTGGGGTGGGGGTCAGCTTTATCTTTCTTCCTTCATCCAGTTCTTTATCTAGCCCCCAGCCAAGTTGGAGACTGGCTTCATTGCCTCCACTAAGCATAGAAGCTAGCTGCATGCATTCTCTTTCCTGTCCAGAGATTTTCCCCAGACCCTTTTCTTTGCATTCCCATAGGTTAATACTGCATCTTTGCTTTCCTGTTCCCTGCTGCCTCCCCTCCCCCACAACAAAGGCATGGGGAGTCTTCCTCTCCTCTTTAAGGCAACTCTTGTGAATATTGTCAGACGAGGACCCCCTTTATGGCCTGGAGTCTCTTCTTTGCGGTCTTGCAACTTGGCACTGAGAATTCAGGTGTGTGCTTGGTAGATAGGCAGCCCCTGGTTTGCATGCCAGGAGTTTCCTCCGAGGCTGGATTTCTAGCATTGCCTAAGGTCACAAACTCTTGTCATTAAAGGAAGGGGAGCTTTTCTAACAGAAAAGATTTCAGTTACAAGCAAGAATCTATAGGAAGAAGAATCTCAAAACAAGAAACATGCCATTCATTCAGTCTGAAAATATCCTTACAGACGTTGGGACTAAAAAAGCCACAATGCCGACACTAAACAAACTATGGGAGACATAGGTAGCTCATGCTCACAACACAGAAGGTAAGTGTCCTGACAGGTTGATCCATAAAAAGCAGCAAAATAAAACTGGGTTCAGGAAGTCTGCCTGGGGGAAGGGATGCTCCAGTTGAGTTTTGAAGGATAAAGGGTAACTGTAGATAAGATTGTATTTAGGAGGCTTTTACAATTATCAGGTGAGACAGTAATCCAAGTGGACAGATTATAGCTATTAAAAGGCCTTCATCTGGTGGCTCACTGCCTTGGAGAGGAAGTGGGGCTGGTAGTGAGAGAGGGAAACATTAGGAAAAGCTGTTGGATTTCCTCTTTTGAGTATCTTGGTGGTAAAGGTACCAGCCATTGAGATGAGAATACAGGAAGGGTATTGGACTAGTGGGATGGAAAGGAATTTGGTTTTGGGTGTGTTGTCTTTGAGGTACTTGTTGGTCTTCCAAGTGAAGATGACATTATACTTGTCTGTGTGTTTCACAGATCCAGTACCAGACTCAAAGTGATGTACCTACTGCCAGCCCCTAGCAGGGAAGCTTCCCATTAGCAGAAAGTCTTAGCATTTCTGGAGCAGCAGAAAACTTTTTCAAGTTCCTTATGAATGTGTAGACTTGTAGAAATGGAAGCATCCTTAGAGAACAACGCCTAGCCTCATTTTGCAGATTTGTCTAACGTTAGCACCATTAGACGAAACAATGACTACTATAGGAAGGATTCAAAAGGTCCAACAAAGATTTCTGCTGCCCATAACACAGAATGCTAGGGATTATGGAGTCCTTCTGTGTATCAATTTTGGGCCTTCTTTATTCATATATGAATAATAATTTAGAAAATACATACTTACTAAAAAGATGTCATGAATAAATGACTTTGGGGAAAAAAGACCATTCTTTGTCTCAGTGCTCTGATTCAGAAATCCTTAGTAGCCTAGGATAACCTTTATGCTCCTGGACAAGGTCATAAAGAAATTAGAATCAGACTCTGAATAACTAGGACAATCACCCTTGATATTTCTCCCTCACACTCAACTCTATAAAGTACAGCAATTCAACATTTACTGAGAATCTCTTCTGCACTGGGCACTGTGTTAAGTCCATGACTCAGAGACAGGAACGGAAATTACAAGGTATGATCTCAACTTTCAAGTTGCTTCTGGCCTAGGAGAAGAAGGATGTATTTAAAGAAAACATTATGACTTTAATCCTTGATTTGTTCTATCAACAGTTTTATTTCTCAAAAGGTTAAGAAAGCAATTAACGGAACCAATGCTTTGGGTCTACCTGTGAGAAACATACAGGAAAGAATCATTAAACTAATTTTACCCTCTTTTTATTATTTTATTTTATTTTCTTCTTAAAATTAAACCTTACCAGAAAATATTTCATTCAACACATGTAAGAGGAAATTAGGACTGAGGGAGAGAAAAGTTCAAGGATTCTAATGTGGAGGAACTTCATCCTGGATTATTCTCAGAATTTACAGATATAACCTTCCAATGCTACTTAGTGATTTTTTGAGGAAATGAGAAGTCCTACAGAGATGCCCCCCAAACTGAAGGAATACTCGATTTAAAAAAAAAAATGTGTGTGTGTGGGGGGTTCCCTGGGTGGCTCAGTGCCTTTGGCCCAGGGCCTGATCCTGGAATCCTGGGATCGAGTTCCGCATCGGGCTCCCTGCATGGAGCCTGCTTCTCCCTCTGCCTGTGTCTCTGCCTCTCTCTGTGTGTGTCATGAATAAATAAATAAAACCTTTAAAAAAAAATGTGGGGGGAAAGGGTAAGTTTTCAAACCATAGCAGATGAGCTTAATGGCAATGCAGGGCAATGTTCTAGACCAGATTTGCTTTTTAAAAAGGCTAACAAATACTCAGAAAAGAAAGCACAATTAACGTGAATCAACTCTGCTAATTAAGAGTAAATCATGCCAAATTCATCCTGCTTTCCTTTTTGATATGGCTACTGTGCTGACACAGGATGAAAACAGAGTAGACATTGTGTATCCAATTTATTTGGGAACACCACATGTGGTTTTAGAGCCATAATTTCAAAGATATCACAAGAACATTAAAAATTCTCAGAACATAGCCTTTTAGAGCCCTTCCTTTAGGTGTAATTAAATTCCCATGTATTTGCAGTGTCCTAGTACCCAATCAACTGAGAGTCATCGTACAGCCCCGGAGGCTATTAGAGAGAGCCCGGCAGTTACATTTTAGTTATTTATTCACTTTATCTCATGCTATCCTCTCTCAACTCTTCAACCTTTCCATTAATCTGTTAGCCTGTCTTCAGACTCTGTTTGCTCTAAGTTGCTTTTTTCAGACCCTAGAACTTGATTAAGGAAAATATCTATGCAATTCATCAAAGCCAGAGGAAAAGCCAAGCAGTGTTTCAAGTCTTAAGTATAGTGTCACCTTTTGCTTTACCTCCACATTTATTAACTAGGTCAAGTGGTGGACATGGGCCCCTGAGGGTCTCTGTTTGACCTTGATTGGGATCTGGCTGCCTTGAGAAAAACAACCTGACTCTGAGTATAGATTGCTTTTGATTTTGGTGATACTAGATCAGTGGCTTTCCAATTTTTTCTGTTTTGATTCATATTACAGATAGCCTTTATATGTACCATCCTCTCATGGTTCTACCCAGGTGTGGTAAGGGTCAGACTGGGAGCAGTCTACTTGCAAGTTTGGGCAGCCTAGTTCTAGGTCCGCCATGTTTTTTTTTTTTTTTTCATTCAAGAGAGACATACTGAGTTGTGAGTGAAATTCATGTTATTTTGGTGATATAATCTTGATTCTGGTTTGTTTATTAAAAATCCAATTCTCCATATACCTTAGTATTTATTATAGGTGACAAATTACAACATCTAATAACTGATTGTACCACACAACTGAATTGTGACCTAGGCCTGAGAAATGGACCCTAGGCCTGAGAACAGTGTTGCAGCCAATGGTTTCAAACTGTAACATGAATTGGTTACCTTACAGGGGTGGGGAAGGAATGTAGTTCTTTTTGTGCTTCTAATGGTTGAGCAAATGTTCCCAGCACACTGGTGAAAAAGATGTCTTTGTCTTCCTAATGTTTTTGAGATTTAAGCAAACAAATAACAAACATCCTTATCTTTGGACTGTCTGTTCTTTAATTACCCCACGTCTTTGCTCCCTTTTTCTTCCATCAAAATCTGCACTTCAGAAAAAGATCTGACATCATTCATTAACACTGTAGTATACATTTAAGTGTACTTCGTTTTTCCGGAAAAGCCATATTGTTTGCATTTTTTTTTTGCCTTATCTCCATAGTAGAGTTGAAAGTATTCCTATCCAAACATTGTAATTTTGTGTACTTGCCCTAAAATCAGATTGTTTGAAGCTTCAATCAAGTAAGATGGGTTACCCTTTCTTGAAATCATGAAAATAGGCAACTGCCAAGGAAGGCATCATTGACTCACAGATTCCTCTGCTAGGTGCTTCAGAATTTGCTGGCTTACATCAGTTAGTCCTTTCCCACTGCTGTAGTAACCCCTCAGTAAAGGGTCCAGTTCACTGAAATTTAAAAATTGCCCCTCTTTATAGGAAGGACCATTTGATTCAGCCCATTTTCCCAGACTAACTCTTTCAGATAAGAATATTATAAATTGAATAATAAAAGCAAATCTCACAGAGAATGAAAAAAAGAAAATTGAGGCTTATATCAATTCTAACCCATACATGGACATAGGATCCCTCCTCAGTAATCCTTTTATAATTTTATCTACAACTTTGCTGAATTAAATACATGTGCTAAGCAACTCATCATGGTTTTGTTTTTTAATTAAAAATTAGGGCTGGATACTGAGAGAAATCTCCCATTGACTAAGCACTTAGGCACTCAACTGCAGTTTAAAATAAACCATAGTCTAATTAGATATTTGATACCTTTTAATTTCTTTAATTTTAAAAGTCAAATTGGAGTTAATAACCACCATTTAAAATAAGAGTCTGAAAAATTCCATAGACATTTGTGAAGAAGATAAATACAAAGAATTTAAAGGAATAAGGACCAAAGTTTCCCTACAGGTGTGCCACTCTCAAGCCTGCAGGCCTATGTTACTGTTGAGGAATCAAGTTAGCATAAATAACAGGACATTTTACTGGCAGTGTTTCTAATCTGTGAAACTCTATATTCTGTTCCATGTGGTTATAGACCACCTGCTCTGTGCTTCAGCACTAAGACTGTGGGAAACCCAGAAGAGGTTGAGGCCTGGTTGCTGTTGTCATGGTGCCATGACAATCTTTCTAAAACACAAATTCATTCATCAGTTCAGGCTACTATAATAAAATACTGCAGACTGAGTGGCTTAAACAGTTATGGAGGCCATAAGTCTGAGATCAGCAGCCAGCGTGGTAAGCTTCTGGTGAGAGCTCTCTTCCTAGCTTGCACAGATACCCCCTTATTCTGTCCTCACATGGCTCTTCTTTTTCTTCTAAAGCCACTAATTCCACCATGGGACTCCACTCTCAGGGTCTTTTCAAAACCAAATTACCTCCCAATGGTAATGAAGCAGTTAGGGTTTCAACATATGAACTTTGGAGTAGGGGGTGTCACAGGCACTCATTCCATAATAACGTCTCTTAAAAGACCTTGAAAGTATCTTTCACCTTGAATTAGAAACCTTCTCACAGGGATCCCTGGGTGGCGCAGCGGTTTGGCGCCTGCCTTTGGCCCAGGGCGGGATCCTGGAGACCCGGGATCGAATCCCACATCGGGCTCCCGGTGCATGGAGCCTGCTTCTCCCTCTGCCTGTGTCTCTGCCTCTCTCTCTTTCTCTCTCTGTGACTATCATAAATAAATAAAAATAAAAAAAATTAAAAAAAAAAAAAGAAACCTTCTCACAATGACTTCCTGACTCTCCATTGCTTTCCAGCCCATCTCCTATCTTTCTCCTTACAAGTGACCTTCATTTATTCTAGGCCATCTACAATGTGAATTCTGATGACTTTTTTTTTAAAGATTGATTGATTTATTCTGAAAAGAGTGTAAGCAAGTGCACAAATTAGAGTAGGGATAGAGGGAAAGGATCTCAAGCAGATTCCCCAGTGAGCATGAAGCCTGACACGAGGTTCAATCTCATGACACTGAGACCATGACCTGAACCAAAATCAGGAGTCAGCTGTTCAACCGACAGAGCCACCCACGCCCCCCAGATGACCTTTTATACATTATGTTCCATCAGCCTGGGATCCCTTCCTTAACTTGTCTACTTGAATAATTCTTACTCTTCAAAATTGAATATAACCTCTATTTTCTCCTATTTTACTCCAGACTTTTTCTTATTCAGTCATCTGGGGCATATGTTCTTAGGAATAAGTTACCTCAGGCATTATTGTCTCAGGAAAAGCAGAAAATAAAAGACAAAGAAGTCCATCTTTGCTTTTTGGTTTTTAAAAGCCTTAGGCCCTCAGGGGAAGAGAAACCATGGATTTGTGAAAATAATAATGCATAAAAACAGTTTTTCCCCCTATCACAGATGAAGCCACCAGAGGTGAATTCTCTATTATTTGGGCGGGAAGGAGTATAGCAGACATGAAGAATGAGTAAGCAGCTGGGGAGGGTACCAGGTGGATGGGGAGAAGCAGATCTCTTAGAGAGGTGTGTGTATACCTGAAAGCATAGGAGGCTATGTCTTATCCTGTAGGGGGTAGCCCTAGAGAGGATATGCTGTGTGGTCCATCTCAGCCCTGGAGACCACACAGGAGCGCCCAGTCCAGGGAACTGTGGCATCTCAGAATGATTACATGAAGGAAAGTGCCGTAGGATTTCAGCACCCATAGTTTCCCAAAGTGCAGCAGCAGCAGCAGCAGCAGCAGCAGCAGCAGCAGGAAGACCATTGCCAGAGGGAGTTGCTGGATTGGATGTGTCCTTTTACTGGATGTGAAGGATGACTTCAGTGTGACCTGCATGGACTAGCCCTTTGGAGCAGGTAGGAGGATGGATGGCCCTGTAGATGCCAGCTACCCTCTCCACCTCTTTAAAACCTAGATACTACAAACATTTCCAGAAGGTAACTTCATCTCCGAACTGATGGAGATGAAGATTCCATCATCTGGCAGAATGGGCATGCAAGATAGAAATTCAATTTAAAAAAAAAAAAAATCAAATGTACTACACATCAGAATTTGTAAACAGAGATTCCAGAGCATACAAGTCTTTAAGACTCAACTTTGACAATACTTTTAATGAACCTTCTGATTGTTCTCCCTGAGAAAATGAGGAATTCTTTCATTTTAAAAAAAGAAAATATCCTTCTTCAAAAGGTTATTATAAGGTTTAATAATAGCATGTTTATAGTATAACACCTGATTTATTGACAGCCCTCAGTAATTGGTGGATTGTATTCCAATGTTTCTGGCTCATCTTTGCATAGTGCCTGGCAACAAAGCAGACACTCATATGGTCACTGAACCAAACCATGATCTATGATCTAATTAATAGAAAAGTTGGCACATATTTAAAAAATCTATCTATCTATCTATCTATCTATCTATCTATCTATCTATCTATCCTGCCACTGTCTCTATATTTGTAGAGTGGTATATAACCTATATGCAGTAATAGTACAGAATGGAAGGAGAAATTATTTTTGTTAATTGTCTAGTTTCCTAAAATCTGAACTTCAGGAAAGAAGAAAGTTTGCTTGGCAAAGAAATCAGATATCCTTAGCTAGAATATGAAATCAATGATCTCCCATCTCCTGGACCAGTGAAAACTTTGGCTCTGATTCCAGCTTAAGAATGTACAATAACTTTCAGTGCAACTCTGTTCACACATGAATCTAGACACCCATCAAAATTTTTTATGGCATTTAGTTAAATTTGAAAAAAAAAATACTTAGAAGAGCCTCTGAGAAATCCAGGGCTACATCACAGTGGGAAATGTCAGTGGCTGTTACAAGATGACAGGAAGCAAGTTTTCTGTCTACAGGAGAAAAGGAAGGGAAGGCTGTGGAATCCAGGTAGAGGGAGCAGAACAGCACCTCCCCCAATGGTACTACCCACCCCTCCTGGCTCTGAATCATAGGTTGCCTACCTTCTGGGGTACCTGCTGGGACATCAGACCATAGTGCAGGATGCTAAAGTCCTTGGAGAGACAGTGGCTGTGATTGCTTGGCAGTATCAAGGAAATCAGATAACTAATCAGATACCTGGTTTCTTTATCTGCATGAGGTAGAAAATTAATTGGAGAATAGACCTACAGTGAAGGTGTGAGACAACCAAGAGGGTGACTTGATGTTTGCTGCACTTGACTAGAAAAAATAAATTCTGTAAGTTAATTGCCAGATAGGAATGAAATGAAATTTCTTTCTGATCCAGCAGGACTTCCTTTCCCTCTCCTCCTTATTCTTCTCCTGCTCCTCCCTCTTTTCTCACCAACCAGCCCTCTCCACCTCTTTTTAGATATCCATTAGTTGAACAGCCTTGGGAAGCCACAGATTAGGGAACTTTAGTCCAAAGATGTCATAAAAATCTAAAATCTTAAATGGGATCCAGATGAGAGAAAGGGAAAATAAATGATTTTTGTAAAAGGCCCTACATCTACAGAAATGGAAATAAAGAGACCTTAGTGAGTCTTTTTGCTAAGAAAGGGTTGTGACTATGTGGAATGGTGGCATCTATTTTTTTCCACAGGGAGTCAGAACGAAGTTTAATAGGCAATTACAGTGGGGTGGAGTGGGAAAATTAGAACAAATGCTACAAGTTTACTGGGAGATACTGAGACCTGCATAACCAAGATATGTCGATTCAGTTCAGTTGTCTTGCTGGGTATTTTTGTTTATTTGTTTGTTTTTAGCAGTATAATGTTACAAAGACATTAGACCAAGGTTTCTCATCATTGACATTATTAACATTTTGGGGTACAGGGATGTCCAGAGTATTGTAGGATGTTTAGCAGCATCCCTGATCTCTACCTACTAGATGCCAGTACTCTCCTAAGCTCTGATGATCAAAAATGCCTCTAGGCATTGCCAAATGGTCCCTAGGTAAGGACAGGGAATTAACCCTTGTTAACACCACTGCATTGCAGTATAGACTAGCTGGACATTCACTGAGGTTTTTAGCCTGTGATTTTTGTAGTCTAAAGTGGAGCAGAAAACTTCTTCATAGTGAAAAAGGAAATTCCACCGTTTGTGAAAACATGGCTTGACCTTGAGGGCATTATACTAAGTGAAATAAGAAAGACAAACACTGTATAATATCATTTATGTATGGAATCTAAAGCAACCTTCCCCCTCAAAACCCTAAACTCATAGAAAAAGAGATCAAGTTTGTGGTTACCAGAAATGAGGGATGGGAGTTGGGGGAATTGGAGGAAGGTGGTTAAAAGATACAAACTTTCAGTTATAAGATAAATAAGTCCTTGGGATTAATATACAATATGATGATTATAGCTAACACTGATATATAGTAGATTGGAAATTTACTAAGAGTAAATCCCAAAGGATTTCACAAGGAAAAAAATTTTTTTCTTTTCTCTTTTTTGTATCTTTAGGAGGCACTAGATGTTAAACTAAACTGTGGTAGTAATTTCATAATACAGGTAAGTCAAGTCATTCATTATCCTGTACACTTTAAACTTCTACAGGGCTGTATGTCAATTATATCTAAATAAAACAAAGAAAAAATAAAATATGGTTAAAAAAATACTACAAAATTCACCTTCATGACAAAAAGCACCCAATGTCCCCATGAAGAGTGAAAATGGTGAGTTGAATTGAGGCCATGGCAATACCTAATCACAGCCCGTTGTCTTTAACCCCTCTAGCCACTGACCCCAGACTAGAGCTCTGCTTCAAAGAATTCCAAGTTACATGTAGTAGCTACCATCTTTGGAGTCCAAATGTATAGGAAAAGGAGCATTTGAATTGGATTTGAAAGTTTAATTAACAATTTGGAACAAACCTGAGATAAAGTGGTAAACACAACAGATGAACACATTTTAGGAGTAACACATAAGCATTTAACTTCAAGTAAGTCCCATGTCAGATTCCAAGAGAAGAAAGTACAGATGCTGAATTTAAAAAGCAAAAGAATAGAGTTAAAACACCCAACACATGAAATGATGGGTAAAACAACCGTTAGCAATTAACTAAATGATGTTCATCCTTATAATACCTGTATTGAGAGGTTAAAAAGAAAAAGTTTGGACACTGTATTCCACTTTGCCCTTTTCACCTGGCTCTTATGATAGTCTTAATGTTTTTCTACTTTTCCCAGGGCAACTGACCCCTGATCACACACAACACAACTCACTGAGAGATTAGATAAGTATTGTCTGGAGAACAATAAGAGTTGGTAGATAAATTGGAAAGGTTTACAAAGAGGATACAAAGAGTGGTTATCATAAGGATAGTACAGGACTGGGATGTGGGTCCTGTGTGCTCCATCAGGTATGAGCCTGAGCCCACCATTGCCATCCAATCCTTTTTATAATTGACCTCGAATAGAAGGTCAATGCGATATTGACCAAATTTGCAAATAGCACAAAGCTTGCAGGTAGGGGAGATAAGGATGATGACATATTACAAACCCAGCAGGATATAGATAATTCAGATCACTGGTTGAACAAAAGTGAGATGAGGTTTAATATAAAGACACGCAAAATAATATATGCACCTGAGAGAAAATAACTCTCAGCACAGATTCAAATTATGGAGGTATTACTCAGGAAGCTGTCATGCTGAGTGAGATTTGGGGAGGATGGTGGATAACAAATTGAATAGGAGTTCACAGTGCAATGCCACAGCGAAGAAGGGCTGTGCTATTTTGAGATGTTTAGACAATGTAAAGTGATCTTTGAAAATACAAGAGGGGACAGAGAATTGCTTTATACCATCTCACCTTGAACTCCCTGGTCCCCTGACTTTAACAAAGACAGCAATGAGAGGGGAGATTTAGCAAAGATAGTCATTTGAATGCTATTCAAAATGATGCACGAGTGTCCCTCAGAGAAGTCAAATTGTCTTCTCATGCCAGGCAAACACACATTTATAAAGTTTTCTCATGGAAAGGTCCTTCTGCTACTATATGTCCTTTAATGCCTTGTTGACTTTCAGAAACAGAAAAAAAGAAACAAACAAAAATTCCTTTAGGGAGCATAAAAATTAGAATGCTTCATATGTTTAGTAATCTTTATTGGGTGTAAATTCTTACCTGCTAAAATCTTGGACTCTAATAGGAAAAGAGATGACAACATTACCATGCAAGGACAACTCAGTCCTTATAGTAGACTACTATAATTAAGCTAACAATAAAGGCTCAAAAGGAGAGTCAATTAGGAAAGATTTCAAAGTGTTCTCCCCTCCCCATTCATGTGATTGAAAGATGAGTAGCAGAAGGAGTGGAAAGATGACTCAAAAGAGAGAAACTGGGGAGGCTTGTCTGGCTCAGTGGTTGAGCGTCTGCCTTGGGCTCCGGGCCTGATCCCAGGGTCCTGGGATCAAGTCCCACATTGAGTTCCCTGGAGGGAACCTGCTTCTCTCTCTGCCTATGTCTCTGCTTCTCTGTGTCTTTCATGAATAAATCAATAAAATCTCTAAAAAAGAGAGAGAGAAACTGGAGCCTGGGAGGCAGGTAAAAAGGAAATGATTGGCACCTGAGCTTGCCACTAGAGGTGTCAGGAATGGAAAGAACTGAAGGGCAGAGAATTTGAGTGAAGGAAAAAATTAGTGATGCTGCAGTAATTGTGTAATTAGTAATACTGATGCTTTGGCCTCAGACTAACTGGATTTTAATCTGGACTTGAGTACTTAGGAGATACAATACATACAATTTATTTAACCTCTCTGAGACTCTGATTTTTTTTTATCAAATTATAAAAACAACTTTGCAAGGCTATTTATTACGAGAACTAAAAATAATATATATATGAAGCACTTAGATGTCATTTACTTAGAGGTAAATGATAAATGTTTACAATGTTAGTGACTGATCAGTTGTTGAAGCCATAGAGGAAAAAGAGTAAAGAATTATGAGGTTTTATTCCTGGATGGATTTTGATACTATTTTAGATGATATAATACCCTGGATTTTAATTTTGCCAGAATTTGCCTCTTGAGGTGTTTTATCCACTACCAAATGTGGTGAGAGTCACTAAAATAGTGCAGTTGTGTAAAAATTCTGAATCTGGTTTTCAAAACTTGGAGAAGTGGGGATGTGTTAGCATTTCTGTGGAACAGATTTTGAATTTTTTTGGTGGGCCTAGGTCAATTTGAAAAAGAACTTAGGGCTAAAAATTTTCAGCTCATTGGACCATACATAGGATATTTTAAAAACATAAGTATCTCGCTAAAATTATAGAAATTACTCATGCTCAATTTCTAATTCACATTTAATTCCACACATATAACGGCAATGTTTTTGTGCAAGTCAAGACTGTATATAGTGGGAAAATTTCCATATGACAGTATCCGGATAAATAAACAAAGCAATAGATTTACAATGCTCCAAATGGAGGGAATAGTGAGCATACCTACTGAGCATTAAGATTTATCTTGTCTTAGCTTTTATGTCTAGGAATGCTATTGGCTGTCATCGCATGATCCATAGCCATAGGAACAAGATAGAAATATCTGGTTAAAATAGTCACAGTATGATGCTTCTTTGCACATTCATTTATTCATTTTGTTATCATTTAAAAGACCTTTTATTTCTGTCATTCAAACAATAATCACTTCTAAAACTTACAATGATGTGTTAAAACAAAATATAATTAGTACTGTAATGCCTGAAGTGTACCTAAGTTTATTGATAACAGATGGCTAATAAAAAAAGAGAAAGGTTAATATTAATACTTATGATCATCTTTCCAATCACCCAAATTTATTTTCACGTTTTGATATTCTAGAGCAGAGGTCAGTAATCTTCTCCTGTAAAGGAGAAGATAGTAAATATTTTAGTTTTGTGGGCCAAGAGGTAAAATCTGGGATATTATATAGGCACTTATATAAAAGAGAGAAAACAGATGTCCATAAATTTTTAAAATAAAAATTAATTATTATTAATCAATAGAACTCAGTTGATATTATCATAATTGAATACAATTTTTTGTAATATAGGTCTTTTACTGAGAAAAATGGAATTTTGAGGTGAGGTAACAGTTTGCTTATTTGGGTTTCAAAGTTAGTATGCCTTGTCATCCTGGTAGAAATGTGGCCTCCTCCTTCTACAAAGCCTTCCCTGGCCTCTCTGAAAACAGAGATCTTTTTTTTCAGGGAATGCTCCAGAATGTGTTGCCAGTACTTTCGGCACTTTTGTATTACCCTCATAGTGTTGGATCTTTTCAACACAGGGAGGCACGTTTATAGCACAGGGTCTGGGGTAAGACTCCCTGAATGTGAATTCTAGCAGAATTGAAAATTTTTAGTTGTGTGATCTTTGACTACTTATTTCATTGTGCTTATCTATAAAATGGATATTAGTCCCTACTTTATAGAGTTGTAAATATTAAATGAATTAATAAAGATTTAGGGACACCCTGGTTTAGTGTCAAGCATCTGCCTTCAGCTCAGGGTGTGATCCCAGGGTCCTGAGATGGAGCCCTGCATCGGGATCCCTGCAGGGAGCCCGCTTCTTCCTCTATCTGGTCTCTGCCTCTTTCTCTGTGTCTCTCATAAACAAATCAAATTTTTTTTTTTTTTAAAAAGAAAAGATTTAGAAGAATTCATGGCATATTATAAAGCTCTCAATATAAATATTATCCTTTGTGTTTTTATTTTTTAATTTTTAAAATTTTATTTTAAATTCCAGTATAGTCAACAAATATTGTCCTTCTTTTGCTACTTTTCATTTATGATTGAAGTATAATTAAAATACAAAGTTATATTAGTTTCAGGTATACAACATATTGATTTGATAATTCTGTATATTACTCATTGCTCACCAAGTAGGTATAGTCACCATCAGTCATCATACAAGGTATTACAATGTTGACTATATTATCTATGTTGTACTTTTCATCTCTGTGACTTATTTTGTAACTGGAAGTTTGTCCCAATTCCCCTCTGGTCGCCACCAGTTTTTTCTCTGTACTTAAGATTCCATTTGTTTTTGTTTGTTCATTGTTTTCTTTTTTAGATTCCACATATAAATGAAATCATATGGTATTTGTTTTTTTCTGTCTTATTTCAGTTAGCATAATACCCTCTGGGTACATCAATGCTCTAGCAAATGGCAAGGTCTTGGGGTTGTTTTATGGCTGAGTAATAATCCATTATATTTTTGTGTGTGTCTAATATATGAGGTTCTAAATGTGTGTGTGTGTATAATAATCCATTATATCTATTATCTATCATCTATCTTTATTCATCTAGCTGCTTCCATATTGTGTGTATTGTAAATAATGTTGCAATAAACAGAGCTCATGTATTTTTTCAAATTACTGTTATTTTCTTTGGGTAAATACACGGTACTGGAATTACCTGATCACATAGTATTTCTATTATTATTTTTTTTAGGAACTTCTATATTATTTTCCACAGTGGTTGCACCAATATACATTCCCATAAATACCACAGAATTGTTTCTCTTTTTCCACAACTTTGACAATATTTGTTGTTGTTGTTTTTTTTGAGATTTTATTTATTTATTCATGAGAGAGGCAGAGACACAGGCAGAGAGAGAAGCAGGCTCCATGCAGGAAGCCCGACATGGGACTCAATCCCAGGTCTCCAGGATCACGCCCTGGACGGAAGGCAGGCGCTAAACCGCTGAGCCACCCGGGCTGCCCCTATATTTATTATTTATTATTGTTTTGATACTAGACATTCTAAGAGGTGTGAGATGATGTCTCATTGTGGTTTTGATTTGTATGTCCCTTATGATTAATGATACTGAGCATATTCTCATGTGTCTGTTGGCCTTCTGTATGTCTTCTTTGGAAAAATATCTATTTAGGTCCTCTGCCATTTTTTAATTGGACTTTTTTTTTTTTTTTGGTTTTGAGTTGTATAAGTTTTTAAAAATATATTTTGGTTATTAACATCTTATCAGATATATTATCTACAAATATCTTCTCCCATTCAGTTGGTTGCCTTTTAATTTGTTGACAATTTTCTTCGCTGTGCAAAAGCCTTTTATTTTGGCATAGTTCCAATATTATTTTTGCTTTTATTTCTCTTGCCTGAGGGACACATTCATAAATACATTGCTAAGGCTGATGTCCAAGTTCATTGCTTATGTTTTCTTCTAAGAATTTTGTGATTTCAGGTCTAACATTTGGTCTTTAATCCATTCTGAGTTTGTTTTTGTGTATGGGGTTAGAAATTTTCTGTTTCATTCTTTTGCATGTAGTCTCCCAAAAACCACTTCTTGAAGAGACTTCCTTTCCCCTATTGTCTATATTTTCCCTTCTTTGCCATAGAATAATTGGCTATATATTCATGGGTTTATTTCTGGGCTCTCTATTCTATTGATCTATGTATCTGTTTTTGTGCCAGTACCATACTATTATGATTACTATAGATTGGCAGTATAGTTTGAAATCTGGAATTGTGATACCTCCAAATTTAGTTTTTCTCAAGATTGTTTTAGCTATTTGAGATCTTTTGTGGTTCAATACAAAATTTAGGATTTTTCATTCTAGTTCTGTGAAAAATGCTACTGGTATTTTGACAAGGATTGCACTGAATCTTTAGATTACTTTGGGTAGTGTACTATGGATATTTTAACGATATTAAATCTTCCAATCTATGAGCATGGTATATCATTTCATTTGCCTGTGTCATCTTCAATTGCTTTCTTCAAGGTCTTATAGTTTTCAGAGTATAGATCTTTCACATTCTTGGTTAACTTTATTTCTAGGTATTTTATTATTTTTGGTTCAATTAAAAATGGATTGTTTTCTTAATTTCTCTTTCTGCTACACTTTTTTATTAGAATATAGAAATGTAAGAAATTTCTGCATATGAATTTTGTATCCTGCAACTTCACTGTATTCATGTATTAGTTCTAATAGTTTTTTGGTGGAGTCTTTAGGGTTTTCTATATATTGTATTATGTCATCTGCAAGTAGTAATGGTTTCACTGCTTCCTTGTTAGTTAGGATGTCTTTTATTTCTTTCTGATATCTGATTGCTGCAGCTAAGGCTTCCAAATCTATATTGAATAAAGTGCTGGGTGGATATCCTTGTCTCGTTCCTGATCTTAGAAGAAAAGCTCTCAGGTTTTCACCATTGTGTATGATGTCAGCTGTGGGTTTTCTATAATTGAGGTGTTTCCTCTAAACCCACTTATTTGAAAGTTTTTATCACATATATTCTACTTTGTCAAATAATTTTTCTGAGTCTATTGAGATATTCACCTGATTTTTGTCCTTCCTCTTGTTAATGTGATATTAATTTTATCAAATGCTGTTTCTTCATCTTTTGAGATGATCACATGATTTTAATCCTTCATTTTGTTAATATGGTGTATCATATTGATTGATTTGTGAATGTTGAACCTCCCTTGTGTCTCTGGAATAAATCCAATTTGATTGTGGTGAGAGATCCTTTTAACCTATCAGTGAATTTAGTTTGTTAATATTTTGTTGAGGATTTTTGCATCTATGTCCACCAGATATGTTTGATATGACGTTTTCTTTTTTTGTAGTGTCTATCTGACTTTGTTATCAGGCCTTACAGAATGTATTGAAAATTTTCCTTTTCTATTTTTTTTTGGAATAGGTTGAGAAGGATAGGCATTAACTCTTCTTTAATCGTCTGATAGAATTCACCTGTGAAGTCATCTGATCCTGAATTTATGTTTGGTGGGTTTTTTTGTTACTGATTCAGTTTTTGTTCTTAGTAACAAATATGTTCAAATTTTCTATTTATTTCTGATTTAGTTTTGGAAGATTGTGTGTTTCTAGAAGTTTATACATTTCTTCTAGACTGTCTAATTTGTTGGCATATAACTTTTGATAATACCCTCATAATTCTTTGCATTTCTGTGGTCTCATTTGTTATTTCTTCTCCATTTTTTATTTATTTGAGTTCTCTTTTTTTCTTGAATAGTCTCACTAAAGGCTTAACAATTTTATCTTTTCAAGGAATTAGCCCTTGGTGTCATTTATCTGTTTTTTGGATTTTTTTAAAAGTCTCTGTTTATTTCCACTCTAATCTTTATTATTTTCTTCCTTCTACTTCCTTTTGGTTTGTTCTTTTCATTCTAGTTCCTTTTGTAGTATGGTGAGATTGTTTAAGATTTTTCTCATCTCTTGAGGTAGGCCTATGTTGCTATAAACTTCCCTCTTAGGACACTTCTGATGTTCAAAATCCAAAAATTTTGGACTGTTTTTATTTTCATTTGTCTCCATCTATTTTTTAATTTCCTCTGATTTCTTTATTGACCAATGTTGATTAGCCTCCATCTGATGTGATTTTTTTCTAGTTCTTTCCTTATAATTGATTTTTAGTATACCATTGTGGTCAGAAAAGGTGCTTGATATGATTTCAATCTTAAATTTTTGAGACTTGCTTTATGACTTATTACTGATCTATTCTGAAGAATATTCCATGTGCACTTGAAAAATATGTATTCTTCTGTTTTTAGATGAAATATTCTATATAAATCTGTTAAGTACATAGTCTAATGTGTCATTAAAAGTCACTGTTTCCTTATTGAGTTTTCTATCTGGATGATCTATCCCTTGACGTGAGTGGGGTGTTATAATCTCCTACTAATACTGTAATATTGTTCATTTCTCCCTTTATATCTGTTAATATTTGCTTTATATATTTAGATGCTTCTATGTTGGGTGCATAGATACTTACAATTGTTATAACCTTTTGTTGGATTGATCCCTCTTTCATTATGTAGTGCCCTTCTTTGTCTCCTGCTATAGTCTTTGTTTTAAAATCTATTTTGTCTCATATAAACTTTGCTACCGTGGCTTTTTGTCTTGCTTCCACTTGCAAAAAGTATGTTTTTCCATCCCCTCACTTGTAGTCTATATGTATCTTTAAGTCTTGAATGTTTTATAGGCAGCGTATTTTTGGACCTTGCTTGTTTCTTTATCTATTCATTCACCATACATCTTTTGATTGGAGCATTTAATCTATTGTGATTTGATGGCTTTCTTTTAGTGTCATGCTTGGATTCCTTTCTTTTTTGTTTCTTGTGTATCTATTATAGGTTTTTTTATTTGTAGTTACCATTGAGTTCATATATAACATCTTATTTGTGTAGCAGTCTATATGAAGTTGATGGTTAAGTTTAAACATATATAAAAGTACCAAATTTTATTCCCCTTCAATATTTTATGTATATGTTATATTTTACATCTTTTTATTTTGTGTACCCCTTGATGAATTTTTGCAATTTTAAATGATTTTACTACTTTTGTATTTTAACCTTCAAACTGGTTTTATAAATGGTTAATCTACTACCTTTACTATATGTTTGCTTTTACCTATAAAAATTTTTCTCTTCCTAGCTTTCTTACTTCTAGTTATGACCCTTTCTTTCTGCTTAAAGAAATCCCTTTAACTTTTATTGTAGGCTGGTTTAGTGGTGATGAATTCCTTTACTTTTTGCCTGGGAAACTCTCCCCTTCAGTTCTGTATGATAACCTTGCTGGGTAGAGTATTCTTGGTTGTAGATTTTTTTTTCTTTTCAGCACTTTGAATATATCTTGCCACTCCCTTTGGGCCTGAAATTTATACCAAAAGATCAGCTGATAGCTTTATAGCATTTCCCTTGTATGACAGGAGTGCCTTGTGTGGGGTCTGGTCTTCTTGCTTTTCTATGCTTGTGATGATCCTCCTGTTTGTAATTAGTTATGCTGGGGGTTTGGTTTCCAACCATATCTTTGCCCCTTCTATCCTTTTTGATGTGGCTTTCCCTCTATGACTAACTGTGGAAGGTCTGCTCTGCCATTCTTCAGGTCATTTTCAGAGTTAGTTGTATAGATGTACCTGCTGCCTGTGGGTTCTGTAGACAAGGGGAGCTCAGGATCCTCCTACTTCATCATCTCCCCTCCTTCCTTCATTTGATTTCTTGAAATACCATTTAAAAAAAATTTTTTTTTAAGATTTCACTTATTTATTCATGAGAGACACACAGAGAGAGGCAGAGACATAGGCAGAGAGAGAAGCAGGTCCCATGCAGGGGGTCCAATGTAGGACTTGATCCCAGGACTCCAGGATCATGCCCTGGGCTGAAGGCAGATGCTCAACTGCTGAGCCACCCAGGCATCCCTTTAAAATACCATTTAAAAATGTAAAACTATTCTTAGCTTATGAGTTGTATAAAAAGAGGCAGTGGCTGGATTTGAACCATGGATCATATTTTGCCATATTTTTTTCTTTATCTTAAACCATTATTATCTGTGTATTAGAATTGAGGTATAAGAGCCAGAATATATATTAAGCTGTTGTCAAAATTACCTCACTCATAGTATAGATAAAGAAACAGACCCAATAGTCACCCAAGCTGCCCTTACAATCTAGCTCACTGCTGATAGGTCCCATAGTAGAAACTACATCCCAAGGACTTCCTACCATTGCAAGTCAATGCTGGGTGTTAACAGCACCAAGGCAGAAGTTGAATAGGGTCTGAACTGGTTAGTTCAGGCATTTAAGTCTTGTTTAGCAACAAAAAGGAAACCCAATGTGCTAGAGACTTGCCCAAGTCATAGCAGTTGGGGGGACTTAAGAATTACTACTCCAGACTACAAGAATCTAAGGAGAAGGCAAGGTTTACAATAAACAGCTCTCTCTGCTAAAGGATCCAAACTCCCATAGTATTTGTGTTAGTTGCTAGGACTGCCATAACAAAACACCACAGACCAGGCGTTTTAAACAACAGAAAACTTATTGCCTCACAGTTCTGGAAGCTGGAAGTTTGAGATCAATTTGTTGACAGGGTTGGTTTCTTGGTAGGCCCCTCTTCTTGGCTTATAAATGTTTATCTTCTTCCTGATTTACATCATCCCTCTGTAAAGTCTGTTCCCTAATCTCTTCTTCTTAAGGATACCAGTCATATTGGATTAGAATCCACCCTAATGACCTCATAAAAATGAGATTAAAATTAATTAACCTCTTTAAAGGCCCTGTCTACACATAGATATTCTGAAGGACTAAGAGTTAGGACTTCAACATTGAGTTTTAGGGGCATACAATACAGCCCATAATAGGATCTCAACTCTGATACTTTAGAAAGGTATCTTTTTGTACCTATGTAATTCTGTGACACTTATATAAAGCATAGGATGGTAGATTGGTTAAAAAAAAATAAATGTGAATACCTTTATGTAATCTTTTCCCTTTCAAT
Source organism: Canis aureus (assembly GCF_053574225.1). Lineage (NCBI taxonomy): Eukaryota > Metazoa > Chordata > Mammalia > Carnivora > Canidae > Canis > Canis aureus. The sequence continues at coordinate 24,803,404 of NC_135618.1, forward strand.
GTTCAAAGTAAGAGGGACTGTCATGGCTGAGTCTCTCAGATACTCCATGGGTCTTAGTTTTCTCATTCATAAAACAAAAACCCTGACCTGACTTACAGAAACAGAGAAGTGAAAAAATGTTTGCCAAGTATCGTGAGGTCCTAGAGGAAAGTAATTCTACCTGCCCAAAGCATTCAGGTTATGTATTACAGTTTCAGAATTATATTTTTAACCAAGTAATATTTCACAGGGATAACATAATCACCTAATGATGTCCTCTTGAATGTTAATTATACAGCAGTATTGAAATGCACCAACATGATTTATTTTGTCTGAAATATCCTTTACTTTTTCATACTATGTAATTTAGAGAGCATTGTGACTACAACGCTCTATTCAAAGTCACCTTGCCCCTTCACAAAATCCTGTCCTGCTAGAAATATACTGAAATTAGTGCCTGGTGCTTAGATTTTTCCCCTGATAGAAGTTTCTATTCATTTCTGACTGAATTATGAGTTGGGATAAGTATTTCTAGGGAAAGAATTAAATGGCAAAATTTGTCAACATTTCTCTGTACTTTGTTACAAAGAATCCCTTATTTTTGGTTAAGCATATTTATCTCCATCTGAAATAGGGGGATTATTTTATAGATGAGGAAACTGACATCCAGAGATATTTAGTAACTTGCCCAAGGCCACAGAATTTTCAGTGTTGGAGTCAAGACTAACATACCAGTTTGTCTGACTCTAATACTTTTATTATAGCATTGCTTTCTCTTTCAGAAGCCCTTTCTTTTACCTTAAGAACATAGTAAACCTGAAATATAAAGAATTTTGTAGAGATACTTTAGGTTTTGTTAGTTTGCTTTTGTCTGCAAGTAATACAAAATTAACTCAAATTGATTTAACTCCTTCCCAGTATGGCAGCTGGATGGCTGCCAGTAACAATGGTACTAAATTGGTCAAAGAGAGAGGTGGTTCTTTTTAGAGTAAAGGAAAACTACCTCTCAAGATTCTAGCTAACTTTTCCTTTTGTCTTATTGGTTGGAGTTAGCTCACATGCCCTGGACCAGTCAGGTGATGGGACTAAACTCAAATCACTCAGGTACAGCCTTTGTGCTGAGATTAATTTCCTAATCTACATAGATTCTGCTCTATGAAGAAGCTGTGAAGACTGAGGAGCAAACTGCAGTTCTGCTCCCTCCCAAGAGTCACATAACACCAGGCTCTTAATCTTTTAACATTCTTTTTCAGTATATTTGAATTTACCATAACGACATCCCATTTGCATTCTCAGCATCCTCTAGTATCCCCTGAGCCTACAGCTTCTCCAGTGGATAAAGAAAGCCCAGGGTGGGCATTCAGCTCCCTCAGGATTGTGAGTCATTCTTAGGAACCTCCACTCTGACCTGGCCTCACAGGGATTACAGGGGAAACTGTGTGTCTTAGCCAATAAAAATCTGATGGTGAAGGAGGAATGGAGAGGGACTTGGCAGCAGCCAGCATTTGGATCTTGGCAAAACATGTTCCTACTTGCACACCCAAGTAGCAGTCCCAACCAGCAGTTTTGTTCATCTTCAGAGCCAAGATGGTGGCACAGTCTGACCAGGGAAGTTGGTAGACTACAGATCTGGCTGATTCAGATCCTCAAACAAGGATCATTGCTGTCCCTACGACTGTATTTGCCCCTCCAGAGAAGGAAGAACAGAGTGATAGCCCAGTCTATTACTGAGTGTAGTTCACAGCTCTACCTGACCAAAATGGTTGGGCTGAACAGCTGGAAGCTGTGTAGCACAATAATACCTGACTGCAGAGTATGACAAGCAAGGCTGATCATCTGCAGGGCAAAGCCAGTGGCCTTGTTTGGCTAGGAAACTAATTTGATTTAAGACCACAAACAAGATGTCTTGCTGGCTTTGGAGCCAGTTCTCAAGCTTTGCTTAGGCAGGGAAACTAATTCATAGCCCTGCCCATTGCTGAATATAGCTTTCAGCCCACTTGACCAGGAAACCTAACCAGAAAATGTGAGAACTATGTAGTCTATCCAATGGCTCTGCTTATAGTGGCACTTGAACACAGAGCACAGCCTGTGACTTTCCCCATCTACAGAGCAAAACTAGTGACTCCATCTGGCCAGGAAGTTCAGTGCACAGTCTTGCCTGATTCAAGTTTCAAAACAATGAGCTGTTCTGGCTTGGGGCCTGTACTGATATTCACCCAACCCACCACCACTAATTCATACTGAGTATAGTACTTAGTCCTGACCATCTAGTATGACAGATGAAAGGATACAGGTAATCACAGAGCACATCCTGCAGCCTTGCTTGGACAGGAGACCAAGGCATCACTCCTATCCAGCTGTTCTCAGCCCACAGCAAGCCACCTAACCTCAGAGTTCTGGCAGTGGTCTTACACAAAAATACACTGATAGCAAGATATACCTGCCCAGGGCATTATCAGCAGACATGTCCAGAAAACCAAACAGCTGACTGATGAAGAACTGTCTCTGCCAAAATGAACCTGTAAAGTCTGGAAGAGGAAATTGCTTACACAAATGCATAAATACAAATGTAAGGAATCAAGGATCTTAAGAAATTAGGCAAACATGACACTACCAAAGAAAATTAACAAAGCTCCTGTAACTGATTCTAAAGAAATGGAGATCTATGAATTGTTAGATAATTCAGAATGCTCATCTTCAAGTAGTTTAGTGAACTACAAGAACACAGAGACTACTAACCAAAATTAGGAAAACAATTCATGAACCAAATGAGAAGTTTAATAAAAACATTAATTAACATCATAAAAAGCACAAAAAGGTAGGTAAAGGTAAATATATAGTCAAATTTAGGTTCTGTAATATGGTAATGCTGGCACATAATTAACTTACAACTGAAGTTTAAAAGTTAAAAGACAAAAGTAGTAAAAATAACCATAACTAAAATAATCTGTTATTGGTTGCACAATATAAAAAAATATGAAAGCTCTGCCATCAATAACCTAAATTGTGAGATGGGAGACAAGTGATAATGTAGTTTGGGAATATTATTGAAGTAAAGTTGTTAACAGCTTAAAATAGGTTGATATAATTTTATGATACTTTTTTATATGCCTCATGGTAACTACAAGGAAAAAAAACCTATAGTAATCATACAAAAGAATATGATAAATGAATCAAAGCATACTGACCAAAAGACATCAAAACATAAAAGATAGCAGAGTAAGAAACATAGAACAATTAAACTACAAAACAGCCGTGAAAAAATTAACAAGATGGCAATATTAAATATTTTCTTAAAATAATTACCTTAAACATAAATGGATTAAATTTTCCAGTTAAAGACATAGAATGGCCGAAGGGGTAAAAAACCAAGATCTCACAATACACTGCCTATACGAGATGCACTTTATTTTTATTTTTTAAGATTTTATTTATTTATTCATGAGAGAGAGAGAGAGAAGGAGAGAGAGAGAGAGAGAAAGAGAGAGAAAAGGAGAGAGAGAGAGAGGCAGAGGGAGAAGCAGGCTCCATGCAAGGTGCCTGACATGGGATTCGATCCTAGGACTCCAGGATCATACCCCCGGCTAAAGGCGGTGCTAAACCACTGAGCCACTAGGGCTGTCCATGAGATGCACTTTAATCTTAAAGACACACATAGGCTGAAATTAAGAGATGGAAAAAGGTATTTCAAGCAAATTTTAACCAAAACAAAGCAGGAGTAGCTATACTTCTAATCAGACAAAAAAGATTTTAAACTAAAAATGGTAAAAAAGAGACAAAGAAGGTCATTGTATAATGAAAAATGGATAAATCCATTAAGAAATATAACAATTGTAAATATTTATGCACCCAACATTGGAGCAACTAAATATATAAAGCAAAAAGTAACAGAGGCTAAAAGGAGAAATAAGCAGGAAAACAATAATAGAAACTTTAATACTCCACTCTCAAAAATGAACAGATTATGCAACAGAGAATCAATAAGGAAACAGAAGTTTGAATAAATTATAAACCAAATGGACCTAGCAGACATATACAGAATATTCTATTCAACAACAACAGAATGCATTCTTCTCAAGTGCACGTGGAACAATTTCTAGACTAGACCATATGTTTGGCCACAAAACAAATCTTAGCAAGTTCAAGAAGATTGAAATCATACCAAGTATCTTCTCTGACCACAGTGGTACGAAACAACAAGAGAAAAACTGGAAATTTTATGAATACACAGAAATTAATTAACACTTTCCTCAAAAAACAATGGATCAAAGATGAAACTGAAAGGGAAATAAAGTATTTTAAGACAAATAAAAATGGAAACAACATAAAACTTATGAAATGCAACAAAAGCAGCTATCAGAGGGAAGTATATAGCAATAAATGCCCACATTAAGAAGCAAGAAAGATCTCAAATAAACAACCTAAATTTACCTTAAGGAACTAGAAAAATAATTAACTCAGTGCAAGGTTAGCAGAATGAGAGAAATAATAAAGATTAGAGCAGGAATAAATGAAATTCAAGGTCCAATTCAAGGTGACTACATCAGAAGACTGAACTCACTTCCTCCATAGAACACACCAAATTACATTATTAATAGAAAAGTTTCCCCTGAACAACTGAGGGCTGACTGAACAGCTACTGAACAGCCAAAGAGAGAGTATGACAAAAGAATGGCAAGAAAGGCAGACATGGTAGCAAAGGGAAGCCCCATCCCCCAAACTGTGAACCACAGTGGGGACAAATAGTACTGGTGAAGAGGAAACAAATCCTTCTGTCTTTAGGCACACACACACACAAAAAGCCACAATTTGAAAGAAAAACTCATATATAAAAAAGGTGAAACTAGAACTTTGACAAGTGGTGGAGGAGCTATGGTAACACTCTGGGTCAGAGGGACTCGAAAAAGACATGGTTTACATTCCCACCCTACCTTAAAAGCCTAGACTGGAGCAGGGTATGGAAGCCATAAGGAGTGTGTTCAGTCCTCTTGTGAGCTTGCAACTTAAGTGAGTCTAGGGTCCACAAGCCCATATCAGCCCTATTTGCACTGGGACAAGGATAAGCAGCTGCAGCTTAACAGGGCAGAGAACTCTCAGAAGAACTCTCTTGGGTGGAAATGCTCTCTACCCAACCACCTTAAAAGCTCCAGACTAGAGCAGGGTCTAGCTCACAGAGAGCTGTCCTCAGTAAGCCCAGGGTCCTTAAGCCCACATCAGCCATCCTGGTGCTGGGCGTAGAAAGCAAGCTATGATTTTGTGTGTGTGTATGTGTGTAGGGAGTTGTTTATTAAACAAGTATTAATAAACTTGTAGTATTAGTAGTAGTATTACTACTACTACTACTACTACTACTACTGCTACTATTTACTTTGTATAATTTGGGGATTTTTTTTTGGTTTTGTTCTTTTCTTTTTAAAAAAATTCTTAATTAATTAATTTTTATTTTAAGCAAACTCTATGCCACACATGGGGCTTGAACCCATGACCCTTTGATCAAGAGTTGCATGCTCTACTGAGTCATCCAGCCAGGAGCCCTTTTCTTTCTTGTTCTTTTTCTTTTCTTCTTGTTTTTTCCATCCCTTTTTCTTTTTTCCCCCTATTTTCTCCTTCTATTATTTTTTCTTTTAATCTTTCTATTAAAAAACACAGATTAAAAGAATAACTAGCATAAATAGACACAGCTGCAGCTAGCCAGCAAAAGTCAGCAAGCGCCTACAATCCATATAGGTGAGACTGCACACAAGAACATTCCTTCAAATTCAGAAGTAGCCATTCTCCCTAATCCATAGAAATAAATGAAGCCATGCAAAGTGGGTAGACAGAGAAATATGCTCCAAAAGAAAGAACAAGAAAAAAAAACCTCATAAGAAGAACCTGAAGGAAACAAAGATAAAAAATATACCTGATAAAGAATTTAGAGTAATAATCATAAAGATACTCACTGGGCTGTAGAAAATAATGGAAGAACTCAGTGAGATCTTGAATAAAGGGATAAATATTAAAAAGAACCAATCAGAGATGAAGAATATAATAAATGAAATAAAAAACACACTAGAGGGAATCATTAGTAGATTAGAAGATGCAGAGGAATGTAATAGTAATCTGGGAGACAGGATAATGGAAAGCATACAAGCTGAAGAGCAAAAAGAGAAAATAATTTTTTTAAAATGAGGATAAATTGAGAGATCTCCTGGACAACATAAAGTTTGTTCATAAAGTTTGTTTATCATTTGCTTTATAGGGCCCCAGAAGAAGAAGAGAAAACTGTAGAAAACTTATTTAAAGACATAATACTGAAAACTTTCCTAACCTAGGGAAGGAAATAGACATCCAACTCAAGAAGTACAGAGAGTTCCAAATAAGATGAAACCAAAGAGGTTCATACTCTGACACATAATAATTAATATGTGAAAGGTTTAAAATAAAGAGAGAATCTTAATAAGTGATTTAAAAGATTACCTACAAGTGAAAAACTATGACTCTCAGCTGATTTCTCAGCAGTACCTTTGAAAGCCAAAAGGGAGTGGCATGATAGATTCATAGTGCTTAAATTAAAAAAAAAATCTATAATCAAGAATACTCTATCTGATGAAGTTATCATTTGAAGAAAAGCTTCCCAGACAACATAAAGATAAAGATACAGGAGTTTATTGCCACTAAACCAACCACATAAGACATGTTAAAGGGACTTTTTTTTTTTTTTTAGTATTTTATTTATTCATGAGAGACACACAGAAAGAGACAGAGACATAGGCAGGGTAAGAAGCGGGCTCTCCATAAGGAGCTTGATGTGAGACTTGATCCCAGGATGCGAGGATCACAACCTGAGCCAAAGGCAGAGGCTCAACCACTGAGTTACCCAGGTGCCCCTAAAGGGACTTCTTTAAGCAGAAAAGAAATGGCTATAATTAGATGTAAGAAAAATATAAATAAAATATGTAAAATATGTCAGCATATATGTGAACTATGCAGAAGGGAGTAAAAAAGGGAAGAAAAGGGGAAAAAGTAGATGAAAGAAGATTTTTCTTTTCCTGTCTTTTTTTGTTTGTTTTTAAGGAATGTATTTGAACTTAAATGACATCAGATTAATATGGACCACTATTTACTAGGATGTTGTATATAACTTCATGGTAAGTGCAAACACAAAGCCTATGTAGATACACAAAAAGTAAAAAAAGAAAGAAAGTCTCCTAAACCCACTATAGATTCTCATTGATCACAAAGATAGCAAAAGAAGAAAGGGGCAAAGAACTACAAAAACAATCAGAAAATTGTGAAAAGTAGAAATAGACACCTATAATAATTAAATGTAAATGACCTATAAATAATTAAAGGACATACAATAGTGTAATGGATTTAAAAAAAAAAAAAGACCTATCTATATGCTTCCTACAGAAGATACACCTCAGACTTAAAGATACACACAGACTGGAAGTGAAGGGATGGAAAAATATTCACCATGCAAATGGAAGTGAAGAAAAAGCCTGAGAGGAGTACTTATATGCAACAAAATAGACTTTAAAACAAAGTTTGTAACAAAAGACAAAAAAGGGTATTAAATAATAATAAAGGGATCAATATATAAAGAGAATATAACAATTGTATACATCCATGCACCCAACACTGGAGCACCTATTTTCATAAAGCAAATGGTAACAGACATAAAAGGAGAGAAATGGGCAATAATATAATTATAGTACGGGACGTTAACACTCCACTTACAATAATGGTTAGATCATCCAGACAGAACATCAATAAGGAAACAATGTCTTTGAATGATATGTTGGACCAGATGACTATAAAAGATATATACAAACATTCCATCCAAAACAACAGAATACACATTCTTTTCTTTAAGGATTTTATTTATTTATTTTATTTTTGGGGGGAGGGGTAGAGGGGGAAAGAGAGGAAGAGGGAAGGAGTCTCAAGCAGACACAGAGAGCCTGAAGTGGGGCTCAGGCTCACGACTCTGAGATCATGACCTGAGCTGAAACCAAGAGTCAGACACTTAACTCAATGAGCCACTCAGGCACCCCCCAGAATACACATTCTTTTCACATGCAAATAGAAATTAGGCTATAAAACAAGACTCAATAATTTAAAAAGACTAAACTTATACCATGAATCTTTTCTAACCACAACAGTGTGCAAGTAGAAATAGATCATGAGAAAAAAACTGGAAAAAACACACAAACACATGGAGACTAAACAACATGATACTAAACAGAGAATGGGTCAATGATGCAAGAAAATAAGAAATTAAAAAAATACATGGAGACGAATGAAAATACAACAGTCTAAAATCTATGGGACCCAGCAAAAGCAGTTTTAAGAAGGAAATATATGGCAAACCAGGTCAAGAAACAAGAAAAAAATTCAAATAAAAAATCTAGCCTTATGCCTAAACGAACTAGAACAAAACAATGCCCAAATTGAGTAGAAGAAAGGAAATAGTAAAGACCAGAGCATAAAAAAAATACCCCAGAGCATAAATAAATGATGCAGACTCTGAAGTAGAAATATAAATATCAATGAAACAGAGATCTGGTTCTTTGAAATGATAAACAAAATCGACAAACCCTAAACCAGACTAATTAGAAAAAAAAAAAAAGAAAAAAGAAAGGACTCAAATAGATAAAATCAGAAATGAGGGGCACCTGGGTGGCTCAGTGGTTGAGTGTCTGTCTTTGGCTCAGGTCGTGATCCCGGGGTCCTGGGGTTGGGTACAGCATCAGGCTCCCCCAGGGAGCCTGCTTGTCTCTCTGCTTATGTCTCTGCCTCTCTCTGTCTCTCATGAATAAATAAACGGAATCTTAAAAAAAATATATCAGAAATGAGGGAGAAGTAACAACTGATACCAAGGAAATACAAAGGATTATAACAGAATATTATGAAAAATTATATGCCAACAAACTGGGAAACCTAGAAGAAATGGATAAATTACTAGAAACATATAATCTCCCACAACAGAACTAGGAAGAAATAGAAAATCTGAACATAACAATTATAAGTAACAAAACTGAATCACTAAACAACAAAATATGGGGGAAAAAAAAACCAGGACGAGATGTATTTACAAATGCATTCTACCATACATTCAAAGAAGAGTTAATATCTATTTTCCTCAAAATATTCCAAACATAAAAGAAAGGAAAGCTTTCAAGTACATTCCATGATGCTGGTATTGCCCTGATACCAAAACCAGACAAATACACTGTAAAATAAGAAAACTACAAGCCAATATTCTGGTGAACATACAAGCAAATATCCTCAACAAAATGTTAGCAAAAAAAAAAAAAATGTTAGCAAACTGCATAAAATACAGTAAAAAGATCATTCATCATGATCAGGTGGGATTTATTGCAGGGATGGAAGGATGATTCAATCTTTGTGAGTCAATGTCACACCACATCATCAAAACGAAGGATAAAAATCATAAGATCATCTCAAGATGTGGAACAAGTATTTGACAAGATTCAACACCCATTCATGATAAAAACTCTCAACAAAATGGGGCTGGAGGAAACATAATTCAACATAATAAAAGTTATATATGAAAATTAACATCATACTCAGGGTGAAAAACTGACAGCTTTCCCTCTAAGGTTAGGGACAAGACAAGAATGCTCATTCTCACCACTGTGACACAACATAATACTAGAAGTCCTAACCACAGAAATCAAGTATGAAAAAAAAAAAAAAAGAAAAGAAAAGAAATAAAAGACATCCAGATTGGTAAGGAAGAAGTAAAACTGTCAGTATTTGCAGATGACATGATCTATACATAGAAAATCCCAAAGATTCCACCAAGATACTATTAGAATTGATAAATACATTCAATAAGGTCACAGAATACAAAATCAATCTACATAAACACATTTCATTTTGTGTATTAGGTAAGCTCTACACTGGCTCTCAGCTCACTATCCTGAGATAAGACTTGAGCTGAGATCAGGAGTCAGACACTTAACCAAGTGAACCACTGAGACACCCCACATGTTGCATTTCTATAAGCAAATAATGAAGTAGCAGAAAGAGAAATTAAGAACATAGGCTCATTTGCAATTGCATCAAAAATAAAATACTTGGGAAGAAACTTAGCCAAGGAGATGAAAGACCTGTACTGTGAAACCTATAAAATACTGATCAAAGAAATTAAAAATGACTCAAAGAGAAAAGTGTCCCATGCTCATGGACTGGAAGAATATTGTTAAAATGTCTATACTACACAAAGAAATTTACAGATTTAATGCAATTCCTATTAGAATACCATCAGCATGTCTCATGAAATAGAATAAAAAATTCTTAAATTTGTAGGGAACCACAGAAGATCTCAAATAGCCAAAGCAATCTTGAAAAAGAAAAACAAATCTGGAGGTATCACAATTCCAGATTTCAAGTTGTACTACAAACTTGTAGTAATAAAAATAATATGGTGTTGACACAAAAATAGACACATAGGTTAATAGAACAGAATGGAGAACACAGAAATAAACCCATACCCATATTATATGGTCAATTAATCCACAACAAAGGAGGCAAGGATATGCAATGGGAAAAAGAGTCTCTTCAACAAGTAGTTGGGAAAACTGGACAACTACTTGCTTATACCATACATGAAATAAACTCAAAATGGATAAAGATCTATCTAACTGTGATATCTGAAACCATAAAAGTCCTAGAAGAGGGCACAAGCAGTAATTTTCTTGACATCAGCCATAGGAACATTTTTTTTTAGATAGGTCTCTTGAGGCAACAGAAACAAAAGCAAAAATAAACTATTGGGATGACATCAAAACAAAAAGCTACACAGTGACGGGAACACTCAACAAAACCTACTGAATGGGAGAAGATGTGTGCAAGTAATGTATCCAATAGAGTTAGTATCCAAAATATATTTTGAAAATTATACGACACCAAAAAATAGCTAATCCAATTAAAAATGGGCAGAAGACATTTCTCCAAAAAAGACATACAGATGGCCAACAGACACCTGAAAAGTCACTCAACATCACTCATCATTAGGGAAATGTAAATCAAAATCATGGTAAGCTATCATTTGACACCTGTCAGATTGGTTAAAATAAAAAACACAAGTAATGACAAGTGTTGGCAAGGATGTAGAGAAAAAAGAACCCTTGGGCACTATTGGTGGTGTGCATACTGGTGCAGCCAGTGTGGAAAACAGTATGGAGTTTACTTCAAAAAATTAAAAGTAGAACTACCATATGATCAGGTAATTCTACTACTGGGTATTTACTCAAAGAATATGAAAATACTAATTCAAAAAGATATATGTATTTCTGTGTTTATTGCAGTATTATTTACAATAGCTAATTTAATGGAAGCAGCCCACATGTCCATCAATAGATGTATGGACAATTAAGATGTGAGATACACACACACACACACACACATACACACTGGAATATTATTCAGTCATAAAAAAGAATAAAATCTTGCCATTTGCAATGACATGGGATGATTATGCTAACTGAAATAATAATTCTCCAGAAGAGATCACATATTAGGTCACAAAACAGACCTCAACAAATAGAAAAGAATATAAAATCATACCATACACCTTTTCTGACTACAATACTACAAAACCAGAAGTCAGCCACAAGAAAAAATTTGGAAAGACCACAAACACATGGAGGTTAAACAATACGCTACTAAACAATAAATAAGTCAACCAGAAAATCAAAGAAGAAATAAAAATAATATATGGAAACAAATGAAAATGAAAACAAAATGGTCCAAAACCTTTGGAATGCAGCAAAAGTGGTCATAAGAGGGAAGTATATAGCAATACAGGCCTACCTTAAGAAGGAAGAAAAATCTCAAATAAACATCCTAACCTTATCTTAAATCTAAAGGAACTAGAAAAAAAGAAGAAGAAAAACAAAACCTAAAGCCAGCAGAAGGAAAGAAATAATGAAGATTAAATCAGACATAAATGATATAAAAGCTAAACAAAACCCCAATAGAACAGATCAATGAATCCAGAAGGATTTTTAAAAGATTTATTTAGTTATTTATTTGACAGAGAATGAACATGCATGAGTGGGAGGGACAGGGGGAGAGGGAGAGAGAATCCCAAGCAAACTGCATCCTGAGAGCAGAGCCCAATTCTTGGCTTAACCTCACAACCCTGAGATCATGACCTGAGCTGAAATCAAGAGTCAGATACTTAACTGATTAGGCTATCCAGTGACCCCAGGAGCTGGTTCTTGGGAAAAAAAATAATAAAATAGATAAACCTCTAGCCAGATTTATCAAAAAGAAAATTGATAGGACCTAAATATATAAAATCACAAATGAAAGAGGAGAAATCACAACCAATACCACAGAAATACAAGCAATTATGAGAGAATATTGTGAAAAATTATATGCCAAAAAATTGGATAACCTAGAAGAAATGAATAAATTCCTAGAAACATATAAACTACCCAAACTGGAAGTTCTGGAAGAAATAGAAAACTTGAACAGGGCAGCCCTGGTGGCCCAGCGGTTTAGTGCCACCTTCAGCCTGGGGCGTGATCCTGGAGTCCTGGGATAGAGTCCCATGTTGGGCTCCCTGCATGGAGCCTGCTTCTCCCTCTGCCTGTGTCTCTGCCTCTCTCTCTCTCTCTCTTTCTCTCTCTGTGCCTCTCATCAATAAATAAAATAAAAATCTTTTTAAAAAAATAAAGAAAGAAAACTTGAACAGACTAAGAACCAGAGAAGAAATTGAATCAGTAATCAAAAAACCCCCAAAGAAAAGTCCAGGACTGCAGGGCTTCACAGGTGAATTCTACCAAACATTTAAAAAGGAGCTCATGCTTAGTCTCAAAGTATTCCAAAAAGTAAAAATGGAGGCAATACTTCAAGATTTATTCTAAGAAACCAGCATTATCCTAATACCAAAAGCAGACAAAAACTCCACTAAAAAGAAATACAGGTTCATATCCCTGATGAATATGGATGCAAAAATTTTTAATAAAGTATAAGCAAACTGAATCTAACAATAGATTAAAACATCATTCACCAAGATCAAGTGGGATTTATTCCTGTGTTGAAAGGGTGGTTCAATATTTACAAATAAATGAATGTGATATAACACATTAATAAGAGAAAGGATAAGAACCACAAGATCATTTTAATAGATACAAAAAGCATTTACAAAGTACAACATCCATTCATGATAAAAACCCTCAAAAAATAGGTTTAGAGGGAACATACCTCAACATGATAAAGGCCATATATGAAAAACCCATAGCTAACATCATCCTCAATGGGGAAAAACTGAGAGCTTTCCTCTATGGTCAAGAACAAGACAGGAATGTCCCCTCTCATCATTATTATTTAACATAATACTGGAAGTCCTAGATGAAGCAATCAAACAACAAAAAGGAAATAAAAAGCATCCAAATCAGCAAGGAAGAAGTAAAACTTTCACTATTTGCAGATGACATAATATTCTATGTAGAAAACCAAAAGTCTCCACCAAAAAAACTGTTAGAACTAATAAATGAATTCAGTAAAGTTGCAGGATAAAAAAAATCAATGTAGAGAAATGTGCTGCACTTCTATACAACATTAATGGAGCAGTAGAAAGAATTAAAGAATCAGTCCCATTTACAATTGCACCAAAACAATAAGATACTTAGGAATAAACCTAACCAAACAGATGAAAAACCTGTATTCTGAAGTCTATAAAACACTGGTGAAAGAAACTAAGATGACATAAAGAAATAAAAAAAAAAACATTCCATGCTCATGGATTGGAAGAAAAGTATTGTTAAAATGTATATATTACTTAAAGCAGTCTATGCATTTAATACAGTCCCTATTGAAATCCCAACAGCATTTTCACAGAGATATAACAAACAATCCTAAAATGTATATGGAACCACAAAAAACTCTCAAGAGCCAAAGCAACCTTGAAAAAGATAAGCAAAGCTAGAGGCATCACAATTCTTATCTTCAAGCTATATTAAAAAACTGTAGTGATCAAAACAGTATGGTACTGATACAAAAATGGACACATAGATCAATAGGATAGAATAGGAAAACTCAGAAATTAACCCACAACTACATGATAAATTAATCTTCAACAAAACAGGAAAGAATATTCAATGTGAAAAAGTCTCTTTAGAAATGATATTGGAAAAACTGGACAGCAACATGCAAAAGAATGAAACTGTACAACTTTCTTACACCGAACACAAAAATAAATTCAAAATAGATTAGAGACCTAACTATGAGACCTGATGGCATAAAATTCCTGGAGAACATAGGCAGTAACCTTTTTGACATTGGCTGTAGCAACTTCTTTCTAGATATGTCTCCTAAGGCAAGAGAAACAAAAGGAAAAATAAACTACTGAGACTACATAAAAAAAAGTCTTATGCATAGTGAAGGAAACAACAAAACTCAAAGGCAACCTATTAAATGGGAGAAGTCATCAATGACACATCTGGTAAAGGGTTAGTTTCCAAATTTGTAAAGAACTTAACAAACTCAACACCCCCAAACTAAATAATCCAATTTAAAAATTAGCAGAAAACATGAATAGACATTTTTCCAAAGAAGACATACAGATTACCAGCAGACACATGGAAAGATATTCAACATCACTCATTATCATCACGGAGCTACAAATCAAAACTACACTGAGATATCATCTTAAAAAATGGCTAAAATAAACAAAATAAGAAACACATATTTGTGAGAATGTGGAGAAAGGGAAATACTGTTATATTGTTGGAGGGAATGCAAACTGGTGCAGCCACTCTGGAAAACACTATGGAGGTTCCTCAAAAAGTTATGATCTAGCAATTGCACTACTAGATACTTACCCAAAGAGTACAAAAATACTAATTCACGGGGACAAATACACCCAATGCATTATCTACAACAGCCAAATTTTGGAACCAGGCCCAGTGTCCATCAACTGATGAATGCATAAGGAAGATGTGGGGTGTGTGTTTGTGTGTGTGTGTGTGTGTAAAAAATGCACTATTACTCAGCTATAAGAAAGAATGAAATCTTGCCATTTTTAGTGACATGGATAGAGCTAGAGAATATAATATTAAGCAAAATAAGTCAGCCAGAGAAAGACAAATATATTATTTTACTCATATATACAATTTAAGAAACAAAACAAATGAACAAAGGGGAAAAAAATAGAGAGAGGCAAACCAAGAAACAGACTCCTAACTATATAGAACAAACTGGTGGTTACTGGAAGGGAAGTGGATAGAGAGATGAGTTAAATAGATGATGGGTATTAAGGAGTGCACTTGTAGTGATGAGCACCAGGTGTTGTATGGAAGTGTTGAATATATATATATATATATATATGCCTGAAACTAATATTACACTGGTAATATTGTTGAATATATATATGAGCACCAGGTGTTGTATGGAAGTGTTGAATATATATATATATATATATATATATATATATATATGCCTGATACTAATATTACACTGTGCTAACTACCTGGAATTTTAAAAAATATTACACTGGTAATATTAGTTATATATATATATATATATATATATATATATATATATATATAAGCACCAGGTGTTGTATGGAAGTGTTGAATATATATATATATATATATGCCTGAAACTAATATTACACTGTGCTAACTACCTGAAATTTAAAAAAATATTACACTGGTAATATTAGTTATATATATATATGAGCACCAGGTGTTGTATGGAAGTGTTGAATATATATATATATATATATATATATATATATATATATATATATGCCTGAAACTAATATTACACTGGTAATATTGTTGAATATATATATGAGCACCAGGTGTTGTATGGAAGTGTTGAGTATATATATATATGCCTGAAACTAATATTACACTGTGCTAACTACCTGGAATTTAAAAAAATTAAAAATAGAAACAATCCCATTTATAATGGCATCAAAAACAAACAAACAAAAAAGTTAGGTATAAATTTAACCATGGAGGAGATAGATCTCTACTTCGGAAACTACAAGACATTGATGGAAAAAATTGAAAATACAAATAAATGGAATGGTATCCCATGTTCATGGTTTGGAAGAATTAATATCGTTAAAATGTCAGTACTACCAAAAGCCATATATGGATTCAGTGCAATTACTAGACTATTCCAATGGCAATTTTTACAGAGGTAGAATAAAAGATCCTAACATTTATATGGAACCACAAGAGACCCCAAATAGTCAAAGTAATTCTGATAAAGAACAAAGCAAGAGGCATCACATTTCCTGTTTTTAAGCTATTCTATAAAACTACAGTAAGCAAAACATTATGGAAGTGGCATTAAAAAAGACACATAGATCAGTGCAGAATCAAGACCCCAGAAATAAACTCAAGAATATATCATCAACTAATATTTAACAAAAAAGCTAAGAGTGTTCAGTGGAGAAAAGACATTCACCTCAATAAATGGTGCTGGGAAAACTAGATATCCACATGTAAAAGAATGAAGTTACACTTTTATCTTACTCCACTCATAAAAGACTCCATAAAGACTTAACTCAAAGTCTGGAAACTGTAAAACTCCTGTAAGAAAACAGGAAATAAGCACCTTGACATGTGTCTTGGCAATCATTTTTTGGACATGATACTTAAAGCACAGCAACAAAATAAAAAATAAATAGGTGGGACTACATCAGACTAAGAAGCTTCTACAGAGCAAAAGGATCAATCAACATCATGAAAAGACAACCTATGGAATGTAAAAGAACATTCACATATCATATATCTAATAAAGGGTTACTACCCAAAATATACAGGAAATTCATATACTTTAATAGCAAAAAAAAAAAAAAACAATTCAATTTAAAAATGGGCAAAGTACCTGAATAGACATTTGTCCAAAGAAGATATAAAAATGGCTAAAAAATACATTAAAAAGTGCTCAACATTACTAATCATTAGGGAAATGCAAATCAAAGCCACATGAGATATAACTTCATATGGGTTAGAATGTCAAGCATCAAAAAGACAAGAGATTTAAAAGGCTGACAAGAATGTGGAGAAAATGAAATTCTTGTATACATTTGGTGGGAGTGTAAATTAGTACAGCCACTATCAAGAACAGTATAAAGAGTCCTCAAGGAAATCAAAAGTATAACTACCCTTGCTTCTGGGAATACATCCAAAGGAAATGAAATTACTGTGTTGAAGAGATATTTGTATCGCATGTTCATAGCAGCATTATTTACAACAGTCATGATATGAAAACAGTCTACTTAGACTGTCCATTAAGGATAAGTTAATAAAGAAGTTGTGGCATATATATACAATGGAATATTATTCAGCCACAGAAAAAATAAGGAAATCTTGCCATTTGTGACCACATGTATAGACTATGAAGGGCATTATGCTAAGTGAGATAAGTCAAGGAGAGAAAGAAAAATATTTTAAGATTTCACTTATATGTAGAATTTTAAAAAAACACACACAAAAGAGATCAGGTTTATGGTTATCAGAGGCAGACACTGATAGGAACTGGATGAAGGTAGTCAAAATGTACAAAGTTCCATTTTTAAAATAAATACATGCTGGGGATGTAATATTACAGCATGATGACTATAGTTGACACTGCTGCATGATATATATGAAAGTTGTTAAGAGAAAATTCTAAGAATTCTCATCACAAGGAAAAGTATTTTTCTTTTTTTGGTATCTATATGAGATGATGAATGTTAACTATACTCATCGTAGCAATCATTTCATGATATATGTAAGTATGTAAGTCAAGTCATTATGATATTCACCTTAAAAAATCTACAGTGCTGTCAATTATGTCTCAATAAATCTGGAGGAAAAATAAGGGATAAAAAATTCTTATCCACCATCCTTCAGCTGAGAGGGAGTAGAGACAAATACTCAAATCTTTTCATTTTTTCTATGATGTAATAAAGTCTTTTTTAGAGGAACTTGGCCTCCAGGCTGTCATGGTTGAAAGGTATAGAGTGGAGCAAATGTCACAGAAACACAAAATCAAAGAATAGTGTAATTGAAGGTTGTTCATGTAGCCCTGTGGTTATTACAGCCTTCTCTTGGGACCCTGCACAGCTTTTAGGCACCCTCAGTGGTAGGTGGGAGAGGATGAGCTGGGGGAACCTGCAAGATTTCCCATCGATTGGGGGAGGTCTACTCTCACATCTTCCACATGCAACTTTCATAAAATATTCTTTTAGATACAGTGTGCTCCAGCTTAAAAAACCACTGCTAAAACAAGTAAGCAAAAGAAAAATAGAATGAAAAAAATCTCTGTTCTATTCCAAACTTCAGACAAGGTAAATAATTTGCCCCAAATCACATTGCTCATAGAAGCATAGAAGCAGCAAGGCCATAACCCAGTTCTCCCAAGTCCCATCCCAGGGCTCTTTCTACCACCATGATAAATGCTACCTTTCTGAAGAAAAAAGTCATTTAAAAGCCCATTACAGAAATGACAAACTGGGAGCCAGAAACAAAAATCTTAAGGAAAAAAGTAGGCCAAGTGCTGTATTGAGGTCTGAGAAGGCCATTTTAGCCTACTCAGGCACTGATTCAATTTTTCATTTTGGCATGATTTGAGCTTTCTTCTTTTTCATGTCCAGGTACAACTCTTTTTCAGGAAACTCACTATGGACAATTATCTACTTGGGGAATAAATGAGACTCTTTTTAATGGTGCTTCTTGCCCTGCAATCCAGAAAGATAAATCAGAATTTGTCCCCAAAACAATTTAATGAAGACATGAAAAATATATTTTAATATTCACACACAGCTATGGGTAAATGAAAAATAAAACATACATATGATAAGCATGGGAAATATAAATGATCAAACATTAGTAACAAATATAATGTAATAAAACACTTAATTTACCAGATTACTCAGGTAATGGAATGTGCACATGAATGTAATTTTCTAGTGAACTGAAACAACCCAAAATTGATTATTTTAGCCCTCACAAATTTTTATGTAATTTTACTCTCTTAAAAAATCGCTATAATATTCTTAATGAAGGTTATTTGATAATCTAGAATATTACAGTGCTTCTGGATCATCATTCTGAATATGAATTTTCATTGAGTTCTGTAAGGTAAAGAAAATTGGATTTAAGTCGGCTAGCTCCCAAAGGCTTATTGCTAAAATTTCTAAAATTTCTCTATAAAAATTTCAATTACTTCTATTTCTGGCACAACAAATAACTACTCCTTGAAATGCCTACCCACTGTAAACAACTAGAAACTGGACAAAATATGGTGAACAATGGTTTTCAGACACTGGTTAGCAGGCATATCAGACCTGTAGCATTAAGGAAAGAAAATTAGAAAAAGAAAAAAGGAAGAGAAAACAGATGAGATTATCTCTGAAACTGTCCTAGATTTGCTGAGGCTGTTGGAATTTGTGGGGCTGCATACAGGAAAGGAGAGAGCTCTAGAAATCTGCATGGGAATCCACTATGTCTTTGCTGGACTACTAAACTACATGTGCACATGATAAAATTCTACTAGAACAAGCAAAAAACTATAAACTATATAAAGACAAATAGTTCTCAGACCTCAAACAGTGCTGCAAAATATTCAAGCTCTGACTAGTTTAGTCAACAGATCTCTTTGAACACCTAAAACATTCCATAGGGAACTAAAAAGGTCAACCCTTAGTAGTAGGGCTAAACCAGACCTATAGTAAAAGCCGCTCTAGACCTGTCCTAACAAAACCAAAAGTAAGTTTCAAAATGATCAAGCTGATCTAAGTAACTGAACTGCCTATTAAACACTCTTAATTCCAAGGCTTACAAAAGGAGGGAAATGTAACAAAACATTTCCAATGTCTAATCTAATCAAAACTTACCTATAAAATCACATACAAAGAAACAAATAAAAAATATAACCCATGGCTGGAATAAATATTAGACAGAAGTGGCAAGAAGTGGCAAAGACAATGTAATTAGCAAACTAGGACTTTAAAATGGGTCTTATTAATATGCTCATAGATTTAAGGAGAAATAAGATAATGAGAGAATGGACAACTTTTAAAAAAGAAATTCAAGAGATTAAAAATAAATTTGTCTTGGTTTAAAGGGCAGATGGTAGAGCAAGAGGATGCTGTGTTCACTTCATCCTACAGACACACCAAGATAACAGTTACAAATGCACAACTAACTCTGGAAATAACATGCAGGCTGGCAGAACAGATGTACTGCAGCTAATCAGAGAGAAAAGGATACACCGAAAAGGGTCGGAGAGATGGAGACACAACTGGGGATCAACCCCCCCAAAACTAACCACAAATGATAGGGAAACCACATAATGAAAAGAGAGGATCAGACACCACATTAGGCATCCCTTACATAAGGACCCACATTGGGAACATGAGTCCTCATGACAACCAAAGGGACTTAATTTCAGGAGCTCTTAAAATTAGAGGGGCTTAACTCAAGGTACTTTAAAAATCAGTAAGGTTAACTTCAGAAAACCAAGAGGTCGATAGGCAACTGAGTCCCTGCCCTTGAAGAGATGAATAGTAACTAGGCCCAAGACACAAAACAGAAGCAATAGTTTGAAAAGAACTTGGGGTGTGCATGAAGATTGACTGACTAATCTTAGAACATGGGCTTGAGGGGTGGGGATCGTTAGATTTCTCTAGGAACAAAAGTGCTGGTGAGTCACATTTTTCTTTCCCTCACCTAACCGAGGTAGCCAGAGGATTGCAGGAGCCAGTGCTAACACTGTCCATCCACTTTGCTCGCACCATGTACCCCCTTCCTTGCATGCTTTCCCTAGCTAACCTGCCCACCTTGGCTGGCATTGTTTCAATGCAGCTTCTGCCCTGCCACACCTTGCAGAATACCAAAGCAGTGATTGGAGCCTCTCCAAAGTGACTCTTGCCCTAGGTTGGGGGGGGTAGGTGGGCAGGGAGAAAAGCCCACACATAATATAATGCACTCACAGGTCCTGCAGCCAGGCCACTTAGCAGGTTCTTCAAGGAGCAAGCCCTGCCTTTGTTATGCCTGCTGCTGTTGCAGAAAGGAAATTGTAGTCAGCAAGACTGAGTGCTGGACCACCCCACCAAAAAACCCAGGGCAGCCACAGCCAGACCTGGGGAGAAAACCCTGCCCTGTGCATCCATAGGAGGCCAATCAGGTCACCAGAGAAAGCTGGTTTGAAAAAAATTCCACCTTAGCCAAAACAGGAATGCACACCCATCACACAGGAGACATCCCTGGAGTGCCTAGATTTGGTGACTAGGGTAGATTGTGTGATAGGGCATACTGAAACTCTTCTACACAGGGCCACTGCTTTCAAGACAAGAAGATGTAGGAGAATAACAAGCAAAAAATACATTAGAGGGAATTAACAACAGCTTAGAGGATGCAGGAGAACAAATCATGAATCTGGAACACAGTAATAGAAAGCAACTAAGCTGAACAGAAAAACAAAACCCAAAAACCCATGAGATTAGGTTAAGAGAATTCAGCAACCTCATTAAGCATAATAACATTTGCATTATTGGGAATCCACAAGGCAAAGAGAGAGAGGAGGGGATAGAAAAATTATTTAAAGAAATAATGGTAGAAAACACCCCAAACTGGGGAAGGAAATTGACATCCAGGTCCAGGAAGCATAGAAAACCCCTAATGGAATGAACCCTTGTAGGCCTGCATTAAGACACATAATCTTTAAAATGGCAAAACAAATGATAAGGAGAATTTTTAAAGCAGCAAGAGAAAAGAAAACAATTAATTCAAAGGAAACCCCATAAGGATATCAGAAAAGTTTTCAGGGTCAACTTTGCAGGCTACAAAGTAGTGGTATTATACGTTCAAACTGCTAAGAAACCAAACTACACCAAATCAAAACAATCTTACAACCAAGAATACTTTACCCAGCAAGATTATCACTTAGAGTATAAGGAGAGTTAGAATTTCTCAGCCAAGAAAAACTGACAAGGTTTATCACCACTAAACCAGCATTACAAGAAATGTTATAGGGAGTTCTTAGGTGGGAAGAAAAAAGAGAAGAAAATTATGAAAGAAAAAATTCCACAGATAAAAGCAAATGTACAGCTGAAGAAGTAGATTAATCATTTATAAAGCCAGTATGAAGATTAAAACTCAAAGGTAGTAAATCCATTATATCAACAAAAATTAGGCAGGATACCCCAAATAAAAAGATGTAAAATATGGCATCATATACACAAAATGCATGTTTGGGGTAGTAAATTAGTACTTCTAGAATGTGTTCAAACTTAAGCAACCATCAACTTACTATAGACTGCTATACACATAGAATGTTATATATGAGCCCAATTTAACCAGAAACCAAAAATCTAAAACATATACACAAAAACTAAAGAGGAAAAGGAAACCAAACATAACACAAAAGAAAGCCATCAAACTGCAAGGGAAGAGAACAAGAAAAGAAGAAAGGAAAAGAGAACTACAACAATCAGAAGACAATTAACAAAATGGTAATAAGAAACAGTATATTCATAATTGCTTTAAATGCAAATATACTAAATGCTCTAATCAAAACATAGAACTACTAAGGAATATAAAAACAAGATCCATATACATCCTGCCGACAGGGGACTTGCTTCAGACCTAAAGACATAAAGAGTCAAAGTGAAAGGTTGGGAAAACATGTACTCTGAAAAGAGAAGTGAAAAAAAAGCAGGGTATCAATTCTTACGTCAAACAAAATAGACTACAAAATAAATACTGTAGCAATGCTTTTATAGACTAAATAGACTTTAAAACAAGAGCTATAACAAGATAGAGAGAAGGCCACTTCATAATGATAAAGAGATCAATCCAATAAGAGGATTAATAATTATAAATATCTGTGCATGCAACATAGGAGTACCTATATACATAAAGCAAATATTAGCAGACATAAAGGAAGAAATGGAGAGTAACACAATTATAGAAAGGGACTTTAACACCATATTTACATCACTGAATAGATCATTCAGAGAGAAAATAAACAAGAAAAAAGTGAGTTTGAATGACACATTAGACCAGATGGACCTAACAGATATATATATATATATAAAACATTTCATGCAAATGCAAGAATTCACATTCTTTTCAAGTGCACATGGAATATTCTCCAAGATAGATCACATATTAGGCCACAAAACAAGTCTCAGTAAATATAAGAATTGAAATCATTACTAGGGAAGTTCATAGTGATATAGGCCTATATTAAGAAACAAGAAAAGTCTAAAATCCTCTAATCTTACATCTAAAGGAGCTAGAAAATGAAGAACAATCAAAGCTCATAGCTAGTACAAGAAACGAAATAGATTAGATCAGAAATAATTGAAATAGGTATTAAAAAAGATAATAGAAAGCTTAATGAAACCAAAAGCTGGTTCTTTGAAAACAAAATTGAAAACCTTTAGCAGACTCATCAAGAAAAAGATAACAGAAATAAATGACATAAAAAATGAAAGAGAGCAATGATACCACAGAAACACTGAAAATTATAAGGGAAAATTATGAATAATTTTATATTATTAAAATTATATGTCAACCAATTGGACATCCTCGGAGGAAAAGATAAATTCCTACAAACATATGATCTTCCACAATGGAATCAAGAAGAAATAGAAAAGTCCAACTGAACAATTATTAGTAATGAAATTGAATCAGGGGCACCTGGGTAGCTCAGTGGTTGAGCATCTGCTTTCAGCTCAGGTTGTGATCCTGGGGTCCTGGGATCGAGTCCCTTATCAGCAGTCTGCTTCTCCCTCTGCCTATTTCTCTCATGAATAAATAAATAAAATATTTAAAAAAAGAAATTGAATCAGTAATCAAAAAACTTTCAACAAAAGTTCAGGACTAGTTGGCCTCACAAGTGCATTCTAATAAACTTTTTGTTTTTAAGATTTTATTTATTTATTTTAGAGAGAAAGAGAGAACATGAGAGAGAGAGCATGTGGCGGGGTGGTTGGCAAAGGGAAAGGGAGAAGCAGACTTCTTACTGAGCAGGGAGCCTGATATGAGACTTGATATGACTCAAGCCAAAGGCAAATGCTTAACTGCCTGAGTCACCCAGGTGCCTTGCATTCTACCAAATTTTTAATGAAATTAATAACTACTCTTCTCAAACTATTCCAAAAAATAGAAGAGGAAGAAAAGCTCCCAAAATCATTCTACAAAGCAAGTGTTATCCTGATACCAGAACTAGACAAAAACACTACGTAAAAGGAAAATTGCAGGCTAATATTTGACAAAGGTGCAAAATTCTTAACAAAATATTATCAAAGCAAATTCAAGAATACATGTTAAAAACTCATTCACAACAATCAAGAGGGATTTATTCCAGAAATGAAAGAATTGTTCAATATCCATCAATCAATAAATATGATACATCACACAAACAACAAGAAAGAGTATCATCTCAAAAGGTGCAGAAAAATGACTTGACAAAATACAACATTCATTCATGATATAAACTCTCAACAAAGTCAGTTTAGAGGAAATGTAGCTCAACATAATAAAAACTGCATACGAAAATCTTACAGCTAATATCATACTCAATGGTGAAATGCTGAAAGTTCCTCTAAAATCAGGAATGATACAAGCCTGTCCATTTACTTAACATAGTAGTGGAAGTCCTAGCTGCAGCAAGCAGACAAGAAAAGGAAATTAAAAGGCATCCAAATTGGTTGGGAAGAAGTAAAACTGTCACTATATACAAATGACAGGATACTATTATAGAAAGTATAATAGTACACTTACACGATAGTATACTTACACAAGTATACTATTACACTTACAAAGTATAATAGTATACTTAAGTATAAGTACACTACTAGAACTGATAAATTTTGTAAAGTTGCAAGATACAAAATCAGTATACAGAAATATGTTGCATTTCTATACACTAATAGTGAAGTGGCAGAAAGAGAACTTAAGAAAACAATCCCATTTACAACTGCACCAAAAAGAATAGGAATAAATCTAAAGAGGTGAATGCTTGTACTCTTGAAACTTGAAGACATTGAAGAAAGCAATTAAAGATGATACAGGGGATCCCTGGGTGGCTCAATGGTTGAGCGCCTGCCCTCAGCCCAGGGCGTGATTCTGGAGTCCCTGGATCAAGTCCCACGTCGGGCTCCCTGCATGGAGCCTGCTTCTCCCTCTGCCTGTGTCTCTGCCTCTCTCTCTCTCTCTCTCTGTGTCTCTCATGAATGAATAAAATCTTTAAAAAAATAAAGATGATACAAATGGAAAGATATTCCATGCTTAGGGATTAGAAAAAATGATATCATTAAAATGTTTACGCTACCCAAAAATGTACAGATTCAATGGAATCCCTATCAAAACACCATTAGCATTTTTCACAGTAGAAGAAATAGTTCTAAAATTAGTATGTAAACACAAAAGATATAAAAAAGCTAAAGTAATCTTGAGAAAGAAGAGCAAAGCTGAAGATATCACAATCACAGATATAATATAGACTATTAGATTTCAATACATACTATAAGGCTATAATATTCAAAAACAGTCTAGTACTGGTAAAAAAAAATAGACATATAGACCAACACAACTATATTAAGAGCCCAGAAATAAACCCACACCTATATGGTCAATTTGTTTATGACAACTCATGAGTATACAATTGGGAAAACACAGTATTTTCAATAAATGGCACTACAAAAACTGGAAGGCTACATGCAAAAAATTGAAACCGGAACACTTTTATATCATACACAAACATAAATTCAAAATGGATTAATGACCTAAATGCGAACCTGAACCATAATACTCCTAAAACAAAACATAGGTAATAATCTCACATACATTATGCTTAGCAACATATTTATGGCTATGTCTTCTCAGGTAAGGGAAACAAAAGCAAAAATAAACTATTGAGACTATATATATATATATATAAAACTTCTGCACAGCGAAGAAAACCATTCACAAAATGAAAAGGCAACCTAGTAAATGGGAGAAAATATTTGCAATGACATATTTGATAAAGGATCAATATCTAAAATATATAAAGAACTTATGCAACCCAACAACAAAGAAATTATCTGATTAAAAAATAGAAGATATGAGTAGATATTTTTTCAAAGTCACATACTGTTAGTCAGTCAACAGATACAAAACCAGATGCTCAACAGTCCCAGTCATCAGGAAAATGCAAATCAAAACCAGGATGAGATATTACCTCACATCTGTTAGAATGGCTAATAACAGAAAGACAAGAAATGACAAGTGTTGGTAAAGGTATGGAAAAAAGGTAACTTCATGCGCTGTTGAAGGAAAAAGGCATATTGGTGCAGCCACTATGGAAAATAGTATGGAAAATTCTCAGAAAATCAAAAATAGAATTACCATATGATCCAGCAATTCCATTTCTGGGCATTTATCTAAAGAGAAAAACTAATTCAAAAGGATTTGTGCACCCCAATGTTCTCTGTGGCATTATTTACAACAAACCAAGATGTGGAAACAACCAAAGTGTTCATTGATGGATAAATGAATAAAAACTATATACATCTAGTATAGGTTATGATTTGGGGTTACCATTAGGTTCATATATAACATTTTATGTATATAGCAGTCTATATTAAGTTGAGGATCACTTATGTTTAAGCACTAAAAACAGTAATTTTACTTCCCTTTCCATGTTTTATGTATGTCCTCTATTATACCTTTTAATTTTGTCAATCCCTTGACTAATTTTGAGAGATATAATTGATTTGACTACTTTTGTTGTTTCACCCTCATATTGGCTTTAGAGGTAGTCTACTATTTTTACTATATGTCTCTTTTAACTGTGAATGTTTCCCTCCCCATCATAATTTCTTACTTCTGGTTATGGCTTTTACTTTCTTTTTTTTTTTTTTGGCTTTTACTTTCAACTTAAGAATTCACTTTTACATTTCTTATAATGCTAGTGTAGCAGGGACGAATTCCTTTAATTTTTGTTTGTCTGGGAAAGTCTTTGTCTCTGTATTCCAAATGATAATCTTGCTGGGTAAGATATTCTTGGTTGTAGGTTTTTTTCTATAGTTCTGTTCAGGAAATAGAATATTCTATGTATTTCAAACAGTAAAGGATATAATATAGACTATTAGAAACTCACAAAATTGCTAGAATAGTTGGAGGACTTTGAGTCAGCTATTAAAAACTAATTCAACTAAAGAGTTTTTTAAAAAAATAAATAAAAAGATTTTATTTATTCACAAGAGACACACAGAGAGAGGGAGAGAGAGAGTAAGAAACACAGGCAGAGGGAGAAGCAGGCTCCCTGAAGTTAGCCTGATGTGGGCCTCAATCCCAGGATCACGACCTGAGCCGAAGGTGAATACTCAACTACTGAGCCACCTAGGCACCCCTCAACTAAAAAGTTTAATAACACTATAGATGCAATCCAGGATTCAGGAAGACGCTGCTATTTCCCAACAACCACCACCACTGCCTCAAAAACCAGCACCTGACAAAAGTAAAGCCAATGACCAGACACTGGAAGCTGAATCTAGTCCCTACAACTACCACTGTCTCCATAACCATTATTGCCAGCTTTAGTTAAAAGGAATTGGTCTTTAATTCTATTCTACCTTCCAGATCTCATGAGAATATATCTAATTGACAGAAATTAATCATTTTTATAGCTCTAGCCACCAAGATGTTTGAGGAATGAAAAGACATCTACTCTAGTTTTTTCCCCTGTGGGGAACTCATAAAGAGAAAAGAGAAAGGATACAAATGGGTGCTGAGTACCTATAGGTGTACCTCTTTTTATTGTGCTTTGCTTTATTGTGCTTCATAGGTATTGTGGGATTTTGTTTGTTTACAGATTGAAGGTTTGTGGCAACCTGGCATCAAGCAAGTCTATCAGCACCATTTTCCCAACAGCATTTGCTTAAATCTGATTTCTGTGTCACTATTAGTAATTCTTGCAATATTTCAAACTTTTTCATTATTATTATTATATTTGTTACGGTCATCTCTGATCAGGGACCGTTCTTTTATTGAAGTATAGTTGACACAATGTTACATTAGTTTCAGGTATACAACATAGTGAATCAACCAACAACTCTCTAGGTTATGCTACGCTCACCACAAGTGTAGCTACCATCTGTCGCCATATAACATTATTAAAATAGCATTGACTATATTCCCTATGCTGTACCTTTTATCCCTGTGACTTATTCATTTTATAACTGAAGCCTGTATTTTCTATTCCTTTTTATCCATTTTGCCCATCCACCCCCTCCCTTCTCTGGCAACTCTCGGTGTGTTCTCTGTATTTATGGATCTCTTTTTGCTATTTAAATTATTTTTAAGGTTTCATATATAAATGAAATAATATGCCATTAATCCAACTAATCCAACTATCTGACTCATTTCATTTAGTGTAATACCCTCTAGGTCCACTCATGTTGTCACAAATGGAAAAATCTCTTCTTTATGGCAGAGCGATATTCCAATATATATTGGAAGTACACACATGCACATTCACACATACTATACCTTCTTTATTCACTTGTTTGTTGATAGGCACTCGGGTTGTTTTCATATCTTGCCTATTGTAAGTAATGCTGCAATAGATATAGGAGTGCTAAGCCTCTTGTGCCAGTTAGCCAAGTTGTAAATGTGAAGGAAATTAAAAGTGGTACTCTAGCAAACATATAAATATTAAGAAATAAAAGTCTTATTGTCAATATGGAGAAAGTTTTAGTGATCTGGAGAGAAGATCCAGTCACAGTATTTCTTTAATCCAAATCCTAATTCAGTGTAAGGCCCTAACTCTTTTCAATTCTGTGAAGGCTGAGGCTGAGAGAGGTGAGGAAGCTTCAGGAGAAAAGTCTGAATATAGCAGAGGTTGGTTCATGAGACTTAAGAGAAAAATCCATCTACATAATATAAGGTGCAAGGTGAAGCACCAAGTGCTAATGTAGAATCTGCAACACTTTATCTAGAAGATCTAGCTAATATAATAAAGTTGACTATATTAAACAACAGATTTTCAATGTATATGAAGCAGCCTTCCACTGGAAGGAGATGCCATCTAGAATTTTAATAGCCAGTGAGGAAAAGTCAGTGCCTGGCTTCCAAGCTTCAAAGGACTGACTGACTCTTGTTAGGGGCTAATAGTGACTTTAAATTGAATGAAGCCAATGCTCATTTACCATTCAGAACACCCTAGGGTCCTTAAGAATTATGGTAAAATCTACTCTGTCTGTGCTCTCTAAATGGAACAAAGATTGGATGACAGCACATTTGTTTATAAATGGTTTCCTGAATATTTTAAGGCTACTGTTGAGATCTCCTGCTTAGAAAAAAAGATTTCTTTCAAAATATTACTGCTCATTGACAATGCACCTGGCCACCAAAGAACTCTGATGGAGGTATTATAACAAGATTCACATTTTCAAGCCTGCTAAGACAACATCCATTTTGCAGCTCATGGATCAAGCAGTGATTTTGACTTTCAAGTCTTCTTATTTAAAAAATACATTTTATAGGGCTATAGCTGCCATAAATAGTGATTCCTCTGATGGATCTGGGCAAAGTAAATTCAAAACTTTCTTGAAAAGATTCACCATTCTAGATGCTATTAACATTTATGATTTGTGTGAATAGATCAAAATGTCAACATGAACAGGGGCTTGGAAGAAATTGATTCTAACTCTCAAAGATGACTTTATGGAGTTTGAGACAATAGGTAAGGGAGTAACTGTAGATGTGGTATAAAGAGCAAGAGAACTAGAATTAGAAATGGGGCCTGAAGATGTGACTCAATTGTTACAATCTAAATATAAAACATTAATAGGTAAAGAGTTGCTTTTAATGGATGAACAAAGAAAATGATTTCTTGAGATGGAATCTACTCCTGGTAAAGATACTGTGAAGATTACTGAAATGCCATTGAAGGATTTAGATTATTACATAAACTTTGTTGGTAAGGCAGCAGCAGGGTTTGACTTCAGTTTTGAAAGAAATTCTGTGGTGTGTAAAATACTATCCAATAGCATAACATGCTACAGAGAAATTTCTTTGTGAAAGGAAGAGTTAACAGATGCAGCAAATTTTATCATTGCCTTGTTTTAAAAAATTGCCAAACCACCCAGTATGAGGAAACCATCACTCTGATCAATCAGCAGCCATCAACATTGAGGCAAGACCGCCCCACCAGTAATAACATTACACCTTACTGAAAGTTCAGATGATAGCAGTTCTTTGCAATAAAGCGTTTTTAAATTTTTAAAATAGTTTTAAATAAAGTCGTGTACATTTTTCTAAACAAGAAACTATTGCACACTTAATAGACTACAGTATAAACAAACATTTTATACGCACTGGAAAACAAAAAAATTCATGTGACTCCCTTTAATGAGATATTCCCTTTATTGTGGTGGTCTAAAACCCAACCTACAGTATCTCTGAGGCATGCATATATCAAGCCATCAACAACATCTCCTTTAATCTTAGAAGCTGGTCTCATTAGAATTTTGTCTCATGAGAAAAGATGTTAATTTAAGATTGCTACAGAGCATGCTATATAGAAGCATGGTGTTGGATGCTATCCTAAAGTTGAACTATAAAGTAAGCTCCTTGAGGGCAGAATTTATATCTGATTTTTATATTTTCAGTCTTGGCACAGAATCTAATGTATAATGGACACTTAAAATAACTTACTGAGTAAATGAGCTAAATGAATATATTACTCCAACATAACTGGCCAAGACTGCTCATTTATTCATTAACATTAGAATTTTAACATCTATATTTCAAGTAAATTTTTTTTTGCCATTTTCCCTTTAATATACATATATGTCTCTTCATTTAATTCCTAAGAATAGGATAGTCTCTTCTTATATAAATAAATTTTGGTGATCACATTCAGGAAATCAAACTCTCATATAGCACTATTACCTAACACACACTCTATATTTAGATTTTATCTTTTGTTTAAAAATTTTAGGATTGAGTGAATAGCAGGAAAATGGCAGAGTAAGAGACTCCTGAGCTCACATCCTCCCACAAACACACTTGAGGCAACTATATGCAACTCATTCTGCAAATAATCTGAAGATTTGAAGAATAGCCTTCCACAGCTAGTTGTAGAGAGAAGGCCACATTGAGTAGGGTAGGAGGGGCAGAAATGTGATCAGGAACCAAAATGCCAGCCTAAATATCCAAGAAATGGAGGGACAAGCTTGAGGAGTAAGGGCATCAGACCTCACACTGAGCACCCTCAATCTTGGTGACCCACACTGAGAAGGTGAGTCTTCATAATGTGTCACTTTAAACTCATCATGTAACTTGATAGCATTATGTACCCTGCCCTGGCATTCCCCTGTGGACCCACTCTATTCAAAGTGCCCATCTAACTAGGTATCCCTCAAAAGTAGCTCTACAGTGCCACACTTGGAAGGCAGCCCAAGATGAGACCAGTACCCCTCAAAAGTGACTCCTTCCCTAGGGAGGGAGGATAGTAAACCCTGCCCACCAATGTTCCCACAGCAGTAACAGTACCTCATTGTAGACAACTGGGATGAGTGCCAGTCCTAATCAGCATTGAGACTGAGGTAGCTACACCTAGGAACCTAAGCCAGCAGCATGGCTTAGAAACTGCTGACAAGCACATCCCCATTAGCTGCAACTGGGCCTCAAACCAGCCACCCAGGGTATAAGCTCTGCTACCAGTGCAACCACAGTGCTATGTCTCAGCCACAATAAAAGGGGGCATGCAACACAGAGAGGGATAGCCCTGGAGCACCTGTTTCTAGTAACCAAGGGGTACTGCCTTATAGGGTATCACATAAACCTTTCTACACAAAGCCACTTTCCAGACCAGAAAATGTAGCTATCCTACCTAGACATAAAAGTAACACAGACAGACAAAATGAGACTGAGAAATCTGATCCAAATGAAAGAACAAGACAAAAACCACAGAGAACTAAATGAAGCAGAGATAAGCAATTTGATAAAAAGTTCAAAGTAATGGTCATAAAGATACTAATCAAACTTGAGACAAGAAAGGATGAACTCAGTGAGGACTCCAACAAAGAGACAGAAAATATAAAAGAGAACCAGTCATAGCTGAAGAATATAGTAACTGAAATGAAAAATTCATTAGAGGAAATCAAGAGCAGATTAGAGAATGCAGAAGAATGGATCAGAGATCTAGGAGACAGAGCAACAAAAGTAACCAAGCTGAACAGCAAAAAATAAAAATGAAAAATGAGGATGGGTTAAGGGATTTATGTTACATCATTAAGCATAACAACACTGGATTTATGTAGGTCTCAGAAGTAGAAGAGAGAACAAGGGGCAGAAAATTTGAAGAAACATTATTTGAAAACTTCCCATTCATGGAAAGAAAATAGATATCTAAATCCAGGAATCAAAGAAGGCCCCAAAGAAGTTGAACCCAAGAAAATATACACCAAGACACATAATAATTAAAATGGCAAATTTTAGAGATAAAGAGAGCATCTTAAAAGCATAAAATCCATAAGGAAATCAGCTGATTTTTCAGCAAAAACTTTGCAGGCCAGAGTGGCATGTATATATTCAAAGTGCTAAGGGCAATAAGAGCCTACAACTAGGAATAGCCTCCCCCAAAATATAATCGTTCAGAATTGAAAGAGAGATAAAGACTTTCCCAGACAAATATAAGTTCAAGGAGTTTATCACCAATAAACCAGTCTTATGAAACATGTTAAAGGGATATTTTAAGTTGAACAAAAAGGCTCTAAGTCAAGTAAGCAATTATGAAAGGAAAACATTTTACTAGTAAAAGTTATCATACGTTAGATGCAACAGACCAATCATTTATATAGCTAGGAAGTTAAAAAAACAGAAATAGTAAATCAACTACAAGTTAGTCATCAGATTCACAAAAGAAAAAGATGTAAAATATGATGTTATATACATAAAACAGAGAAAGAAAATGAAATTTAGTGTTTTTATATGTGTTCAAACTTAAGCAACCATCAACTCATTTTAAACTACTATATACCTAAGATATCACATATGGTCCTCATGATAACCACAAATCAGAAATCTATATCAGATACATAAAAAATAAAAAGGAAGTTATCTAAGTATAACACTAAAGAAAGCCATCAAATCACAAAGGAAGAGAGCAAGAGAAGAAGAAATGGAAGAGCTATAAAAACAACCAAAAAACAAGTTTTAAAATGGCAATAACTACATACTTATCAATAATTACTTTACATACAACTGTATTAAAAGCTGTAATCAGGACAGACCTGGTGGCTTAGTGGTTTGGCACCGCCGTCAGCCCAGGGTGTGATCCTGGAGACCTGGGATCAAGTCCCACTCAGGCTCCTTGTATGGAGCCTACTTCTCCCTCTGCCTGTGTCTCTGCCTCTCTCTCTCTCTCTCTCTCTCTTTCACTGTGTCTCCAATAAATAAATGAATAAAAATCTTAAAAGCTGTAATAAAAAAACACAGGGTAACTAAATGATTACAAAGACAAGAGACTGCATACAAGAGACTCACTTTGGACCTAAAGACACACAGACTGAAAGAGAAGGAATGGGAAGAAATTCATACAAATGGAAGTGAAAAGAACTGGGGTAGCAATACTCTTATCAGATAAGAGATTTTAAAACAAAGACTCTAACAAAAGACAAAAGATAATTTTATAACAATAGGGATCAATCCAAGTAAAGGTTGTAACAATTGTAAATATATATGCATGCAACAGAGAGGCACCTAAATATATAAAGTAATTATTAACAGACATAAAGGGAGAAATGGACAGTAATACAATAACAGTGGATGAATTTAGCACCCCACTTAGACCAATGGATAGATCATCCAGCCAGAAAGTCAATAAAGAAATAGTGGCTTTGAATGACACATTAGACAGATGGACTTAGCAGAACACTCCATGTAAAAACATCAGAATACACATATTTTCAAAACTCTCTAGGATATATCATATGATAGGCCATAAAACAAGTCTCAAATTTAAAAACAAAGGATTGCGGAAGGGGAGGTTGGTGGGGGGATGGGGTAACTGGGAGACAGGCAATGAGGAGGTCATTTGATGAGATGGGTACTGGATATCATACTATATATATGTTGGCAAATTGAATTTAAATTTAAAAAATGTAAGAAAAAATGGGATCCCTGGGTGGCTCAGTGGTTTAGCACCTGCCTTTGGCCCAGGGCGTGATCCTGAAGTCCTAGGATCAAGTCCCATGTCAGGCTCCTTGTATGGAACCTGCTTCTCCCCTGCCTATGTCTCTGCCTCTCTCTCTCTCTCTCTCTCTCTCTCTCTGTCTCTTATACATACATAAATAAAATCTTTAAAATATATATATATATAGGAAAGAAAAGGAATTTAAGAGATTAAAATAACATTGAACATCTTCTCCAACCACAATGGTATGAAACTAGAAATCAATTTAAAAAAAACTGAAAGAAAAAAAAATAATAAAAAAAACTGAAAGAAACGCAAACACATGGAGGCTGAATAAACAACCAATGGTTCAATGAAGAAATTTTTAAAAAAGAAATTAAAAAATTAAAAAAATACCTGCAGGCAAATTAAAGTGGAAACACTACAGTTCAAAGTTCTTGGGGTTCAGCAAAAGCAGTTCTAAGAGGTAACTTTATCATGATACAGGTCTACCTCAAGGATAAGAAAAATGTCAAACAATCTATCCTTATACTTATAGGAACTAAAAAAGAACAATAACCTAAAGTTAGTGGAAAGAAGAAAATAATATAGATTAGAGTAGAAAATAAAAATAGTATGGAGGTTCCTCAAAAAGTTAGAGCTACCTTACAAACCTAGCAATTGCATTACCAGATATTTATCCAAAGATACAAACATAGTGATTTGAAGGGGCACATGTACCCCAATGTTTATAGCAGCATTATCAACAATAGCCAAATGGTGAAAAGAGTCCATACATCCACCAAGAGATGAATGAATAAAGAAGATGTATATATATATAATGGAATATTACTCAGCCATCAAAAGGAATGAAATCTTTCCATTTGCAATGACATGAATGGACCTAGAGGGTATTATGCTAAGTGAAAAAAGTCAGAGAAAGACAAATACTATATGATTTCACTCATGTGGAATTTAAGAAGCAAAACAGATGAATGTAGAGGAAGAGAGTGAATAATAAAATAAGAAAAAACAGAGTGGGAGGCAAACCATAAGAGATTCTTAACTATAGGAAACAAACTGAGGGTTGCTGGAGGGGAGGTGGGAGGGGGGATAGGGTAATTAGGTGATGGGCACTAAGGAGATAACTCTATGGAATGAGCATTGGGAATTGTATGCAACTGATGAATCATTAAATTCTACCCTTGAAACAAATAATACAGTATATGTTAATTAAATTGATTTTAAATAAAAAATACAAAAAAATAAAGAAGGGACAAAAAAAACAATAAAAAGTTCAAAGAGACTAACAGCTGATTCCTCGAAAATATTTACAAAATGGATAAAACTATCCAGACTAATCAAGAAAAAAAAAGAGGACTCAAATAAAATTAGATAAGAGGAGGTAAACTGATCACAGAAATATAAAATTTATGAGATTACTACAAAAATTATAGGCCAGCAAATTGAACAACTTAGAAGAAATGGATATATTCCTAGAAACATAGACAACCGTTTAAGATGGAATCAGGAAGAAATAAAAAATCTGAACAGACCAATTGCTAGTAACAAATTTGAATTGATAATTTAAAAAAATCAACAAACAAAAGTTTGGGACCAGATGGCTTCACAGGTGAATTCTACCACACATTTAAAAAAGAGTCAATACCTATCCTTCTCAAACTATTCCATAAAAAAGAAAAAAAGGGGGCATCCCCAGTGGCCCAGTGGTTTAGTGCTGCCTTCAGCCCGGGGTGTGATCCTAGAGAGCCAGGATCAAGTCCCACATTGGGCTCCCTGCATGGAGCCTGCTTCTCCCTCTGCCTGTGTCTCTGCCTCTCTCTCTCTCTCTCTGTGTCTGTCATGAATAAATAAATAAAATCTTTAAAAAGAAAAAAGAAAAAAAGGAAAAGGAACAAATGCTTTCAAATTCATAATATAAGGTCAGCATTACCCTAATACCAGATGAGATATAGACACTACAAGAAAATTACAGATCAATATCCTGAATGAACACAGTCAATAGTTCTCAGCTAAATGTTAGCAAACTGAATTCTAGGGATGCAAAGATAGTTCAAAATATGCAAATCAGTGAATGTAGTACACCACAGTAACAAAGTGAAAGATAAAAATCATATGATTATCTAAATAGATGCAGAAAAAGCATTTGACAAAATTCAACATCAATTAAAAACTCAACAAAGTAGGTATGGAAAGAACATATGTCAACATAATAAAGACCATATATGACAAACCCACAGCTTACATTATACTTGGTAATTAAAGTTGAAAACTTTTGGGACGCCTAGGTGGCTCAGCAGTTGAACATCTGCCTTTGGCTCAGGGCATGATCCCAGTCCTGGGATTGAGTCCCACATTGGGCTTCCTGCATGGAGCCTGTTTCTCTCTCTGTCTGTGTCTCTGCCTCTGTGTGTGTGTCTCTCATGAATAGATAAATAAAATAAATCTTAAAAAAATAAAGTTGAAAACTTTTATCTAAGGTCAAGAACAAGTCAAGGATAATCACTCTTACCACTTAAAAAATATTTTATTTACTTATTCATGAGACACACACACACACACACACACACACACACACAGAGGCAGAGACAGAGGCAGAGACAGAGGCAGAGACAGAGGCAGAGGGAGAAGCAGGCTCCATGCAGGGAGCCCAACATGGGACTTGATCCTGGGTCTCCAGGATCACACCCTGGGCCAAAGGCGGTGCCAAAACTCTGAGCCACCTGGGCTGCCCTCACTCTTACCACCTTTATTCAACATAGTACTAGAAGTTCTTGCCATAGCAATCAGACAAGAAAAAGTAGTAAAAGGCATCCATATTAGTAAGGAAGAAGTAGAACTCTCACTTTTTGTAAATGACTTGATACTGTATGTATAAACCTGTAAAGACTCCACAAAAAACAGTTACAATTAACACATGAATTCAGTGAATTTGCAGAATACAAAATTAATATACAGAAATCTTGTGTTTCTATATGCTAGTGATGGCATAGTAGAAAGGAAAATTTAAAAAACAATTTCATTTACATTACATCAAACAAAAAAATCCCTAGAAATAAATTTAACCAAAGAGGGAAAGACCTATACTCTGAAAACTACAAGATATTACTGAGGGAAATCCAAGACAACAGAAATAAATATAAATATTTACCATTCTCATGGACTGAAATAATTCAGATTGTTAAAATGTGAATCTGTATGTGAATATGGATGCAATTCAATTCCTATCAAAATAGCAATAGCATTTTTAACAAAACTAGAACCTAAAATTTGTATGGAAGCACACACACACACACACACACACACACACACTAACACCCCAAAGAGCCAAAGCAAAGCAATCTTGAGAAGAACAATTGGTACAGTACAGCCATTACAGAAAACAATAGGGAGGTTCCTCAAAAAATAATAGAGGTATCATACCATCCAACAATTCCACTTCTGGGTAAAAGAAAACAAAAACACTAATTTGAAAAAATATTTGCACCCTTATGTGTTTTTTTTTCATCTTTATGCTTATTGCAGCATTATTTACAATAGGTAAGTTATGGAAGCAACCCAAGTGTCCATCAATAGATGAATGAATAAAGATGCAATATACATACACACAATAAAATATTACTCAGCCATAAAAAAGAATGTGATCTTGCCACTTGTGATAACATAGATGGACCTAAAAGATATATGCCAAGTGAAATAAGCCAGACAGTGAAAGACAAATACCATATGATTTCACTTATGCGGAACCTAAAAAAACAGGGCATATGAAAAACCAAATAACAACAACAAAAGAAACAGACTTATCAAGATTGAGAACAAACCAGTGGTTGGCAAATTAGTGGGGTTGGCAGGTAAGTGAAATACATGAATGAGATTAAGACGTGCAAACTTCTGGTTCTAAAATAAACAATTCACAGATATAGCATAGGTTATATAGTCAACAATATAATAATTTTGTATGGTGACAGATGTAAAATAAATAAAATTGCTCTATGAAAAAAATCTAGGATATACTCAAGGATCATGTATTTAATTTAGTTTTCATTTCTCTTTGTTTTTAATTTAATTTTCCTAGTCATTATTATTTATGTATCTATATACTTATTTTCATTTTTCATAATATTGGCATTTTTCTTGAATCCTGGGCCAGTCGTTTTTGCAAAATGTCCTTCAGTTTGCATTACTAGTCTATTTATAAAGAGAGTCAGGCTTACATTTTGGTCAAGAGTACTATGTGGGTGATGCTGTATCTTCAAGCATGACATCAAGAGGTACCGGAGGTCCCCTTATTGGTGATGTTATGTTTGATCACTTAGTTAATCTATTTATTATTAGTACATTTATTTGGAATTTGTATACTGTTACTCTGTACTGTCGTACTATCTCCCAGTATAAGGATACTTTGTATGTACAAAGGCATAAGTTTTTAACTACTTCCCAGCAATATTGGGGTAAAGGAAGAATATTCCTTTTCATCTATTTTTTCAGGGAGTTGTCTCCCAGTAGTTATGCTAATATAGCTATTATAAACTCAATAGATAGGAGTTTGAATAAAGCAGAAAACATTGCAGGGTCTGAATATAAAGTTCTGGGCAATGCCATGAACATTATTGTAAATAGACTTTAAGTAGAGCTGAGCCTTCCTGGCAGCTTGTTTCTTGATTTTGGATTCTGCTGCTTGCCTCAATATTTAGCTTGCAGTGGTAATCTGCACTGAATTTATAGACCCACTCCAGGAAATACCCAAAGCCTGTAGCACCTTCTACTCGTGGAATTTTTCTCTAGCTACTCTGATGACCTTAATCTGGAACTCAGTTTGGATTACCATTTTTTCTTTCTTTTTTTGTCTTTTAAATCTTTGGGGGAAAATCGAAGTTCTCTCCAATAAAGGAAAAAAGATCATTCTTTCACTTTAGCCATCAGGCACATAGCTTGATGAACTAGAAATATTTGTGGACACTAATTCTATCACAATAAGGAATTTCACTTTGAAGAGAAGGATAAAAATTGTTCAGTTTCACAGAAACTGTAGTGAGATTTCCCTGGCTGTGTTTGCAGGATACCTTTGGTTGAGAACCATTTGTGGGACGAGTAGACTGCATAGCAATTTCTGGCTCTCCATCTTCTACCTGTGATCCTAAATTTCCTCATATGTAAAGTGGAGGTAGTACATGCTTTACTCACAGACTATGAGAATTAATTAGAAAATGTCCCTAAAATATGAAGTGCACTTCTCACTAGAGTTGGTGCCAGGCATGTGGATAGCAAGAGTAATAAATTTTATCATGATTACTTTCAACTTAGATTAAATTTCACAAAAATATGGATGGGGGCATATCCAAACTTTGAGAATTCAAGTTTCTCTTAATTTGAAGATGTTACTAATGATATTGTGCATTGGAAAACCCATGATTTTAGGGGCACAGAAAGTGACTGTTCAGAAGAAAGAGAGTGGGTTTTGAATCTGACAATTTTAGGTAAAGCCTTTACCAAGATATATTTGCATACATTATTTAACTCTCAGCCTCAGTTTCCTAATCTATATAATTTGCAGAGTTGCTATAAAGATTCAAGCTACTGCACCAGGAAGTAAAGAGGAAAGGCAACTTCTGTGGCTCTAGGCTTTCTTCTTCATGGATTAATAGAACCTTGGACCTCCAAGTCTTGAAGCCATTCCTTTTTTTAAAGATTTTATTTATTTATTCATGAGAGATACAGAAAGAGGCAGAAACATAGGCAGAGAGAGAAGCAGACTCCCTGCAGGGATCCTGATGTGGGACTCAATCCCAGGACCCTGGGATCATGACCTGAGCCAAAGGCAGACACTCAACCACTGAGCCACCCAGGTGCCCCTTGAAGCCATTCCTGACCCTTCAGACCCTCAGGTTCCCTGACTATGGGAGTGGATAAGACAGGGCTGCTCACCACCTTTCTCTCACAACCAGTCCTGTGCCAGCTTTAGAAAGAACAAAATGGCTTCATTATGATAGCATCCAATATTTTTGTGTTGTATCTGATTTTCTATGTAATTATTGTTTTACTCATAAACTTTCAATGGTGGAATAAAATCTGCTAAAATTGTATCTCTTAATAAAGATGAATTCAAGTAGTACTTATAAGAAGTATCAAGAGGAAAGTAAGATTTAAAGCTTGTTTCTCTGATTTTCTGGGCTGTGATCAACTTAGTGGCTCAGTGATCTGAGATATACATATCTATATATCTATATCTATGTCTGTTGATACACAAATACATACAAGTTCTATTTGTTTTTAGTTTTGTGGAAGTTAATTATAATACATATCTGAATATTTTTCTTATATGTTCAAAAGTCTTTGTATATAGAGAATTATACTTAGGCAGTTTCCTCATAATTTTGACTTTGGATTTTTATAGATGACTTAGAAATAGATTATCTAAGTATTTTTAAGCATTTGTGTATTGCAAAGAAATATTCTAGGTACTAAGACATAAGAAACTATGAGACAGAGTGTCTCTCCTCAAACAGCTTGTAATCCAATTTAAAAAGAGAGAGCAAACATAGGCAAAGGGAATATTTGAAAATCCCAAGTAGTAAAACCTAATGACCATGTAAATAGACCAGACTCTATTGCTTAAAAGAATGAAAAAAGAAAATAAAATAACTTCCAAATAGGGTGATTAAAGAAGGCCTCATGATTACTAAGAGCTAACATTTATTGAAAGCTTATTACATGCGAGGCACTAACTGCTTTATACATTTTGTTTCACATCAGCCTTACAAACCCTAAGAGGAAGGTGCTATTATTTCTATCTTACAGAGGAAGAAAGTGAAGCACAGTGATGTTAAGTAACTTGATAAAGATCATGCCATGCATCTAGTTAGCCACAGAACCAGGATGGAAGCCAGTTAGACTGTGGAGCTCGGGTGTTCTTAAGTTTTATGCTAAATATCTCTTGAAGGAGTTGAATTGAGCTAGACCTCAGAAGATGAGCAGAATTAGAATGGAGGACAGTTTGGGTAGGTCAATGAGATCACAGGCTCAGGAGTAGGAAAGTACAAGTTAGATTTTCAAAAAGTGAGTAGTCCCTTATACAATCAAGAGTTTCTGTGAGAGTGAAAAATGTAAGATAAGGAAGGGAGAAATTTGGGGTTCCATTGCAGAGGGCCTTATAGTTCAGGTTTAAGATAAGCTACATCAATTCCATGATTACCAGGGACCAACTAAGCATTTTTTAATGTGAGTTAAGATTCTGGTATATACTTATCCATATGTCTCAAGAAGCCAAGAGAATCGTATCTCTCTGTACAAGATCTGTAGTTTCCTATAAAACTTGCATCTGACTCCACCTACACTTTATCTCCTTGACTTCCTTCTTGTGCCAGAGATATACAGGGTCATGCCAACAACCTTTATCTTGATTGTTCTCAGTTCTAACCCTTCTTTAGTTTTCTGTGGCATTCATTGATACTTGATCATTTTTAACACCCCAGAACACTCTTTGTCTTTAGGCTCCTGTGGCTGGAATAACTTTTTCTATCTTTGAAGGTGCCTTTCCTGTGTATGTGTGTGTTCTTCATCTTTCCAACCCCCTGAATATAGGTTCTGTCTCAGCCCATTTTACTTCATTGTCTCTCTTTGCCCTCATTGTTTCCACAGTAGAGGAGGTAACTTTAAATCTAGACTTCTGACAGCTTTTCTGTGCTCCAGAGCTCCCTGACCCATGTGCAGAAGAAAAGCACCTTGGAAGTATTAAGCCTTAGGATGACTTTTCAGGCCCAGAGGTCTTTGAGCTTAGCCTTTCTTTATTTCCACTGGCCACATGGACTTAATTTTTTTGAAGATTTTATTTATTTATTCATGAGAGAGAGAGACAGACAGAGAGACAGAGACAGAGACACAGGCAGAGGGAGAAGCAGGCTCCATGCAGGGAGCCTGATATGGGACTCGATCCCGGGTCTCCAGGATTAAGCCCAGGGCTGAAGACAGTGCTAAACTGCTGAGCCACCTGGGCTGCCCTGGGCTTATCTTTCTTCATTTTTGCTTCTTTATCTTTTCCTTTTCAATCTCTCTCTATATGGCTTTTTCTCCCACTGTTTCAAAGAGTGGTTGCAGATAGGCTATGGTCTAAGTTCCTTCCTTTGTCAATGTTTCTGAACACAAGAACACAGGTTTTTTGCATTTTAAGGCATTTGTAATACAGGCACAGCTTGAGATAACGAACTTGGAGTAAGAGATTAAGAAACCTTTCACAGTTTAACATATTGTAGACTATGGCTTATAGTTATTAATTCCTTTACTAAGGTGGTAGCATCTGGAAATTGGAACCTCTTCTCCTATCACTCCCCTTTACCAATCCCAACACCATACATCATGGAGCTACTATTTAATGTTCCAAAACAGAGTCCCTACATTACTGCTTCACTTCCTTTATAATTACTTGTGCTATATCTTTTTCTGAAAAGTCTAGGTAACCAAAACACTGTTCATTAAATACCTATTATATAGGGAACACTGTGCTAAATGCAGATTATAGATATGTTAGTTCTACTTCATCATGGAACTTATAGCACCATTTTTAAACTGTGAGCATGTATGTATGACAGCTATGTGTACAATGGTTTGTCTATTGCAGTTTCCTTCAACTATGATGAATAAGGAATAAGGTGGGTCACATAACAACCACACGCCTTCCCAGAGTCTTCCTCTATGGGTTAGAAATATACTTTTGTCTTACCCACAGCAATCAAACAAGAAATAAAAGACAATCAAATTGGTAAGGAAGAGGTAAATTTTTCACTATGATGACGATATACTATCTATAGAAAACGCTAAAGATTCCACCAAAAAACTACTGGAACTGATAAATGAATTCAGTGAAGTTGCAGAATACAAAATTAATATACAGAAATCTGTTGTATTTCTATACACTAAATATAAAGTAGTAGAAAAATAAATTAAGAAAACAGTCTCATTTACCCCAAATAATAGAATACCTAGATATAAACTTAACTAAAGAAGTAAGAGGTCTGTACTCCAAAAACTATAAAACAGTGATGAAAGAAATTGAAGAAGATACAAACAAATGGAAAGATATTCTATTTTCATAGATTGGAAGAACCAATATTTTTTAAGTGCCTATAATACCCAAAGCAAAACTACATATTTGGTGCAATCCCTATCAAAATACAACAGCAAAAAACAAAACAAAACAAAACAAACAACAACAACAACAAAACCAAAAAGACCAACCAACGCATTTTTCACAAAAGCAAAAAAAAATAATCCTAAAATTTGTTTGGAACCATAATAGACCCTGATAACCAAACCTGCCTTGAGAAGGAAGAACAAAACTGAATCACAGATTTCAAGATATAGTACAATGCTATAAAACCAAAACAATATGGTACTGGCACAAAAAACAGGCCTATAGATGAATCAAACAGAATAGAAACCCGGTAAGTAAACCTACAATTATATGGCCAAATAATCTATGCAAAGGAGGCAAGAACATATAATAGGGAAAAGACAGTCTTCAATAAAATGGACAGTTACATGCAAAAGAATGAAACTGGACCACTTTCTTATACCATACACAAAAATAAATCCAAAATGAATTACAGGCCTAAAGTGAGACTTGAAACCATAATACTTTTAGAAGAAAACACATGAAGTAACTTTTTGATATCAGCCATAGCACCATTTTTCTAGATATGTCTCCTAGGCAAAGGAAACAAAAGGGAAAAATAAACTATTGGGACTACATCAAAATAAAAAGCTCTTGCACAGTGTAGATCAACAAAGCCAAAAGCAACCTACTGAATGGGATAAGATATTTGCAAATGATATACCTAGTAAAGGATTAGTATCCAAAATATATAGAGAACCTCTATAACTTAATAGCAAAAAATAAAATATCCTGATTTTTAAAATGGGCAGCAGACACTAACAGACATTTTTCAAAGAAGATATATAGATGGCCAACGGGCACATGAAAAGATGCTTGGCATCACTAATCATTAGGGAAATGTAAATCAAAAGCATAGTGAGATATCACCTCATACTGTCAGAATGGCTGGAATACAAAGGACAGAATAACAAGTGTTGGTAGGGATATGGAGAAAAATGAACTTGTACATTGTTGGTGGGAACATAAATTGGTACAGCCATTGTGGAAAACAGAATGGAGTTTTCTTAAAAATTAAAAATAGAAATATGATATGATTCAGTAATTCTACTATTGGAGAGTCACCCAAATAAGTGAAAACACT
Organism: Canis aureus; assembly: GCF_053574225.1. Lineage (NCBI taxonomy): Eukaryota > Metazoa > Chordata > Mammalia > Carnivora > Canidae > Canis > Canis aureus. Next base: position 24,847,800 of record NC_135618.1, read on the forward strand.
AATTCAAAAAGATACATGCACCCCTGTTTATTGCAGCATTATTTACAATATCCAAGATGTGGAAGCAACCTGTCCATTGATAAATGAATAAAGAAGATGTATATATTCCATATAGATGTATATAATCCATATGGAATATCACTCAGCCTTCAAAAAAAGATGAGATCTTGCTATTTGTGACAGCATGGATAGAACTAGAGGGTACTGTTCAAAGTGAAATATGTCAGAAAGAGAAATACTATATGATTTCACTTATATAAGGAATAAAAAAAAAGAATAAACAAAAAGGCAGAATGAAAGCTATAAATACAGAGAACAAACTGATGGTTGCCAGACTTAAAGTAGTTGGGAGATTGGCAAAATGGATGAAAGAGAGTGGGAGGATATGTCATGGGGAAAAAAGTGGAGTATAGGGAATATAGTCAATGGTACTTATGTAGCATTGCATGGTGCCAGGTGGTAGCTACACTTGTGAGCATAGCATAAGGTATAGTTGTTGAGTCACTGTTGTATACCTGAAACAATGTAACCAATTATATTCTACATTTTGGAATAGAATAATAAAAATATATTATGGAAGCAGAGACACCTATGAGAAATAATTTATCAGATCCTTCTCTTGACATTAGAGCATGTTTCTTGGCCAGGAAATCTGACTCCCTGCCCCAAAGTGGCTAGGTGGATTTCTCTAGTCCAATATTCCTTATGGGTCCCTTCTTAGTAGAGCACTAGGAATAATTTCTAAGTGTATATGTGCCTACATTCTCATAGCAGTTAGGTTTTGGTGGCAAATCTTCATTGTACTTTGTTCTGATTTTTGTCTGGGTGATACTCCTAGTGGGTTTGAATCAAACAAGCCACTATTCTCTAAGCTTAAGATTTTTTCTGATAATTTAACCCACTCAAAATCTCTCCATTTACTTCAGAAACTCCATTTAATTTGTTAAAAGCCAATTCTAGAGATATCTGCCTCTTAAGCCATCCTTCCCAAACTCTGTTTACCAAGCTAATTTGTTTGTTTATTTGGAGGATCAAGCCCACTTGTATTGAATTAATCTCAGCTATTTGGGACCTGTTCATCCACATTGCATGTTGTTCTGTGCTTAATGGCCCTTGTCTCAGGGCAGGGATGAAGAAAAATGGATTGGGAAGAAGCAGATGGGGTTTTTTCTTGCCTAATTTGCCTTTGTTATATCTCCCATTACTGCACTGGAAATTCCAAATCTAGAAATAGAATAAGGTAGTAGAAGATCATTGCTTACCTCCATTGTGTCTTTCCTGCAGGTGGGGTCCATGTGTAGAAGGATAAGATATGTTTGATTTGGATGTTTTGATTTTGAGCTTGTATTTCCAAGGGGAAATGTTTTGAAAATAGTTGAAAGAAGAAGCTAGAGTAGACATAGGAGATCTGCACCGGATAGGTAGTCTTGCAATCTAACCTAAACAGTTTTACGGTTGAAATCCTAAATACATTTAAGCTCAGTGAAGAAATAAATCAATGGAGAGAAAGAGCATTTAAGAGTCATGTAAGTAAGGCAAATAAATAATCACGTATTGTCTATACTTACTAAAATGCCATGAAATATTGGTTTTAATTTTTATAATCATGATAAGGATTTTGATTAAAAAGAGGAGAAAGATATAGGGATGGATTAATTATAGAGTTGGAGGAATATAATGAAATTAATATACCAAGGGAGAAGAATGTTTCCAGTAGAGTCTCAAATATGTGTTATTTAGGGGTGCCAAATATATATCAAATAAAGTATCACATATGTTCCAGAGAGAACATATTGACTGACAGAAAGTCATGGGAATTGGCAAACAGAAGAGGTCATTGGCAATGATGGTTGTAGATTGGTAGTAGGGACAAGCATTAGATTATGAGAAATTATGATGAAAACAAGTCAAGAATTTGGGATCTTTGTTTAGATTGTTGGCATAAAAAAGAAAGGGTGCTATTGATTGGTAAGTAGAAACATTAAAATGAAGTGGAAAAGAATTGTTAACCAGGGGAAATGAAATATTTTGAAATTAGAAGGGAAGGGAAAAGATGGACTAAAGCCTGTATTGAGAAAAAATTGAACTGTTGGAGGGTGGTAAGGGTGGGTGATAAACATAAGAAAAAAGGAAGGAGTATAAGAATTTTCTCAAGAGTCACAATTCTCAAGAATTGTTCATGTGAACTCAATCTGAGAGGGTGTGGAGCCTTCAACATCATACAGGAACTTGCCCTTCTTCAGCTTTTACTAGCTAAAAGACATTGTTTATGTCTCTATTTCATAGATTTTGTCTTCTTTCAAACATCAATTGAAACTTTCCATTTTGCTTTGGCACTCTATTTACATTTTATTCCCCTATACATCTCACTATATGGTTTTCTACCATATAGAATTACGTCATACACACAAGAATAGGATGAAGCATGGTGAACCTCATGACCAGTAATGCAAGTGTTGAAGGAATGAAATGATCATTCTTATTCAATGCTTAAATATATATAAGAGCAATTCTTTTCAAAGTTCCATAAAATCCTTATGATGAATTACACCAGAAATCCAAGTTGGATAAAAAGAATATATTTTATCCTTTTTAAGATAAGGGTTTTTAAAACAAGAGTATTTTTATTAGTTGATTTATCATGTAAAGTATTTTGGGGTTTGTTTTTTGGCTCAGAGTCAATAAACTGCACAAAATCAACTTCAAATTCATTTTTTTCATCTCTCCCCACCTTCCACCCCCTGCAAGTGTTAAAAGATGTGACTAGGACTGAGATTTTGGTTTAAAAACACAGAGTGTGTGATGAAAGCATCTATACAGAGATTATTAGAGAAGAGTCTATTTTAATAACCTTCTCTGATTTTTGTGCTTACAATGTGGACAGAGGATTTTGATTCAGTGCAAGTACCTCCCAGGTTATAATTAGAATTGAATGAAAACAGTGATCAATAGGTTCTTTTTTTTTCTCCACGGGGCAATGTGAAGTCTGCAACAGGAATTATATTTTGGGATAGAGGTGCAAGGAAGTTATTTGGAAAAAAGATTTAATCATAGCCATTATGATAATTTGATATTGGTGAAAGACAGTCTTTTAAATAAGCTTTTTACTTAATCCACCTGAACTCAGCTTTATTTTGTGTAACCCCCACAGCAATGTTTTGATGTGATTTATGTTATTTTCTAGTGTTTCTTATTTTGTGACTTTGTGATATTTACATCAGTACCAACGGCCAGAGAGAAGCATTTCACTCTATTCTTTTTCACACTATGGACTGATTCATACAAATTGAGGCAGGATGTAGAAAAGGTTTCATTAATTTCAGACAGGTCATGAGATTGAAGAAATATATAGGGTGTTAATTGAAAATATCAGGTTGTATGCTCTCTCCTTCTTAATTTCCCAGGCTAAAACCTTGCTGGCTTTTTCTCTCTTGTCACATAATGCATCTCTCTCTCTTTTTTTAATTAGCTTTGGGTTGCTGAGGAGTTTAAACATCACACTGAAACTTGTCTTAAACCAAATTATTATAAAGCATTTGATTGCGTGAATGTTTCATTTCTCTGCCACATATTTTATCTAAATTAGTTAGGTTGAAAAGATTAATTCAAATTTGCCTGGATTTTAGATATTCTGGGTGAAATAGCTAACAGAAAGTCATAGTCTGTTTCACAAATTTCTTGTTCTGTAATTTCATGAGGCAAGATATCTGTGATTCTCCATTTTAAGAACTATGTCATATATACCTCAAAACCAAGATTGGGAAAAATAACACTACTTGACCAACTAACAGGCTGTCATATGCATGGAGCTTAGACCTGATAAATCATCCTGAAGAGATGAGAATATGTAGGAAAACTTTCAAGATACTCATATAAAAGACTATGAGTATAGGTCTTTAAAATTGCTTTATTTTATTTATTTGTCTCTGATGGCCTTTCTGTGGGCATATGACATATTTCACAGAAAGTAGAAATTTTGATAAACTTTGTGATTAAACTGTAAAATACATCGTGATAATTATGTTTACTTATTTTTCATCTTCTAATTGAAACTGCTACATATGTAACATAAATTGGATTAAATGAAACACCAGAGAATTTGGAAGCTGGGACTAGAGAAATATCTTTTGTTTGCATTCTTCCTTGTGGAACTCCAGTCACTTCAATCAAAGAGAAATAATTAGTTCTTAGAAGCTTGATCAAATCCTGTAATTCTAAAGAATCATTCATCTTATGGATGTGGACTTCCCAAAACAATATTCTTCTATCATCTCCTCTGCCAATACAAGTAGACAGAGAAGACTACTTTCTTTGATTTTTTCCCCCCTTATCTGCCTCCTTTTCTCTGGAACTCTCTCTCCTCTTTGTTAGCACTAGTGGAAACATTTCAAGTTTCTTGCTTCCCCTTTAGCTTTTACTTTAGACCTAAAATCACTCCTGAAACTTTCTGTAGGGAGCCATACAAGTGGCCTGTTTCCTCCTATAATCTGTCTTCTCAAAGATGACTGATATAGCTGTATAGCACTTTGGTAATTTACTTTAAAAACACATACAACTGGGATCCCTGGGTGGTGCAGCGGTTTGGCGCCTGCCTTTGACCCGGGCCGTGATCCTGGAGAACCGGGATCGAATCCCACGTCGGGCTCCCGGTGCATGGAGCCTGCTTCTCCCTCTGCCTCTCTCTCTCTCTCTGTGTGACTATCATAAATAAGTAAATAATAAAAAATGTTTAAAAAAAAACGCATACAACTTTATGGTTTGTTTTAATTACTAAGATAATACATGTTCATGGCAAAATAAACCCACAAAATTTTAAAATTATATTTGTAAAATAAAACAAAAATTTTGCAATTGAAATTAAATTATCATCACTTTAAAATAGAGTTATAAATGTAAGATATTTTACATAAAACTTATGGTAACCACAAAGAAAATATCTATAGAAGATACACAAAGGAAAATGAGAAAAGAATCAAAGTATATATTGCTACAAAATAATCAATGAAAAACAAAGGAAGACAGAGAGGGAAAGGACAAAAAAGCTGTAGTATATAGAGAAAAAAATTTAACAAAATGGCAATAATAAGTCTTTCCCCGTTAGTATTTATTTTAAATGTAACTGACTTGAACTCACTAATCGAAAGATATAGAGATGCTAAATGAACAAAAATGCATGATCCAATTATAGCTGTCTACAAGAAACTCACTTTAGATTTAAGTACACACAGACTGAAAGTAAAAGCACAGAAAAACTCATTCCATGCAAATTGTAAACAAAAGAGAGCAGGAGTAGCCATATATAACAGACAAAATAGACTATAAGTCAAAAGTTTCACAAGAGACAAAGAAGTACATTGTATAATTATAAAGGGTCAATTCAACATAAAGATATAACAATTATAAATACATATCCATCCAACACAATGTATGTGTATATGAAGTAACACCCATGTATATGAAGAAAACACCTAGAGAACTGAAGGCAGAAATAGATAACATAATAATAACAGATTTTTTGATACTCCATTTTCAGTAACAGATATAACATGCAGACAGAAAATAAAAAGTGAGCTTGTACTGTACTTTAGATGAAATGAACCTAACAGACATACTCAGAATATTTCACCTAACAGTGACAAAATACACATTCTTCTCAAGTGCATAAGGCACATTCTCCATGATAGATCAAATGATAGGTAACAAAATGAGTAGTAACAAATTTAAGGGGATTGAAATCATACCAATTATCTTTCCTGACCACAATGGAATGAAGTTAGAAATCAACTGCAGAAGAAAAAGCTGAAAATCTAGAAATAGGTGGAAATTCAACATATTCCTAAACAATCAATAGGTCAAGAAGAAATCCAAGAGGAAATAAGAAGATATCTTGAGACAAATAAAAATGAAAATACAATGAAACAAAATGTATGGGATATAGATAAAGTAGTACTAAGAGGCAAGTTTATAGTATTAAGTGTCTGTATATATATCTATACACACACACACACACAAAACCAATCTAATGTAATACCTCAAGGAACTTGAAAAAGAACAAACTAAACCCAAAACTAGCAGAAGGAAGAAAAAGTTAAAAAGTGAGAGCAGAAATAAATGAAACAGTAGGAAATCAATAGAAAAAATCGAGTTGGTTTTTGGAAAAGATTTTTAAAATTGACAAATTCTTAGCTAGACTAAGAAAAAATACGAAACGACTCAAACAGAAATGAAAGAGAAATGCCAACTTATGCCATAAAAAAAGGTTCAAGAAACTATGAACAATTATATGCCATTAAATTGTAAACTTAGTAATAAATGGATACATTGCTAGAATCATGCTATCTACCAAGACTGAATCATGAAGAAATAAAAAAAAACCTGAGATCTATTATAATTCATAAGAAGATTGAGTAACTAATCAAAAACTTTCCAACAAAGGAAAGATAATGATCAGATATCTTCACTGAAGTATTCTACCTACATGTAAAGAATGAATACCAATGTTTTTCGAACTCTTCCAAAAACTGAGGGAAGAACGCTTGTAACTCATTTTATCAGGTCAACATTGTACTGACACTGGAGGCAAACAAAGAAGAAAAGTATAGACCAATATCCCTTATGAACATAGATGTAAAAATTCTTAACCAAACAATAGCAAACTGAATTCAACAACACACTAAAAAGATCATATATCATGAGCAAGTGGATTTATCCCTGGAATGCAAGGATGATTCAGCATATGAAAATCAATGTGATTCACACATTAACAGAATGAAGGCTAAAAATCATATGATCCCAAAAGATTGAGAAAAAGGATTTGACAAATGTTTTAACACCCTTTAACATCCTTTAATATAATAAAAACACCCAACAAATGGGAATAGAAGGTTATTATTTCAATGTAATAAAGGCCATATGAGAAAAGCCCACAATTAACATCATACTCAATGGTAAAAAACTAAAAGCTTTTCTTCTAAGATCTAGAACAACACATGGAAGATAACAAAGGTACCATAGAGGAGGGAAGAGAAGATGACAGAATAGGAGGATCCTGAGCTCACCTCCTCCTGTGACACACCAAGGCAACAGCTATATATGTATTGCAACTCACTTTGAAAATGATCTGAGACGACAGAGCAGATCTTCCACAGCTAAAGTCATAAAGAAGTCTGCATCAAAACAGGTAGGTGGGAAGGAGATACAGTTGGGAACCAAAACCCTGGTACTGCTACCTACAAGGAAGCAAGAGATCACAAGCAGGGAGGGGTAAGGGAATCAAGCCCCACACTGAGCATCTCTGGCCCTGGGGTCTTGAACTAGGAAGACAACTCCTTGTAATGTCTACCTTTGAAAATCAGGGGTACTTAACTCTGAGAGCTTTAAAAATCAGTGGGGCTTAATTCTGCCATAGCCAGAGGGTCACAGGAAACCAAAGATCTGCCCTTAAAGAGCTAGTACGCTAGTTTGAAAATCAGCTGGGTAATACGTGAAGATTTATTGATTTAGGACATGTGCTAGAGGGGTCAGTATCTGCAGGGACTTTTTATGGAAACAAAAGTGTTGGCAGGAACCATTTTTCTTGCTTTTTTTTTTTTTTTTTTTCCAGTCTAGCTAGTCAGATGCTTATAGGAGCCAGTTTTGAAATGCCCCTCCAAAGGAGTTCCTACCAATCCACAAATGGTGGCAGTTTCAGGACCAGCATCCTCACAAAGCATCTACCACCATTTGATGAGCAGCCCCAGCTCTGACAGTTGTCCCTAAGTGATTCCTCTGGAGGGGGGAGCTAAGCCTACACATCAGTATGCATGGAACAGTCACAGAAGTTCATTGCAGGTGCTGGGCTGAAGACTGGATATACCTGGCCAGCAAAAAAACAGTGGCTACAGCAGAGCTCAGCCAGTTATGCAAGGGACAAGCGCCACCCCCCCCCCCGCCCCTGACAAGTGCCACCACAGCATGTGAAGCAGGTCACTGGGGCCATCTTGGCTGAGGGCCAGCACCCACCAATAGCATGCCTACAGTAGTTCCAACTCAACCACAACAGGACACATACAACCCATGCAAGGAAAAACCCTTTTGCATCTGATTCTGGAAATCAAGGGGACTTGCCGTACTAGACTCCACGGAATGCCTTTTTCATAAGGTCACTAATTTCAAGACCAGGAGATATAGTTGGCCTACCTAGTATGTATAAAACAAACACAGGGAGTAAGACAAAATGGGTAGAGAGAAGAATGTATTCCAAAAGAAAGAACAAAACAAAACCACAGAAAGAAAGCTAAATGAAATGCAGTCTGCATTTAAAAAGATAAGCAGGGGTACCTGGCTCAGTCAATTAAGTGACTGCCTTTGACTCAGGTCATGATCCTCGGGTCCTGGGATCAAGCCCCATATCAGTCTCCCTGCTCACTGGGGAGCCTGCTCCTCCCTCCTGCTTGTGCTTTCTCAGTCTCAAATAAATAAAATCCTTTAAAAAAAAAATATATATATATATATGTAAAGATAAAGATAAAGATAAGTAATCTGCCTGGTAAATGTTCAAAGTAATGGTCATAAATATACCAGACTTGAGAAAACAGCAGATGAACTTGGTGAAACTTCGACAAAGAGATAGGAAATATTAAAAAGAACCAGTCAGAACTAAAGAATAAAATAGTTGAAATAAAAAAATACATAGGAGGGAATTAACAGCACAGTAGAGGATGAAGAATGGATCAAGGCTCTAAAAGACAGTATAATGAGAAACAATGAAGTTAAACAGCAAAAAGAAAAAAGAATTTAGAAAATGAGGATATGTTAAGTGACCTCTGTGATAAGAGCAACACAACATTTGCAATATAGGTGTTCCAGAAGGAGATGAGAGAGAGAGAAGGGGGCAGAAAACTTATTTGAAGAGAGAATACCTGAGAACTTCCCTAATCTAAAGAAGGAAACAGACATCCAGGTCAAGGAAATACAGAAGTCCCAAACAGTAGAACCAAGGTGGTCCATACTACAACACAATAGTTAAAATTGGAGAAAAAAAAAAAAAGGCAATCTTAAAACCAGCAAGAGAAAAGAAAACAGTTACATACAAGGAAGAACCCATTAGGTTATCAGCTGATTTTTCAACAAAAATTTGAAAGATAAAAGAGAGTGGCATGATATACTCAAAGTACTGAAAGAAAAAATCATTCAACCAAAAATACTCTACCCAACATGGTTATCATTCAGAATCAAAGAAGAGATAGAGTTTCCCAGACAAACAAAAGCTAAAGGAATTCATCACTATGAAACTTGCCTTATAAGAAATGTTGCAGGGACTTCTTTGAGTGAATAGAAAAGGCCAGAACTAGACATAAGAAATTATGAAAGAAAAGAAATCTCACTGGTAAAAGAAAATATACAGTAAAGTACTAGATCAATTTTAAAGCTACTATGACTACTAAAACAAAAAAAGTAGTGAAATTAATTTTATCTAAAAAAATTAGAAAAAGGATATACAAAATACAAAAAGGTGTAAAATATGACACATAAAATGTAGAGAGAAGGGTAAATATGTAGCGCTTTTAGAATGTGTTCAAACTCAAGTGACCATTAAATTAATTTACACTGCTATGTATTTAGGATATTAGATATGAACCTCATGGTAGCCACAACCCAAAAATCATTAGATACACAAAAAGTAAAGAGAAATAAAGCCACACATAACACTAACAGCCATCAAACCCAAGAAAGAGAACAAGAAAGGAACAAAACAAAACAAAACAAAACAAATAAACAACAAAAAGTAACAAATGGTAATACATAACTATCTTGAATGATAGCCTTGAGGGTAGAGTATTCTTGGCTGCAGATTTTTTCCTTTCAGCACTTTGAATATATCATGCTACCCTCTGCTGGTCTGCAAAGTTTAGTCTGAAAAAAACTCCTGATAGCCTTAGGGGGCTTTCCCTTGTCTGTAACTGTCTTCTTTTCTTTTGCTGCTTTTAAATTTTTTATTACTACTTTTTGCCATTTTAATTACTATGTATCTTGGTGTTAACCTCCTTGGGTTGAATATTTGTGGGGATTATCTTTGCCTCCTGGATCTGGATATCTGCTTCTTCCCCAGATTAGAGACACTTTAAGCCATTATATTTTTCAAGAAATTTTCTGTCCCCCTTATCTCTTCTTCTTCTTCTGAGATCTCTATGGATGTTATTATGCTTGATGGAATCACTGAGTTCCCTAAACTTATTCTTAATCTGCATAATTTTCTTTTCCCTCTTTTGCTCAACTTGGTTATATTCCATTACTCTGTGTTCCAGGCCATTTATATAGTCCTCTGCTTCATCTATCTAGCCTTCTATTTATTACACCTAGTGTATTTATAACTTCACTTATTATATTCTTAATCTCTGATTGGTTTCTTTTTAAATCTCTGTTAAGGATCTCACTGGTGTCCTCCAGTCTTCTCCAATCCAGTGAGTATGTTTATGATCATTACTTTAAATTCTATGTCAGGCACATCACTTATATTCATTTTGTTTTGGTCACTTGCAATGGTTTGGTCCTTTCATTTAGGATACGTTTCTCTGTCTTCTTTTGACTGACTTTCTGTGTCCATTTTCTGTGTTAGGAAAGTGTAGAGATAAAGATAGAGTCGGGGATCCCTGGGTGGAGCAGCGGTTTAGTGCCTGCCTTTGGCCCAGGGCGTGATCCTGGAGACCCGGAATCGAATCCCACGTCGGGCTCCCGGTGCATGGAGCCTGCTTCTCCCTCTGCCTATGTCTCTGTCTCTCTCTCTCTCTCTCTCTCTCTGTGACTATCATAAATAAGTAAAAATTTAAAAAAAAGATAGAGTCTAGAGAAAAGACAAAGTCTAGAAATAAAGAGTTTCTGAGACAAAGAAAAACTAGAGGAGTTCCTGACCACGAAGTCTGCCCCACGGAAATATTAAAGGGGATTCTTTGAGTGGAAAGGAAGACCATAAATGAGAGTATGGAAAGTAAAAAACACAAAAACAGCTAAAATAAATATTTTGATAGACGCCAGTCAAGGGATTCATAAAATTAAAGGCTATAAAATATGACACCATATACCTAAAACATGAGAGAAAAGAGTAAAGAATGGGACAAAATGTAAGCTACCATCAATATAATATAGACTGCTATATGTAGAAGATGTTATATATAAACTTAATGGTAACCAAAAATCAAAAAACACTAATAGATATGCAAAGAATACAGGAAAAAAATCCAAGTATATCACTAAAGAAAGCCAACAAACCATGAAAGAGAGAAAGAGGTGAAGGGATCAGAGAAAACCTATGGAAACAACCACAAACAAAACAAGTTAACAAAATGGCAATAGATACATATCTATCAATAATTATTTTGAATATATATGGACTAAATGCTCCAAAAACAAGACATAGGGTGATAGAATGGGAAAAAAAAAGACCCCTATATGTGGGTCTGAAAGTCATTTCAGACCTAAAGACACCTACAGATTGAAAATGAGGGAACAAATATTTTCCATGCAAATGGATGTCAAAAGAAAACTGTAATAGCAATATTTATATTGGATGAAATAGACTTTAAAACAAAGACTGTAAAAAGAGACAAAGAACACGATGTAATAATAAATGGGACAATTCAACAAAAAATATAATATTTGTAAATTTTTATGCACCCAACATGAGAGTACCCGGATACATAAAACAGTTAATAGCAAACATAAAAGAAATAATTGGTAGTAATAGTAGGGAATACTAACATAGCACTTATATCAATGTACAAATCATATAAATAGAAAACCATCAACAACAGAAAAGTGGCTCAAATGACACGCTAAACCATATGGATTTAACAGACGTATCCAGAACATTCCACCCTAAAATGCAAAACACATTCTTTTCAAGTGCACATGGAACACTTTCTAGAAGAGATCACATATTAGGCCACAAACCTAGTCTCAACAAATTAAAAAAAAAAAAAGATTGAAGTTATACCATGCATCTTTTCTGACCACAACATTATAAAACTAGAAATCAATCACAAGAAAAAATCTGGATGGAAACAGCAAAAATACAAGGTTAAATAACATGCTACTAAACAATAAATGGGTTAACCAAGAAATCAAAGAAATACAAAAATTACATGAAAACAAATGAAAATAAAAATAAATGGTTCAAAATCTTTGGGATGCACAAAAGTGATTTTAAGAGACAAGTTTATAGCAATATATCCCTTCCTCCAAAACAGGAAAAATCTCAAATAAACAATCTACACTTACACCCAAAGGAGCTAGAAAGAGAACAACAATCAAAATCCAACCAGCAGAAGAAAGGAAATAATAAATATTAGAACAGAAATAAATGATATAGAAACTAAAATAAAAAACAAAACAAAACAATAAAACAGGTCAATGAAACCAGGAGATTGTTCTTTGAAAAGATAAATGAAATTGATAAACCTCTAGCCAGACTTATCAAAGAGAGAAAGAGAGATAGAGAGAGAGAGGGAAAGAGAGAGAGAGAGGAGTCAAATAAAATCAGAAATGAAGGAGAAGTAACAATCAACATCACAGAAATACAAACAATTGTAAGAGAATAATATGAAAAACTGTATGCCAACAAATTAGACAACCTGATACATATGGATAATTCCTAGAAACATATAGCCTGCCAAAACAGGACAAAATAGAAAATTTGAACAGACCAAATATCAGCAAGAAAATTGAATTGGTATTAAAAAAAACTCTCAACAAATAAAAGTCCAGGACCAGATGGCTTCACAGGTGAATTGTACCAAACATTTAAAGAAGCATTAATATTTCAAAAAATATGAGAAGGAAAAAATTGCAACTTTATTGTATGAGGCCAGTGTCACCCTGATACCAAAACCAGGTAAAAACACCACAAAAATAGAGAACCATAGGCCAATGTCTTTGATGAACATCAATGCAAAAATCCTCAACAAAATTTAGCTAAGTCAATCCAACAATACATTAAAAAAAATCATCCACTATGACTAAGTGGGGTTTATTCCTTGAAGCAAGGGTGATTTAATCCTCATAAATCTACATCATACATCACATCAACAAGACAAAGAATAAAAAACATATGATCATTTCAGTAGATGCAGAAAAAGCATTTGGCGAAATACAACATCCATTCATGATAGAAACTCTCAACAAAGTAGGTTTAGAGGGAACACACCTCAACATAATAAAGGCCATGTTTGAAAGCCCACAGCTAACCTAACCTTCAATGGTGAAAAACTGACAGCATTTTCCCTAAGGTCAGGAAAAGACAAGGATGTCTACTCTCACCATTTTTATTCAACATAGTACTATGTTGCCATAGCAATCAGAGAAGAAATAAAATGCATCCACGTTTGTAAGGAAAAAGTAAAACTGTTGGTATGACATGATGCTATATATAGAAAACTTAAAGATACCACCAGAAAAGTTCCTGACCTGATAAACAAATTCAGTATTGTAGCAGGACAGAAATCTTTTGCATTTTTATACACTAATAATGAAGTAGCAGAAAGATAAATTAAGAAAATAGCCCCATTTACAATTGCACCAAAAAGTATAAAATACCTAAAAATAAACTTAACAACATTGGTTAAAGACCTATACTCTGAAAACTATAAAACATTGATGAAAGAAATTGAAGATGACACAAATAGAAGGATATTCCATGCTTATGGATTGGAAGAACAAATACTGTTAAAATATCCATACTACCCAAAGCAATCAACAGATTGAATGCAATCCCCATCAAAATACCAACAGCATTTTTCACAGATCTAGAACAAACAATCTGGAAATTTATATGGAATCACAAAAGACCTTGAATAGCCAAAGCAATCTTGGAAAAGAAAAATACAAGTCTGGAGGTATCACAATCCAGATTTCAAGATATACTACAAAGGTATATTAAGATAGTATGGTGCAGGCACAAAAACACACATGACCAACGGAATAGAATGAAAATCGTGAAATAAACTCACAATTATATGGTTAATTAATCTTTGACAAAGGAGGAATGAAAATGCATGGGAGGAAAAAAAGAAAATATATGGGAAAAAGATTGTCTCTTCAACAAATGGTATTGGGAAAACTGGACAAAAGAATGAAATTAAACCACTGTCTTACACCATATATAAATACAAACTCAAAATGGATTAAGGACCTATGTGAAACTTAAAACCATTAAAACCCTAAAAGAGAGCACATGCAGCTGTCTCTGACATTGGCTGTAGCAATATTTTTCTAGATATGTCTCCAGAGGCAATGGAAGCAAGGCAAAAATAAACTCTTGGGACTATATCAAAATGAAAAGGTTCTGTACAGCAAAGGAAACAATTCATAGACCTAAAAGACAGGCTACTGAATGAGAGAATATATTTATAAATAACACATCCAATAAAGGGTTAGTATCCAAAATATGTAAAGAACTTACATAACTCAACACACACAAAAATGAATCTAATTTAAAATGGGCAGAGAACACGAACAGACATTTCTCCAAAGAAGATATACAGATGGCCAAAAGGCACATGAAAATATGCTAAATATTACTAATCATCAGGGAAATGCAAATCAAAATCATAATGAGATGCCTCCTCACACTTGTCAGAATATCTAAACTCAAAAACAAGTGTTGAGGAGAATGTGGAGAAAAAGGAATCCTCTTGAACTATTGGTGGGAATACAAACTGTACAGTCTTTGCATATGATCCAGTAATTCCACTACTGGGTATTTACCAAAGAATACAAAAACACTAATTCAAAAAGATATATGCACCTCTATGTTTATTACAATATTAAATACAATAACAAAGGTATGGAAGGAACTCAAGTGTTCATCAATAGATGAATGAATTACTAAGATGTGATGTGTGTACACACACACACACACACACTATGGAATATTACTCAACTATAAAAAAGAATGAAATCTTACCATTTGCAACAACATGGATGGATCTAGAGGGTATAATACTAAGTGAAGTCAGAAAAGGTCAAATACTATGTGATTTCACTCATATGTGTGATTTTAAAAATAAAATAAATGAACAAATTAAAAAGGTGTTAAACCATAAAAAGCTCTTAACTATAGAACACAAACTGATGGTTATTAGAGGGATTGTGGACTGGGAGATGGGTAAAATAGGTGAAGGAGATTAAGAGTACACTTACCATGAGGAGTACTGAGTAGTGTGCAGAACTGTTCAATAACTATATTGTACACATGAAACTAATGTAACATTGTATGTTAACTATACTGAAATCAACATTTAAAAAAGAATAAACACTTTAAACTCTTTAAAAACGGATTAAAGACCTAAATGTGAGACCTGAAGCCATAAAATTCATTAAAGAAAATGATCATCAACCTTAGCAATATTTTTCTGGATGTTTTGTCAGTCACAGGAAACAAAAGCAAAAATTAAACAATTGGGACTTCATCAAACAAATCAGTTTCTTTTACAACAAAGGAAACCATCAACAAAATGAAAAGGCAACCCACTGAATGGGAGGAGATATTTGCAAATGATATATACCATAAGGGCTTAATAGCCAATATATATAAACAATTTATACAATTCAATGCTAAAAAAAAAATCCCAATCTGATTGAAAAATAAGTGGAGGACTGAACAGACATTTTACCAAAGAACACATACAGATGGACAACAGACACATGAAAAGATACTCAACATCACTAATTATCAGGGAAATGCAAATCAAAACCACAATGAGATCTTACCTCATGCCAGTCAGAATGGCTGGTATCAAAAATGATAAGAAGTAATAAATGTTGGTGAGGATCTGGAGAAAAAAGAACCTTTGTGCTCTTTTGCTGGGAATGTAAATTGGTGCAAACACTGGAAGATAATATGGAGGTTTCTTTAAAATTATGTGTATTTACCCATAAAAAGGAAAACAAATTCCAAGAGAGATATGCACCCCAAACTACAGCATTATTTGCAATAGCCAAGATACAGAAGGAACACAAGTGTACATTGATAGATGAATGGATAGAAAAGATCTTGTGTGTGTGTGTGGTGTGTATATACATCACATCATATATATACATATATATATATAAAATAATCCATTGTGTGTGTGTGTGTGTGTGTGTGTGTACAATGGATTATTATTCAGCCATAAAAAGAAATGGGAGTTTGCCAATCATAACAACACGGATGAACCTAGAGGATGTTACGTTAAATGAAGTAAGTAAGACGGAGAAGGATGAATACCATGTGATTTCATTTTATGTGGAATCTAAAAAACAAATGAAGAAACAACAAAAAAATATTTTAAAACTCAAATATAGAGAATAAACTGGTGGTTGCTAGAGGGGATGGGTGTGGAGGTTAGGTGAAATAGTGGAAGTAGATTAAGAGGTACAAACTTACAGTTATAAATAAGTCCTGGGATGCAAAGTACAGCATAGGGAGTGAGTCAACAATGTGGTAATAACTTTGTTTTTGTTGTTCTTTATTTGGCTTTGTTTTCATTTTTTGATGAATGTTAACTATACCTATCATGGTGAGCATTTTGAAATGAAATAATTATGGAATGACTATGTTGTATACCTGAAGTTGATATAATATTATAGGTCAAAAAAAAAAAAAAAAACACCCAAACAAGAGAAGGATGCTTGCTTTTACCACTTATATTCAACATAGTACTAGAAGTCCTAGATAGAGCATTTAGGCAAGACAAAGAAATACAAAGCATCCAAATCAGAAACTAAGAAGTAAAATGATATCTGTTCATGAATGACATGATTTATATGTAGAAAACTCTAAAGATTACACAAAGAAAACTGTTAAAACTAATTAGGAAAAGTATTTGGCAAAGTTGCATAATATAAAATCAATATACCAATAACAGTTGCATTTTTATACAATAAAAATGAATAATCCAAAGAGGAAATGTAGAAAGCAATCTCAATTTACAGTAGCATCGAAAGAATAAAATTCTTAACAATAAGCTCAAAAGTTGAAAGTATATTAAAAACTGTAAAATACTGCTGAAAATAGTTAAAGACAAATAATGGAAAGGCATCCTGTGTCATGGATTATGGAAGACTTAATACTGTGAAAATGTTCATGCTATACAAAGCAATCTACAGATATAATGGAATCTCTTTCAAAATCTCAATGGCGGGGATCCCTGGGTGGCTCCGCGGTTTGGCGCCTGCCTTTGGCCCAGGGCGCGATCCTGGAGACCCGGGATCGAATCCCACGTCGGGCTCCCTGCATGGAGCCTGCTTCTCCCTCTGCCTGTGTCTCTGCCTCTCTCTCTCTCTCTCTGTGACTATCATAAATAAATAAATAAATAAATAAATAAATAAATAAATAAATAAAAATTAAAAAAAAATCTCAACGGCTTTTTTTTTTTTCAGAAATAGAAAAAAATCCTAAAATTCATATGGAATCATAAAGGACCTGAATAGCCAAAACAAACAAACAAAAAACCCCACAAAAACCCCAAAAGATCTTGAGAAAACAATGTTGGAGGCCTCACATTTCTTCCCTTCAAAATATGTATAAAGCTTTAACAATCAAAACATTATGATACTTGCATAAAGACATATAGAACAATGGAACAAAAAAAGGATATCAGAAATAAAACTATGCATATACAGTAACATGATCTTTGACAAGGCTGCTAAGACTACACAATGGAGAAATAATATGCTCTTCAACAAATGGTGGTAGGAAAACTTGATATCCACATGCAAAAGAATGAAATTGGACCCTTATCTCACACTACACACAAAAATCAATCCAAAATGAATTAAATTCTTAAATCTAGGACCTGAAAATCTAAAACTGGAGGAAAGCATGATGGGAAGCTTCATGACATTGGACTTGCCAATGATTTCTATATATAATACCAAAAGCACAGGCAGCAAAAACAAAAAATAGCTAAGTGGGACTACATCAAATTGAAAAGCTTCTGCACAGCAAAAGAAACAAAATGAAAAGCAGTATGTGGAATGGGAAATATATTTGCAAACCACATATATGATGAGAGGTTAATATCCAAAGTATATAGGGAACTCCTACAACTCAAAAGTATTTAAACAATAATTTTTTTTTAAGTAACCCAATTTCAAAGTGGGCAAAGTACTTGCATAGACTACTCTCCAAAGAAAACATACAAATAGTCAACAGGAACATGAAAAAATGCTCAATATCACTCTTCATCAGAGAAATGAAAATCAAAATCACAGTGAGATATCATTTCACACTTTTCAGAATGGGTATCATCAAAGAGACAAGAGATAATAGGAATGGTGAGGAGTGGGGAAAAGGAGCCATTGCACTCTGTTGGTGGAAATGTAAATTGGTGCAGCCACTGTGGAAAACAGAATGGAGGTTCCTCAAAAAAATTAAAAATAGGACTACCATGTGATTTAGCAACTTCCCTTCAGGGTATTTATCCCAAAAAAGAAAAAAAGAAAAGAAAAGAAATATAGGACTTCAAAAAGATATTTGCACTTCTTTGTTGATTGCAGCATTATTCACAATAGCCAAGAAATAGAAACAATCTAAATGGCTCATTGATGCATAAATCAAGAAAATGCAATATAAACATACAATTCATTTTTCTTTTCATTATTTCATTTATTGTCATTCAGCCTTAAAAAAGAAGGAAATTCCCTCATATGCTACCATATGGATGAATCTTGAGTGCATTATTTTAAGCAAAATAACCCAGTTACAGAAGGACAAATAACTGCATGATTCCATTTATATGTGAAGTCTAGAATAGTCAAACTTATAAAACAGAGTAGAATAGTGGTTTGCCTGGTACTGGGGGGAGGGAAATGGGGAGATACTATGCAATTGGTATAGGGTTTCAGTTCAGCAGAATAAGGGTTCTAGAGATGTGTCATACAATGCACATACAGTGAATACTGTATTGCACACTTACAAAAGTGTTAATAGGGTCGATTTCATGTTATATTTTTAACACAAAAAAAGATTGCTATCTTTGAACCCTGTTGAGGTTTTTTCTTGTAGTTTCAGTATGTAGGCAGTCTTCTATAGGAATGTTCTATGAAAATTTGTAGTTTTCAAAATCTTATTACTTAATAAATCCTATTAATTATATTATTTGAGCAATGTATGTGATAATTCTGGCAACTGTGTCTTCTATATATTGACAATGACTTGCGTAGTTCTACAGTTACATTTCTGTCATTTTCTCCTTAAATTTTCAAACGGCTTCTTTATATATCTATTCAATATAAAGATATTGAAACCTTTGTTTTAGGTTTTTCTTCTCTTTGGCTTCATAGTTGTATTGGTATAAACCAGTTTCTTTCTTCCTCGTCCTTCTTGCCTATCTTTCTTATGTTTTGGGCATTTTCTCAATACATCTTTATTTTTTCTGTTAATAACATATATCCTATTTTCATTTATTGTCATTTAATATTTTGCTTTTCCAGCTTGTTTCATGCTTCCTAGTTTTTGTTTTTCGGTCTTTTGACAAATACATTTTTTCTTTTTTTTTTTTTTCTTTTTTTTCTTTAATAACATGGCAAGCACATATTCTGTTATATCTCTGGTTGTTTACAGTTTATTAAATATATAATTCTTATCTCTCTATTAAAATAAAGAATTAAGCAGAGATGATCCTTCTAATGTACTGAGGAATTTATCATCATTTTATTTCTCCTCCCCAGTGAGATCTTTGAAGGCTACAGGATGTAGCTTCTTCAAGATTCAAAAGTTTTGAATTACATTTTAGGATTCATTAAAAACACTTTCTCCTTTTATATAGTATTTTTTCTTTGCCTTTATCTCACTGTATTTTCATTATGCTTTTGGAACCTGTGTCATGAGAGCCTTGTTGTCTTGCAACTACTTGAGAGCACCAAATAGATGCTTTTCTAAAATGGTCTGTTTTCTGCATGTATTTTTGAGTTTTCAAATACTCTTTTCCTCAGGCATTGCTTTTTGTTGTCTATTCTTTCTTGGGTGGGAAGAAAACTCTCTAGGTCTTATGTTTGTAGATTTGGGAAATAGGTTTCTCACAACCCTCTCTGTCTCCTAGTTATTGGGAAATTTCTACTCTCATATATCAGGTCCAAAGAGCAAAGTGATTTGTACAGTTCCTACATTCAGTTTCTAGCAACTTTGTCAACCAGAGTGCGCCTGCTTGGCCAAGATGTTTTATTTTTCTTTTTTCTCTGTAATCAGGTGCTCTGCCCATGGTTCTGAGGCAGAGGAATCTATAGCAATTCTTAACACAAGTTTAGGATAGGGACGACTATCCTAAAGAAGCATGCACTTCTCCCATCCCACCTCATGTCCCCTCACAGTAAATGATATAGAAACAAGAGCAAAAGAGATATTACTACATTTCCTCACTATTTACAGCTCATTGACAAATCCTTGAAACAGGTAGAGAGACATTTCTCTAGGAACTTGGCTGCCTCAATATTAATACTTTGCTAGGGGCAAAAGGCAATCTTAGCTCCACCTCCAGGAACCTGTAAGTCTACTTTAACATATAAAAATTCCTTTGGAAACTTCCTTTATCTCTACCCCCCCCCCCCCCCAAGATATATGTTGGCAGTTATGCCTAAGCATGTGATCCACCGATATACCTCTGAAGGGTCTCATGACTCAGGTTTTAGAAGACAGTAATAAATGACCTTTCTTCAACGATAGCCCCATCAAGGTCCTGGAAACCTTGCTTCCAAAATTCCTTAGAGACTTATGCTACCCCTAACTCTCTCTCAACTTTAAAATATAGAACAGGCCACTCCTCATGAACCCAATGCAGCTCTTCCTGCCCAGGGACCTTAATAAAACCACCATTTTGCACCAAAGATGTCTTACATTCTTTCTTAGTCATTGGTTTCAAACCCTAATGTCTTTCCTACATCAGTAAATAAACATTTTGGTCAGGTACCTGTGCATCCTAAGATGCTGTATATCATTGGGTGAACTTCTTTCTTTCTGGTGATATTTATTGCTTTTAGCAGTCTCTGAATATGTAGACAGAGACAAGTATATAAAAGCAGAGAAAGAAGCATTATTTTGGTCCATTGGTTTTAGAAAAATCATGTATCCCATAGCTAAAAGCAAGGGTTTTTTTCTTCTTCATAGTGTTTTTGGTTTTCTGTGTTATTTTTGGTTGGCCCACAGAATATATGTAATCTAAAGATATATTTTTTAATGCATAAATCTCAGTGATAGATTTTTTTTTGGAAAAAAAATCCCAAGACTTTAGTATTTGTTCTCTTATTTTATTCTTCTGTTGCTAGTTTTTGACTCTTCCTCCCCAACAAGATATTTTAATCGCAATTTGCAAGGATGCCATTTTCACTCGGGTTCTCTAGTTCTAGGGATTGGGGTCCCTAGTTATAGGGGTAGCCTGGGACTTACAATTCATTCAAAATGTGACTTCAGGGAGCAGAGTCTGAATCAAGGAAGGAGAGAGAGCCATTCTGATGATGTGTATGGAGCTGATCTTCACTATGGGGGACTGGTTGATCAATCCTGTCAGATATCTGAAGAGCAACATGAAATGTATCTTAGCACTTAATGTTAGTGGTAGCATCCATTAGTTTCCATCTCTCCTTAGTCAAAGGTTTCACCCATGGGGTGAACTCATACATTGTACATGTGTCAATACTAAACAGTTTCCTACAATCAACCAAAGAACACCAGAGCAGGAGGCCAGGGCATGCAGGCCTGAAGCCAGGTGCCATTGAAATGCTTTGCCTTGAAGCTGGTCAGTGTCCATGCAGAGCCAATTACTGAGCTGAGGATGGAGAAATGTACACCGGAGGCTGAAAGGATGTGGACTGGTGGCTAAGAGGGTCCTACCAGAAATATACCAGGCTCTTAGTAAAGATCTGAAGAAGCTTCACATACAATAATCTGAATAGAATATAATTGTTTTCAATTAGATTTAGCATTACTCTAAGTTCTAATAAAACTGAAATAGCTAACATTTTTCGGAAGTTTACCGATGTTCTAAGATTTTTCATTTTCAGATATTGTGAGAATTAGAGACTCAGCACCAACCATCACATCTATTAACTCCCCTGTTGTGAGCCCACATATGTCACTACTTCTCCAACAACCAACTAGAGGCCCCCATCTTATTTTCAATGTGAAATACATTCTGTCTTCATGAAATCTATTGAATGGATAGAGATGACACAGAGATTCTATGCAAGGACATTTAAGTGTAACTTAGGCAAAAGTCTGGCAGGTAAAAGAAGTAAGGACACTGGGCTCTTGAGAAAGAGAAGCAGAAAGACTGAAGATCTCTGGAGGCCCCCTTCTAATGTTTGTACCAGCCTGCTGTCTGCCTTTTCACAACAATAAATTAATCCTAAAGATAAGAAAGCTATTTTACATCTGGTGTTCACAGACATGTGAGGAGACAGATTCATTAGTGACAATGGAATATTGAAATATATTTGTATACTGTTTGCTGCTTTACCATCAACATTCAGCTATTTCTCATTGGTTCTGATACTTGAAAGTATCAGTATGCTCCAGATATTATTTTATTGCTGTCGCTATTGTGTGAAGTAGACCAAAGGATTGGTAAGAGTCTATCCTATTATAAACTCATATATGTTTTATAAAAATGATTTTTAAAAATATTTTTATATTGAATTTATTTTAGGTTTATAAAAACTTGCAGAGATAGTATAGAGAGTACTTGTATATCCCTTACCTCTCTTTCCTTAATGTTCACACCTCAAATAACCACTGTCCAGTTATCAAAGCCAGGAAGTTGTCATGGTTTAGTACAAGTAACTAAAATCTATACTATATTTTATACTGTATACCATTTCTTAACTTTACCCAATTTTCTCAATAATATCCTTATTCTGTCCTAGGATCCCACATTGACTTTGTTGTTCTGTTTGAAGAGTCTTGATCAGTTATTTTGTAGAATGTCTCTCAGTATGTGTTCATCTGATGTTTTCTCAGGCCTGGGATAAACTTATGCCTTTTTGCCAATACCAAAGAAGTAATATTGTGTCCTTTTGAATACATAAAGGTGATTTGTAATGTGTAGCTGTAACTTATACAGTTGAGTTCTTAGTTCTTGAGTTACAGAAGTGCTCAAACTCTGAGTAGACCTTGCTAATGTTGTATTTAGGATTTTTGGCTCTGGATATGAAATTGAGGTAGATGACTTCTAAGATCAGACTCTATGATTTATCAGGCTCTATGATTCCATTTCATCTAGCCAGTTAGTAAATATTTATTGAGAACTTACTATGTGTCAGGCATTGGAACATTGACAAATACTTGTATTAAAAAAACCCAGCACAATATTCCAGGAATAGACACAAATAGATGCATAAAGTAAAATAAGTCTGTTAATAAAAGAATGAGTAAATTTCTTGGGAAACTTGGAGGAGTATAGGGTTAGGAAAATAAGGAGAGGAACCAATCATGTGGTTGGCAAAATTTTTATTTCTCTTTGAAATTTGGAAATCATTGAAAGATACAACATAGGAGTTAGTCACAAGGAGATCAGATTTCTGGCCAGGTGAGTCAGCCCATATTTTTCACCTAAATGGAATAGATTTATCCAGTGGTGCAATGGGACAATTGTAGGCATTTATCACAGGCCCGAGAATGGATCAAGAACTCTTTTCTAAAGGCAGGCACTTCTAAAGGACAAAGAATCTAGAAATTACTGACCTGAGCAGCCTTCAAGCCCTTCTGAAATGACCAGAGTGCTTCTTCTCTTCCTTTTTTGGGAAGACATAAATGAAAGGTGGAGAGATAAAGGAAGTGGGCCTCATTTTTCTTTTTCATTCTAGGAAAAGGCATTGAATTTTACACATCTAATAAGAGGATTAGAAAATAAACATTTGCCCTAGTTTTCCTTAGTTGACTTATAGGAGTCATTTCAACACTTTCAATAATACTGTGAGATAGGTATTTTTATCTCCATTTTATAGACAACAAACCTGAGGCACAGAGAAGTTGAATAATTTGCTAAATTCACACAGCTACTGAGTGGTAGGGGTGAGATTTAAATCTAAGTTTGCTTGAATTGAAATATGGAACGTTTTAGTATTTTTATACCGTGTTGCTTTAGAGGCTGAGTTAGGAAATGTTGAATTTTGGATGTGACAAAGACTTCCAGTTGGAGAGGTACAGTGGAAACATATATATGGGGTACAAAGGGGATCTTGGGCTAGAGTTATAAATTGAGAGGGCAAAGAAAATATATGGAAGTTGAAGGTTTTGAATATGATAAAATTCCATCAAAAACATTATTTAATAAGGAGGAATATATGAAGGAGAGTATTATGGAAAAAAGAATGCTTAGAATAATTAATAGTATTAGGAGTTGGTTGCAATACACATGCACACACATATACATATACACTGAAGCTTTACTTGAAAGTTTTTCCTTGAAATCTATGACATGTTTTCAAAGACAGACCTTTCTTTTCGTAATTATATTAATCAGCCTTCTAGGATAAGAGCTCATAGCAGCATTGATCTTAGAATTGGACTGACAAATTCAGAAGACACATAGGCTTCCCCCTAAATTTAGGCTTAAGAAAGGCGACAGGATATAATAACAGCATGGATGGATCAGAATAAAGTTTCCATGACTCTCAGGAACAGCTTTGGAGGTCCTCCTCACTCTGCACTTGGAATGTAATGAAAATGAGTAGGTGTAGATAATTTCAGCTTAGAGAATCCATCAGCTCTGAATTTTTCTAGCTTTTATGACTAGCTAGTCACTTAGACCCCTCAGACTTATAATTCTAATTTTCATTCTCTAGTACTGAGCTGATTCTCACCAGTAAAATTTATTCATTATTTGATAAACAATCTTGACAATAAAGTATAGGTTCTTGGTTTGGTACATAGTTCTTGACTGGATTCTCGCTTATCTTGGATCTGAAATAAACATACTCCTAAAATTTCTTTCATTAGTGTTAGAGGAGAACTTGCAGGATCACATCCCCAAGTGTCTCAGACTAGAGAAAAAGCCACAGAACCATTTTATTCCAAATAAAAATTAAGGGAAATCTATAAATACTTATTCTACCAACTATGTAACCTACTTATAAAATAATTGTTAGTGCATACAAATGAACAATGATCTCTTACAAGTGACAAAAAACCCCACCAAAACTTCAAGCTGATTTAAATAAAAAATAGAAACAATGGATTAAAAATCTAAAAGCAGGTCATAGGCTTCTGATATAGGTTGATCCAGAGTCTTAGGATCTCAAATGAAACATTAGTATTTACCCTCTCTCTCACCATTTCTCTGCTCTACTTGCTGATGTACTGCTTTCATAATTAGGCCTACCATGGTAGTCCATTTAAACTTAATGCTCAGTTTCTCCAGTGTTCATATCCAGTAAAGAATAGATTGTGTCCTTTTTTTTTTTTCCAACAGTTTCACTCTGCCTCATTGGCTCTGATTGGAGCACATTCTCTTCTTGAACCAGTCACTGTGGTTCAAAGGAATTTGGTGCTTTAGGTGGCCATGCTTATAGCTATCGTTGGAA
Source organism: Canis aureus (assembly GCF_053574225.1). Taxonomy (NCBI): domain Eukaryota; kingdom Metazoa; phylum Chordata; class Mammalia; order Carnivora; family Canidae; genus Canis; species Canis aureus. The sequence goes on from NC_135618.1 coordinate 24,873,330, forward strand.
TTGTACCTGAAGCACTATAACTAAAAATTGGAAACTGTCTTTTCCCAGGGAAATTTGAGCTAACGTTATTTTTAAAATGGTGAGTGGATGCAGAGAAAGCTATCTCTATTTAGAATTCTTTCTCTCTTTCAACTTATCAAAACCGAGCTCAAACTACCTTAAGGATAAAAGAATATTCATTGGTTCATATCCATGGGAAGTCCAGAGATGCAGCTGACTTCATTCAAGTCAGTGGCCAGGAGCTTAAATGATGTTGGCATGACTCTTTTTCTTGCAATTTCTGTTTATTCAGTGTTATTTTAGTAATTAGGTCTTTGCATAAGGTGGGCAAATGGAAACTGGAAGCCCCATACTTGCTTATGAAGCAGGAAACATGGACTATTTCAGCATTTCTAGTGGATAGCAGTTGTTTTTTCTGTTAGCTCCAGAACCTTTGGAGACTTTCTGGCCCTGCTTGAGTCAGGTTTCTATTCCTACATTAATGATTAGACCCCAAGGTGCATAGTTAATTTGGCAAGGTTTGGACCCACTATTGACCAGATGAGGGCAGGATTTTGGGATTAATAACCCCAACGGTTCAGAAAGTGAGCATTAGAGGAAAGTGGGTATATACCAGAAGTAGATAAGATAAAAGCATAGCCACTACAGTCTACTATGGCTAGTTAGTGGCCTCTAAGGGATTCTAATATTGTGTTCATATTAACGTTGTTCATGTACTGTATCACTCCCTCTGAAAGCAAATCACCATGCAGAAATGTTTTAAAAATGAAAAAGAGAAAGATCACATATGATTTCCACTTTATCAGAACATAAAACCTCAGCTCTACTCATTGGAAATTCATATTCTAGTAATCAGGTTAGAAGAAATTCGGGAGGGATCATGAGATTCTGGTAATAGGCCAAGTATTTTCCTCTACAGAACTACACTCATCAAATCAGAGGAAATAAACCTATTGCAATAGACTGAGTGGAGTTCAATGATAAATTTTGTTAGTTGTGATTATTGCTAACATTATTTCTTACCTTTAGAACAATGATAATATTATTTCTTACCTTTGTACTTTGACAGTAACTTTGGCAAAATTCTTATTGAGTTGTAATTCTTTTACATGTAAATTCTTTGGAGATTAGCTTTCAGAAGGGGAGATCAATTAGTGAGTCCCTTCTAAATTCATTCAACTTTGTGATTAGGCCCCAAAATAGGGTGTCTTTAGGGAGGTAGATTAGAGATGACTTGCTTTATTTGTTCACTATGTACCACGCAATTCTCTATGTGTGAGCAAAGCTTTCTTCACTTTCATCACTAGGAATGAGTCCACCCAAGCTGATTAACTCACACCAAGGGTTTAAATGGAATGGAATAAAGATGGCTTATTTAAATCACATGCTTTTTGAGGATCATTAGAACTCTGTGTCCTATGAATAAGGACGATTAAAATTCAGCAGAACTTTGTGTATTCTTAATATGCATTTAGTTTACACCACAAGGTCTTCTTTAACATACCATTATGCTGTATATGCTGTGACTGCTATTCATAATGGCACACACTTGGTAATATGCATGATGATACAGAATGAGTTTAAGTGTCTTTACATTATTCTTAATATAATAATGGTTCCTAGGGCTGCATGCAGCTGTGAGTGCATATTAACAGGGATAGCCCACTGTGAATTATGAATCTATAACACAAAATTTTCAGAAAAAGTACTTACTATGTATGTAAAATAGCTGCCTTTTAAAGCTTGAAACTTGGGCTGGTTAGAATTGCTCCTAGTAATATTTTTAAAAGAAAATATTCTGGAGGTAATAAGTGAACTGAATGGATTTATGAGTGATTGCTGTAAAGTCTTCTTTTTAAGGTTATAACTCACAAAACTGCAGAAAGAATAGAAAAGTATCTTTTTATGCATGTGTAATATGAAATCAATTCAAATGAATTTCAGTGACAAATGTTCTTGATGTTTTTGCCATCTTAATGGATCTCACTATTTATCTTTTGTTCTTGTTGATTGAATGATACTGAGACATAAAGGATTCTATTTCTTTGTTAATTTGGATTAAATGTCTATAAATGCAGACATTTTAAAGAATTTTTAAGTTGCCATTTTGACCTTATTTTGGTAATCTCTATACCCACAGCAACTCTTCCCTAAAATCCTTACCATCTTTATGAAGTAATTACTAGCCTTGTACATGGAATTATTTGTGAACTATCTACCATTCTTTCTCCAGACTCATCTTCCTTACTTCTCACCCCCTCAGACAGTATACATCAGCATTTTGCTAAACATTCATTACTTCTTTGCTTTGAACACACTCTTGCTTCACTCTGGAATGTGTGACTTGCCCTTTTGGACACTTCTCAGTTTCAAGGCATAGATAAAACCTCATCTTCTCTGTAACATGGCCCTTGACCCTTGTGTTGACCTCCTTGTCCAGACCACTCCAATCATATACTTACTTAGGCCCTTTCCCTCGACTTCCATTAGTACACCTACTGGGCAACGTGATAGAATAGGCAAAATGCTACTGATTCCACAGGACTGACATAAGCCTGAAAATATGTGTAACTCAAAGCATCTAGTACACAATATGTACAGTATATATTAGCTATATTTTTATTATTTAATAAAACTGAATTTTAATTGTTTATAGTTATGAGTGTGTCTTACTAAACTATAAACTCTATGAAGGGCGATGACTATATCTTATTCTCAGGACCAAGCAAATGCTAAGCATAAAAGAAGGGACTAATGAATGCATATTGCAAAATGGATGAAATATTTCACTAAAGCAATTCATGGATTGTACAATCACTTTCCATGTGAATTATTGTTTTGGTATTTCATCGATTCTAAGATTCACTTTTTTTTTGTACAATTTATCTCCTTTGAAATTGGGAAGGGTTCTCATAGCTTAATTGACAGCATTAATTCTTTCTTAGTCTTTTTTTTTTTTTTTAAGAGAGAGAGCATAAGCACAAGCTAGGAGGAGCATAGAGGGAGAGGAAGAGAGAGAGAATCTTAAGCAGACTCGCTCAGTGCTGAGACCAACACAGGGCTCAATCTCATGACCTGAGGAAAAAATCAAGAGCCAGACTTTTAACCTCCTGAGCCACCTTGGCACCCTTCATTCTTTCTTAATAGATCAAAATAATGATGTGTCATACATTTGATGATGTCTTAAATTCAAAGAAATATAGCATTAGTACTCCTAGCAAGAGGTAGTAAAATTAGTTAAGAAATATCTAAGTGTGTGATTGGTCAGGGTAGGCTAAGGGCCATAATAAATAACCACAATACTTAGTTTTGATACTAACCGCAATACCTAGTTTTGATACTAATCAAAGTTTAGTCCTTACTCATGGTCAGTCTAATGTGGGTCAGAGAAGGGATGAGAGAAGCTTGTTATCTATAGTCTTTCAAAGGCATATGCTTGTTCCATCTGGTGGCTTCCACACCTACTGGGATAGTAGCATCCTTTGCTGACTTTATAAATGAAGGGAAGGGTGAGAGCACAAAGGACCCTGCTGGAGGCTTAGGAAGCAGTCCTAGAAGTGGTACATACCACTTGCATTCAAAACTCAGTCACAATGTCCAATGTAACTATAATAAAGACTAGACACATAGTTTGAATGTGTGCTAGGAGGGAGAAGCAATGGGGTTTGAAAAGCACATAAAAATCTCGTCATTCATCTAATGCTGCACAAGGCAATGTTGAGAGCACACACACAAATTTCCATAACTCCTATCTACAAGGAGGTTGCAATTCAATATTTGTTTATTTAGCCAATAAATATTTATTGAATATCTACTATAAACCACGTCATATGCTAAATGGTGTGAGGCACACAGGATCAAAGAGATTTGGATGCTCATGTTGAGGCTTTTATTATTTAAGAGAGGAGACAAAATAGACACATAAATAGCTGTAATATAAAAAGTGAAAAAAAAGGGGAAAAAGTGAAAAATTTCACAAGATAGGAAATTGTATTTAGGAAGATTTTGCAAGACAGAATAATCAAAGAAGGGTTTTTCAAGAGAGGTGTCTAGAGACCTCGACTAAAATAAGTAAAACTTTGGACATGGATGTGAGCAGAAAGGAGTCCAGGAAGAGGAACAGACAAACTCAAATGGTGGAAGAGGAAGGGGGTACAGGCTTGATATGAGTGTTTTAGAAATTTGCCTGGAATACACAGATGGTCTTAAAGAGATGAAGAAAATCCCAGTGAATGGAAGCAGCCCAGAAAGGGGCAAAGGACATTTTGTTAGGTAAACCTTAGGGAAGAGAGAAGGCAAGAGGAAATGCCAGAGGCAGAATCTCCATATTACCTACTTTGGCTTCATCATTTTGGTAGCCAAAGTAGCACATCTTCCCTTCTGTCCCCCTACCTCTCAAGCTAAATAAGATGTGGTAGGTCATGTTTCATGGGTGAACACTAAAGCACTCAAAATCTTTTCTATCAAGATATATGTTCCCAGTGCAGGGAGGTTTGTTCCTAATAATCCTGTTACCCTACTGCAGAGGGCACAGTAGCAGATAGCTTTGGTATCCAGGGTCACATCGTCACAACCACCTCTGATTTCAGTCACAGTTGGGATAGATGGTTCTGTGGGAGTCCATCAGATTCTCCTTAGGCTGATAGCTTTCCTCTCATCTAAGTGGCCATCTGAGGAGTCTATCAGCCTTGAAGTGGGGGAGTAATTAACAGCTTTAGGAGCGACCCTAAACCCAATGAGGGAAGGTATTTGGAGAATAAGTGCCTATATTTCTAATTGGATGTTTGAAAAAATTGATAAAATTATAAGTTTTCCTTGTTAATTGTTAGGAAAAGGAGAGAGAGATTGATAGTGTTCCAGGGACTAAGGAAACATCCTTCAGGATCATGGGTTAAGAAACCTATTTTCATAGAACTTGTATCCGTGTAGAGCTTTGGAAAGGTCACATATCTTCCAGGGAGTGTCACATTTGGTTTTTCATTAGGTTAGTATTCTTTACTTTAATAAATTCTGGCTCTGTAAGTCTCCTTTTAAATATAAGAGATATCCCCTCTTTGTCTAACTATTATAAAAGCTTATCAATACCTTAGTAACCTTTATAGGTTTATTTCTATTTAAATCACTTAATCTGATTTACATTGGTCTTTTTAAAAGAAGCAATATTTTCTTACAATAGACAACCTTTGAAATTGATATGGTTTAAATCTTTCCACACAGACATCTCTGAGCAGGACTTACTGCTTTCCTTAGTTGCCAACAGACTGAAGAAATACCAATAATAACGAAGGAAAACATAGGCTTCCCTGCCTCTAAGCCACCTTAAGGTCCCATAACTTTGAGTGGTTAAAATAAGAAAACATGATAGGGATACCATCTAGTTTTTATTACAGAAGTTAACTGCATAAAAAAATTCCTTAGATGTATACACTTCTATACTTACTTCTGCTTAGAGGTATCCTCATAACTCTCATGCTGGTTGATAGAATTCAGTTCACAACAACTTTACAGTTCTAAAATTCCTTCAAATACTACATTGGATATGGATAACGGGAATGACAACAAGAATGTCAACAACTGATAGTAAATATTCAGTAGGTATCCTATCCACTACAAAGTATGATACACACTTTATATGCAATTCACTTATTCCTCAAATCATCCCAATGAGATAGGTGCTATTATTCCAATTTTGCAAATGAGAAATTAAAACTCAGAGATTAAGAAATTTTCCTCAAAGTTATGCACTATTTGACTTAGACCATATTGATCTCACTTAGTTGAAATGATGAACTGGGTACTTGCTCTCCCCTCCTTATTTCTCTCTTTCTTCTGTCTACCAACTCATATTCTTTCACTTATTCTTTGTGAAGACCCATATTGAATGCCTTTTAGGCACTAGATCCTGGTTTACAGGCTTTCATAGGCTCTCAAATGCAGCCATCAGATGAAGCCACAGAGTTAAATGAACCTAAAAAGTTATCTAACTAGTTCAGCCTTCCTCCAGATAGAAGAGGGGGAGAAGCTACAGCATTCCAAATAGTTTTAGTCCTACTTGAAAACTTTCTGGGATCAGGAATTTATGTTCTTTCAAAGCAACCCATTCTTCAAATCTCAGCTTTAATCGTGTGTGTGTGTGTGTGTGTGTGTGTGTGTGTGTGTCTGTTGTAAGTAGATTTTATCAGCCTTGCCCTGCTAGAGCTGCCTCCAGGGGAAAGTCAATTTTTCTCTAGAGAAAAGAGTTGATTTGGCTCCTGCCCAAGTGGATAGGATGGGATGGGAAAGGTCAATTCTGGTTGTCTTGATCAATTTCCAAATAAAGATAGTTTGTGTCTCCTTTTTCAAACTGAGAACTGTTATTTTAAAATTCTGATCTTCTAGATTTCCTAAATCATTTGGGAGGATATATCTCCCAACCTCTTTCTTTCTTTTCCTTACTTCATCTTTTTCTCTGTTATTATCAGAAACCAACATAAATTTCCAATTCAACTTCTTGCCTCTCTATTTTATCCACTGTTCTTTTTAGGGATTTTTTTTTTTTTAATCTGAAGATTCCTTTGTCAGTTGCTCTTAGAGCCCATATGAACTCTATGTATTCTGATTTATTAAAATCCAATCAGTAAGAGTTAATGAATTCCTAAGGGCAGGAGATCAGTCATGTTCTGTTTATATTTAATTAATTTCTTGTTGACTCACTTGTCTTTTCTAACTACTTTAAAGCATAGTTGCGATACATTCTTACCTCAGAATTTTGTGTGGATTATACTTCATAGGAATCTTAGTTTCCTCAAGACTTTTTTTTTTAAGATTTTAATTTATTTATTCATGAGAGACACACACACACACACACACACACACACACACACACACACAGAGATAGAGAGAGGCAGAGACACAGGCAGAGGAAGAAGCAGGCTCCATGCAGGGAGCCCGACAGCCCGACGTGGGGCTCCAGGATCATGCCCTGGGCCGAAGGCAGCGCTAAACCTCTGAGCCACCCAGGGTGTTCCTCCTCAGGACTTTTAAGACGTCCACTGTAATATTTTTATTAGCCAAAAAAAGCCTCTTCACAGATTTTTCCCCCCATATTATTTCCTCCAAAGTAGAATTGATCCTATACTTTTTTTGTTCCTAAGTGAAACCCAATTGTAAAAGTTTATTACATGTGCTAATTTACCCATTTGTCTCTTTTCCTGTGCTTTTTTGTCTGTGTTTGACACTATGCATGGTGCACACAGTAGATGCTGCAGAAATATATTGTTTTGTTGGAAAGAATTGATGAGTCAATTTAAAAAGCTGTGAAACTAGAGAAATACAGTAAGTACAAGACATAGCAGAGGAAGATTGGCAGACTACACATGAAACAAAGTATGTAGCAGGTGAAAGATGTTGGAGCACAATATAATTAAATGCTGAATAAAAGAAAAGCATGATATAATGTATACAACTGGGCATAAGATTTTGGTATGGAGGGAAAAAGGAACTGGCTGGAGGAAGAAAAAGAGTTTGGCAGGGATATGGGTATGCACTTGTAGAGAGGGAAGATTGGGAAATCAGAATTAGGGTAGGTGAGATCCATAACTTTCAGGAGCTGGTATAAAATGAACATAGGTTCTTTTATGGAAAATCCTCAGACCTCTTTTTGGTGGCCAGGCCAGGTACTAATCTTTCTTCTTAACAAAGAAGAGAAACCATGTAGGGTGGAGTCAGTAACCTTTTTCCATGAAGAGCTATACAGTAATTATTTTCAGCTTTGTAGGCCATATACTCTGTAGAAAATTCTCAACTCTATTACCATGAAAACAGCCATAGACTATATGTAAATAGTGTAATTAAACTTTATATACAGAATCAGACATTGGGTTGGATTTAACCAGCAAACATAATTTTCTGACTCCTGATATAGGGTATACAGATCATACATAGTCTGTGCCTTCTGGTCCTCCCTCTACCATGTTGTGTTTTCATGGCTTGTCCAATAAATTGGTCTAATCTGACATTAAGGGCTTTCTGTCCTGAATAAACAAACTACAGCTTTACCTGCTTACTAACTAAAATTCCTTAACAGAATATAAAATCTTTGATTTCCTATTAGCTATAAAGTGTTCACTAGTCAAGTAAGTTATCTCAATGTTTGAAATTCACTCATTAAAATATGCCCTATCAATAAGTCAAAAAGTTCAAGTTACTGTTTCTAGACCTATTTCAGTTTTCTAAAGGGAAAGGGACAAAGAAATGATAGCTTGGAATATCTGAGCTGGGGAAGAAGTAGACATGAAAGTGGTAGGTGAAGAAAAGTTGCATAAAAAGCTAATTGGAGGAAAAGAAAATGAATTTTTCTATTCTCATCATCTGAATTAAAGTTGGCTTGGCTTACTTGGTCTCAAATTACAAATTGACAAATTATGATTGAGTGGGAGGCATTTTTGTTAGGAATGACTCAATATTCTATAGTTTCCAAGATTAAAAAAGTTTTTTTTTGTTTAAACATGGCTGACCAGACAAAAAAAGGAATTAATTCTAAAATGATTCTAATTGTGGTGCCACATTGTTCCTTGGGATAAAAGGTCAGATTACTAGAGAGGTAGTATACTGATCAAAATTGGGTTGTAAACATTTGTGTAATACTACTTTCTCCCAAATATAAACATATAGTAATAATATCTATGTTATATTTATAGAGTCATTGCTGCTCTGGGATAAAATAAATGAGCATCTCTTATGAACCAACAGTTGAAAAGAAACAGAAGTGAGCTGAAGATTGACTATACTATAAGATGAAAACACAAAGAGGTAGCTAAAAATGCAATCCTTTTGGAAAATAGGACCTAAGCTTTCCATATTCAAGTCAGGAGCCAGAGTAAGAAAAAAATTTAAAAGGCCAAAATCATTAAATCATTCTCAGTGGCCATAATTTACAGTGTACTGCTGAATAGCATAGCAGGAGAAAGTAGAGACAGCTGGATATGGCTTTGACTATATATTGCTTGGGATATTTGATCAGTTGTAACTCTCAGAAAGATCATTCTGAACTGCCAACACAAGAGCTGTTTCTGACTGAGGACTTGGCTAACTTAAAGAGAGGCAACTATAAAAATAGTAGATATGGAGCAATGCATGAAACAGAAAGGAAAATAAACACAAGAAAAATTTTCATTTATCTTGGAACTAAAATTTCATGAATGAAAACTAATAGCCAACAAATTCAATAAATGATAAAATTTATTATTGAGTATAAGTTTCTGAATGAGACATTAAAAGGCATATGATCAAAATTCTCAAAGGATAAAGAAAAAATCATCCACAAGGCAAGAACAAGATAATATGAACAAAAATAGATGAATATAAGTCAAGGAAAGAGTTGATTTTTTTTAATGTAGAAATTTGGGCAATGAAACATGTAATAACTGAAATACACTCAGCAGACTGAGCATAGCCAAGAAAAAATTAGTAAACTTGAAGAAAGCTTTAAGAGCTTGACTCAGAATTCAGGACAGATAAAGAGATGGAGTATGTAAAAGTCAAGAGACAGGGTAAAATGAGAAGCTCAATCTATCTATTATAAGAGTTCCAAAAGTAGAAAAGAAAAAGAATAGCAGAAAGGTAATATTTCAAGAGATAATGGCTTAGTGTTTTTATGAATTGAGGATAAAAAATTCACATAAATTGAAACACGAGAATAAAAATAAATCCACAGTTACATCAAAATAAAAATGTAGAAAATAAAAAAGGATTGGAAATCTTAAATAGTAACATAGGAAGAAAGGACATATTACCTACAAAGTGGTGAAAACTAAGTTGACAGCAGACTTAGAAGCAATAATAGATATAAGTTGATAGAGAACATAAATTGTAACATGAAACTCTATGACCAGATAAACTATCACGCAAAGTATATGTGCTGCCGAAGCGAGCACAACTATCATGCAAAGTAAAGGTAAAATACCATTTTGAGGTTCTAGGATTAAGTCAATTTATCCCATATATAGTTGCTTAATGAGGAACTAATGGACTTGTGAAGTAGTGAATCTCAGGAAAGTAATATGAAATATGAAAGCAACCTAAGTAACTATTAACTCTAAAATTAATATTAACTCTAAAATTAATATTAATACTCACTAATTATCTTAAAATTAGCAGGAATAACAATACCTTAAAAAAATAAAGGGGCTGTGTTTGGGGAGTAAATCATACTAAGATATTTTAGGAGTGAGAGAAATAGTGAAGACTTCAGGCATAGTTAGAAAAATATAAAATCAAATCAGACTGTTAAAATATTTATACTTACAGAATAGAAACACAACCTATAATGTCTAAACTAGGAGAGAGAGAGAGAGAATGAGAGAACAAACATGCAAATAAATGTTATAAATGAAACCACAAGCAGCAAAAGAATAAAGGAACAAATATGGAAAAGAGAAAACATGAAAGAAAGTAACATAAATAAATCTAAATAAATCAATAATCACAATAAATGTAAGTGGACTAAATACACAAATTAAACAGGTGTTCTAAGGGCAGCCCTGGTGGCCCAGTGGTTTAGCGCCGCCTTCAGCCCAGGGCGTGATCCTGGAGACCCGGGATCGAGTCCCACTTCAGGCTCCCTGCATGGAGCCTGCTTCTCCCTCTGCCTGTGTGTCTGCCTCTCTCTCTCTCTCTCTCTCTGTGTGTGTGTCTGTCATGAATAAATAAATAAATTCTTAAAAAAAAACAGGTATTCTAATTGCATTTTAAAAATATGTGAAAAGCCATGGCTGAAAAGAGCAACTAGAATATAAAGGATCAGCTCTGGAACTCTGCCAAATAACAGGGAGTTGCTAGAACTCTCTCCAGGTCAGAAGGACTGATGAATGCCATGGTTTATGTTCCCCTTCCACCTTGATAGAGTAGACAGGAGCACTGGATGTCTTAAACAACCTACCATCTCAGTGAGCCCTGGGTCCCTGGGTCTTGTATATCTTACCTAAGCACACATTGGGAATACACCTGGTCCACACTCAAGCTGTTATTCAGTTGCTGTACAGTACAGGCTGTCTCATCAAGCTGACCTAGGCATAAAGCACCCCATAACATTCTAAGCCTTAACACTTTGGCTACGGACAACTTGCCAGGGTACCCCTGGTGCAGAGTGCCCTGGAACTTCCTGGTCTGGAGACACTTTGACTCCAGCAGCTCTTCCAGGGGTCCCCTGCATGGAATACCCTGAAACGTCCCAGCTTGCACCCAGTTCAGCTTCTCCTGTACTGCCACTATGTAAAGAGCCCTAGGACTGCCCTTACTTATGACTTCAGTTCCCCCATCCCATCAGGGAGTCCCCAACATGGAGTGCCCTGGGACCCCTAGTCCATGCAAGTCACAACTTCAGCTGGCCAGCTGAGGCTACCACGCACACAGAGTCTACACAGGGAACAACCGTACATGGAACCATTTCTTCAAATTTGGGAGTAGCTGTTCCATTTAATTTATAAAAACAAACACAGAAAGTCAAAAAATGAAAGATAAATAGGCTCCATATGAAAGAACAAGACAAAATCTCAGGGGGAAAACAGAACTAATTAATGGAGATAAGCAATCAGCCTGATAAAGAGTTCAAAGCAATTGTCATAAAAATGCTTATTAGAGTGGAGAGAAGAGTGGATGAACTTAGTGAGAACTTCAACAAAGAAATAGAAAATACAAAAAAGAACCAGAGTTATAAACATTACTGAAATGAAAAATACACTAGAGGAAATCAACAGATTAAAGAATGCATATGAATGGATTAACAATCCAGAAGACACCATAATGCTGGAAAGCACACAAGCTGAAGAGAAAACAAATTTTTTAAATGAGGATAGGTTAAGGAATCTTTTAAACAACATCAATCTAACAAGTATTTGCATTATGAATTCCCAGGAGAAGAGAAAGAAATGTGCATAAAACTTATTTGAAAAAAATAAAACCTGAAAATTTCCCTAGTCTGGATAAGGAAACAGACACCCAGGTTCAGGAGGCACTGAAAACTCTTAACAAGATGAACCCAAGGAGATTCACATCAAAACACACAGCAACTAAATTGTCAAAGATTAAAGATAAAAGGAATTTTTAAAGCAGCAATAGAGAAGCAACAAGTTACCAGCTGATTTTTTAGCAAAACTTTGCAGGCCGCAAGAGAATGGCATGATATATTCAAGTGCTGAAATGTAAAAGCCTACAACCAAGAATGCTCTACCTGAAAAGTTATTATTCAGAATTGAAGGAGAGAGAAAACTTTCCCAGACCAAAAAAAAAAAAAAAAAAGAAAGTAAGTTAAAGGAATTCAGTAGTACTAAACTGGCATTACAAGACCTGTTAAAGAAACTTCTTATAATGGGGGAAAAAAAAAGGTCATAATTAGAAGACTATTAGGAAGAAAAAAATTCATGAATAAAAGAAAACATACAGTAAAGAGAGTAGAATAATCACCTATAAAGCTAGTGTGAAGGTTAAAAGACAAAACTAGTAAATTCAATTATATCTAAAGGATTAGTTAAGAGGACTCACAAAATAAAAAGATCTAAAATATGACAATACACACAAAACATGGAGGGGGCAGTAAAAATGAAATTCTTTTAGAATAATGTCACTTACGTGACCATCAACTTAATGTGACTGCTCTAAATTTAGGATGTTATTTGTAAACCTCATGGTAGCCAAAAAACAAAAACCTATAAGAGATATACAATAAAATAAAAAGAAAGCTAAGCACAACACTAAAGAAAGTCATTGATCACAAGGAAAGAGAGCAAGAGAAGGAATAGAGAAGACCTACGAAAACAATTGGAAAACAATTAACAAAATGGCAACAAATCTGCATCTATTATTACTTTAAATGTAAATGTCCTAAATTCTCCAATAAAAAAAACCACAGTGACTGAATGAATAAAAAAATGAGACCCATTTATATGCTTCCTATAAGAGAATCACTTCAGATTTAAAGACACAGACTGAAAGTAAAGGGATGGAAAAAGACACTTTGTGCAAATGGTAGTGAAAAAACCCATGGTAGCAATACTTTTTTCAGACAAAATAGATTTTAAAATAAAGATTGTAACCAGAGACAAAGAAGGGCACTATATAATGATACAGTGATCAATCCAACAAGAAGAAATAACAATTGTAGATATCTATGTACCCAACATAAAGCAAATATTAAAGATATAAATTGAGAAATAGTAATACATAAAAGTAGGGGAACTTAACACCCCACTTACATCAATGAATAGATCATCCAGGCATCTTTGAATGACACATCAGATTGGATGGTCTTAACAGATTTTATATATATCAAATAACATTCCATCCCAAAACACAATACACATAATTTTCAAATGTACATAGAACATTACCCAGAATAGATCACGTTAGTCCATAAATCAAGTATCAAAAATTTAAGATTTAAATCATATCAAGCATCTTTTCTGAGCACAAGAGTATGCAACTAAAAATCAGTTTCAAGAAAAATACTGGAGAATCACAAACATGTGGAGGCTAAGCAACATACTACTAAACAACAATGGGTTAATGAAGAAAAAAAACACATGGAGACAAATGAAAATGAAAATATAACAGTCCAAAACCTTTGGGATACACAGAAGCAGTTCTAAGAGGGAAACTTATAGCATACAGACCTACCTCAAGAAATGAGAATAATCTCAAACAACCAACCAAATATACTTCAAGGAACTAGAGGAAGAACAACAAAATCCAAAGTTAGTAGAAGGGAGGAAATAATAAAATTTGAGTGGAAATAAAAAGAAAAAAAATTTGAGTGGAAATAAATGAAATAGAGACTTAAAAATTAATAAATGAGATCAATGAAACCGAGAGTTGGTTCTTTGAAAAGATAAACAAAATTGATAAACCTTTAGCCAGATTCATTGAGAAAAAAAAGAGATGTAAATATAAAATATACAGAAAGATATAAAAGTTAAGATATAAGACATATAAAATAATATATAAAATAAAATCAGAAATTAAACAAGAAAAGTAACAATCAACATCACAGAAATATAAAAAGATACTACTATGAAAAATTAAATGCCAGAGCTCCTAGATGGGTCAGTTAGTAGAGCATGTGACTCTTGATCTTGGGTTTATGAGATTGAGCTCCATGTTTGGTACAGAGATTACTTTAAAAAGAAAAGAAAAATTATATGCCAATGAATTGGACAATTTAGAAGAAATAGATAGATTCCTAAGAGCATACACTCTTCCAAACCCAAATTAGGAAGAAATAGAAATTTGAACAGACTGGATTTTAGTAACAGAATTGAATTGGTAATCAAAAACTCCCAACAAACAAAAGTCCAGGACACAGGTGAATCCTACCTAACCTTTAAAGATGAGCTCATGTGTTGGTGAGAACGTGGAGAATAAGAAACATTAAACAGCCAGTGTTTATAGGAATGCAAACTGGTGCATCCACTGTGGAAAACAGTATGGAGTTTCCTCAAAAAGTTAAAAATAGAGCTACTGTATAATCCAGCAATCACACTACTGGGTATTTATCTAAAGAATACAAGAACGCTAATTCAAAGGTTTACATGCACTCCTATGTTCATGGCAGCATTATTTACAATAACCAAACTATAGGAGCAGGCCAAGTGTCCATCAATAGAAAAATGGATAAAGAAGATGTAGTTTATATAAATATTATTCAACCATAAAGAAAATTGATATTTTACTATTTGCAATGACATGGATAAAGCTAGAGAGTATAAAGCTAAGCAAAATAAATCAGTCAAAGACAAATACCATATGATTTCACTCACGTGGAATTTAAGAAATAAAACAAGCAAAAGGAAAAAAGATAGAAATAAAGAAACAGACTCTTAATTACAGAGAACAAACTGATGGTTACCAGTGGAGAGTGGTGAAAGGGAATGGATTAAATAGGGTATGGGGATTTTGGAGTACACTGTGACAAGCACCAGGTCATGAATGGAAGTGTTGAGTTACTATATTATACACCTGAAACTAATATAACACTGTGTTAACTAACTGGAATTAAAATGAAAACTTTAAAAAATAAAGTTAATAACTATACTCCTCACACTATTCAAAAAAAATGAAGAAAAGCTTCTAAGTTCATTCTGTAAGGTTAGCATCACCCTGATATCAATAGCTGACAAAGATACTATAAAAAAAAGAAAACTATAGATCAATATCACTGATGAACATAAATGCAAAACCCTTAACAAAATATTATCATTAGAAGGATGGTGTACCACAATCAAGTGGGATTTATTCTGAGAACACAAGGACAGTTCAATATTGGCAAATCAAGCAATGCAAAATATCATATTAACAACATGATTATCCCAAATAAGCAACCTCATCTACACCCCCATGGAAATGCTGGCAGAGGCCATTTGTGTCTTCGTTACCTACCCTGTTAGTACAAACACACCAGCTTGTGTATGGTACCTTCTTGATGCCAGAGAATGTGGGTGATTGCATTGATCGCTTACTCCTTAGCTGGGACCGACAAGCGTAAGTAGTCATAGCATTTTTCCACCCTCATCCTGGGGCCTGCATTCATGGGCATACAGGGCACTCTCCTGCAGCACTGATGAAGCTTACAGGCATGCACTGTCTGGGCATTATCCTGTTGCTTTTCTGAAGCCAGTGAGGTACCCTGCTCCCTATACTCTACAACTGCCCTGCTAAAACCAGTGGATACAGCCAAATCACACATGGGAAACCCTTTGTTTTCCCAGGCCTGGGGGACCTGACCCCAAGAGACTATAACAATCAGAAAGACATTTCTTGGCAGGTTACCACCTCTAGGGCATTGCACAGATGGGGAATATAAAAAGGGGGACACTATCCTTGCACTTCATTGGCTGTGTTACAGCTTAATGAGACCTTCCAAAAAGGAGTTTTTATGCTCATCTAGAACCCCAATTGTCACAACTGTTGCCCAGATGAGACCTCCAAATCTCCCAATCGGGAGGTCAGTAGCATTCATGAATGTGGTCCTACAGGACTGAATATATCATACTTAAGAAGCTGTTGTTTGAGGGTCTGACTTCCATCAGCCCCAAACTAAATGCTAAATGAGATTCCTCCCCCTAGATCATGGGCAGGTTTTGCACACACTCAAAAATGAAGGCATTTCAATAATAAATCAGGCAGTTTAGAACATCACAAAAGTTTAATACATAACCAAGAACAAATGAGAAGATTCATCACCTACACAAGGTAACACATTCAAGGCAGAAAGTAGTAGTGCTTTTGGGGACAAGCACAGAAAGTCAAGTACAATGAGGGAACATAGAAGTATGTTCCAGATAAAGGAATAGGACCAAACCTCAGAAAAAGACCATAATGATCAAGAAATAAATAATGTATCTGATAAAAGTTTGAGGTTAATACTTATAAAGATGCTCACCAAACCCTTGAGAAAACTGAATGAACTCAATGAGAGCTTCAACAAAGAGATAGAAGATATACGAAACTTGAATTATGAAGATGATAGAATAGGAGGATCCTAAGCTCACTTTGTCCCATGGATCACCTAGTAACACTCACATCAGGGCAAATAATCCAGGAAATGATCCAAAGTTTGGCAGAACAGACTCTCCACAGCGAAACAGAAAAAAGGTCATATTGAAAATGATAGGAAGGGCAGAAATACAATCAGGAACTAAGGTGACCTGCAAGACTGTCCATGAGATGGAAGGAGGGAGGGAGCAATGCCACAAGCACAGAAAAAGGAGAGGGGCAGAGCCCACACTGGGTGCCCTAGGCATAGGGTACCCACACTGGAAAGACAAATCTCCATGACATACAGCTTTGAAAACTACAGGAGCCTAACATCCTAAGTTTTATAATCAGTATGGCTTAACACCTGGAACTTTAATCAGTGGCCTTTGGCTCTGGGAGACCAAAAGGGTAAGAGGAAACTGAATCCCTCCTCTTAGAAAGCATGACAAACAGCCCCACTGAGATATAGGATAGAAGCAGGAGTTTGAAAAATGCCTGGGGCATATGGGAAGGAGATATATTTACTAGTCTCAGAATATCTGCTAGAGGGACAAGGATCATTAGAAGATTTCTCTTATTTTTTTTTAATTTTTATTTATTTATGATAGTCACAGAGAGAGAGAGAGGCAGAGACACAGGCAGAGGGAGAAGCAGGCTCCATGCACCAGGAGCCCGATGTGGGATTCGATCCCGGGTCTCCAGGATTGCGCCCTGGGCCAAAGGCAGGCGTCAAACCGCTGCGCCACCCAGAGATCCCAGAAGATTTCTCTTAGAACAAAAAACTGGAGGATGGCATTTCTTCTGCCCCTCAATTCCCTAGCCTAAAGGATACATACAAGAGTCAGCACACTGAAGACTCTCCATCTAGCTTGAAAACAGTGTGCCCACTCTGGCATTCTTCTGTGGACTCACCCTCTCCAACCTGCCCTCAGCAAGAGTCCATCCAAAGTGGTGCCAAAATGTTGCATTATGTAAGCAACCCTGAAGGAACAAGCACTACTCCCAAGTGACTCCTGACCCAAAAATAGGGGAAGATAACTACACAAACCAGTTTGACTTTGGGTCCAGAGGGGGCTGCTGGGGCAGGGGGTGGGCAGAAATCTATTCTGGCTGCAGGCCCCCCAGGGGCCAATGAAAACCTTCCAGGGAACAATACAGGGAGAGAACTCCTCAGTTTGGTGCCACCACAACTCTGAAAAATGCAGCCCAAGGCAGCTCATTCAATAGCACAGGGACCAAACTCTGTCCACAATAGGCAAAGAGAGCCATTGCAGATTACTAAAAGCAAATGCAGCTCAGCAACAACAGTAGGGCGCACACAACACACATAGGAGATACTCCTGATATGTCAGGTTCTGGTCAACAGGGGAAATTGCACTATAGGGCACCACAGGAACCCTTATTCATAAGGTCACTATTTGCCAGAACAGGAGACATAACTAGTTTTCCTAACACACAGAAACAGCAGAGTTAGACAAAAATGAGACAGAGGAATATGTCCCACATGAAAGCACAGGACAAAATCATAGCAAGAGAGTTAAACAAAATGGAGATAAGTAATATGCCTGATAGAAAAATTAAAGAGACTCCACTTGAGGGGTGCCTGAGTGGCTCAGTCAGTTAAGCCTCTGCCTTTGGCCCAGGTCATGATCCCAGGGTTCTGGGATAGAGCCTCACATCAGGCTCCCAGCTCAGTGAAGAGCCTGCTTCTCTCTCTTCCTCTGCTGTTCTCCCTGCTTGTGTGCTCTCTGTCAAATAAATAAATGAAATATTAAAAAAAATAAAGATACTCAACTTAAGAAGAGTGGAGGATCTCAACAAAGAAATAGGAAACAAAAGGAAAAATCAGGGATGAAGAACTCAATAGTTGAATTTTAAAATATACTAAAGGGAATAAATAGTGGAATAGAGGAAGCAGGAAAACAGATCAGCAACCTGGAGGAGAGAGTGATGAAATTAATAAAGCTGAACAGGAGAAAGAAAAAATAGTAAGAAAAAATGTCAATAGATTAAGGAAACTCAGCAACAGCATCAGCATAATGACATTTATATTACAGGGATCCTAGAAGAAGAAGAGAAAGAAAACAAGGCAGGAAATTTATTTGAAGAAAAAAGAGGTGAAAATTTCTGAATCTGAGAAAGGGAACATGCATCCAGATCCAGGAAGCACAGAAAGCCCCCCAACAAAATTAACCAACATTTGTCCACAACAACACACATAGTAATTAAAATGGCACAAAGTAGTGATAGAGAATTTTAAAAGCAGCAAGAGAAAACAGCTACATACAAGGGAAATCCCAATAAGGCTCTGGGCTGATTTTTCAGCAGACACTTTCAGCCACAAAGGAATGGCACACTATATTCAAAGTACAAAAACATAACAAAGCAAAACAAAACAAACCAACAACAACAACAGCAAAAACCCTGCAGCCAAGAATACTCTATCCAATAAAACTATCATTCAGAATAGGAGAGAATGAGTTTCCCAGAACAAAATAAAATGAAGGGATTCATCACCACTAAAACCAGCTTTACAAGAAACGCTAAAGATGATTCTTTGAGTGGAAAAAGCAAAAGCAAGAGTACGAAAAGTTGGAAGTATAAAAGCAGTGTACAATTAAGTATATCTATAAAAATCTGTACAGGGGTTCACAAAAAAAAGGATGTAAAGTACAATATCCTATATCTAAAATGTGGTAGAGAGGGATGCCTGGGTGGCTCAGTCGTTGAGTGTCTGCCTCCAGCTCAGGGTGTGATCTTGGGGTCCTGAGATAGAGTCCTGTATCAGGCTCTCTTTGAGGAGCCTGTTTCTCCCTCTATGTCTCTGTCTCTTTCTTTGTGTCTCTCATGATTAAATAAATAAAATCTTCAAAAAAAATGTGGTGGAGAGAGTAGTAAAAATTTAGTGCTTCTAAAATGTGTTCAAACTTAAGTGACCATCAACTTAGTATAGGTGGTTATATACACAAGATGTTACATAGAAACCTAATGGTAAACATGAATTAAAAAAACCAGTAAGAGATATGCAAAAACTAAAGAAAATAAATGCAACTATATCAATAAAGAAAGCCAGCAAACCATAAGAGAAGAGAGCAAGAAAAGAAAGGAACAAAAGGACGCCTGAGTGGCTCAGCGATTGAGCGTCTGCCTTCAGCCCAGGGCGTGATCCCCGAGTCCCAGAATCAAGTCCCATGTCGGGCTCCTGGCATGGAGCCTGCTTCTTCCCTCTGCCTGTGTCTCTGTCTCTCTGTCTCTCTCTCTGTGTCTCTCATGAATAAATAAATAAAATCTTAAAAAAAAAAGAAAGGAACAGAGAAAAACTACAAAAACAACCTTAAAATAAGTAACAGCATGGCGCAAAGTACCTACCAATCAATAATTACTTTGAATGTAAATTGACTAAATGCTCCAATCCAAAGACACAGGATGGCAGAATGCATAAAAAAGCAAGAACCATCTGTACACTGCCCATAAGAGACTCCTTTCAGGTCTAAAGACACATGCAAATTGAAAGTGGAAAAAACACATATCATGAAAAGGAAAGTGAAAAGAAAGCCAGGGTAGCAATACCTATATGGGAGAAAATGGACTTTAAAATAGACTGTAACAAGAGATAAAGAAGGATACTACGTAATCATAAAGGGAACTGATCCAACAAGAAGATATAACAATCGTTATATTAACAGAAATAATGGAAGCAGTCCATAGTGAAACAACAATAGCAGGAGATTTTAACAACACACTTACATCAACGGGTAGATAATCCAAACAGAAAACCAAAAATTAGTGGCTTTGAATGACACACTGGACCAGATGGGGATCTAACAGATGTATTTACAACATTCCATCCCAATGTAGCAGAATACACATTCTTGTCAAGTGCACATGGGACAGTCTCCAGAATGATCACATATTAGGCCATAAAACAAGTCTCAAATTAAAAAAAAACTAGCATCATACTATGCATCTTTTCGGATCACACCGCTATGAAACTAAAACTCAACCACATGGAAAAAATCTGGAGAAAACACAAATGAATGGAGGTTACATGCTACTAAACAATGAATGGGTCAACCAAGAAATCAAAGAAGCAGCAAATAATACATGGAGGCAAGTGAAACCCAATGATCCAAAATCTTTCGGATGCAGAAAAAACTGTTATAAGAGAGAAGTTTACAATAATACAGTACAGGCCTATCTCAAAAAGCAAGAAAATTATCAAAAAACAAAAACAAAAATCCCCGACTTAACCTTACACCTGAAGGAGCTAGAAAAAAACCAACAAAACCTAAACCAGTAGAAGGAAGGCAATAATGAAGATTAGAGCAGAAATAAATGCAGTAGAAACCAAAAAATTGATGGAACAGATCAGTGAAACCAGGAGCTATTTCTTTGAAATGATAAACAAAATTGGTGAGCTGTGGCCAAAAGCAACAAAGAAAAAAAGAAAAAGAGAGACTAAATAAACAAAATCAGAAATTAAAAAGAAGAAATAATAACTAATACCACAGAAATACACAAGATTATAAGAAAATATATGCAGACATAAACAGACGTTCTTCAAAGAAGACATACAGATGGCCAACAGACACATGAAAAGATACTCAACATCAGTCATCATCAGGGAAATGCAAATCAAAACTACAGTGAGATATCACCTCATACCTGTCATAATGGTTAAAATCAAAAACATTAGAAACAGTAAGTGTTGGTGAGAATGTGGAGGAAAAGGAGCCCTTGGGCACTGTTGATGGGAATGCAAACAGGTGAAGCCATCATGGAAAACAGTATGGAGTTTCATCAAAAAATTAGAAATAGAAATACTTCATGATTCAGTAAATACACTATTGGGTATTTACCCAAGAAATACAAAAATACTAATTCAAAGGGATACATGCACCTTTATATTCATAGCAGCATTATTTACAACAGTTAAACTATGGAAGCAGGCCAGGTGTCCATTAATAGATGAATGGATAAAGAAGACAAATATTATGTAAACACACGCACAGGCAGCCGGGGTGGCTCAGCGGTTTAGCACTGCCTTCAGCCCAGGGTGTGATCCTAGAGACGCGGGATCGAGTCTCATGTCAGGTTCCCTGCATGGAGCCTGCTTCTCCCTCTGCCTGTATCTGTGCCTCTGTCTCTCTCTCTCAATCTCTCTGTCTCTCATGAATAAATAAATAAAATCTTAAACACACAAATACGCACACACACACACATATGTCGGAATATTATTCAACCACAAGGAAGAATGAAATCTTACCATTTGCAACAACATGGATGGACCTAGAGGGTATAATGCTAAGTGAAATAAGTCAGAGAAAAACAAATATCATATAATTTCACTCATATGTAGAATTAAAAGAAAACAAAACAAAACAAATGAGTGAAAAAGAAAAGAGAGAGTGTGACAAACCAAGAAACAGACTCTTAACCTTAGAAAACAAACTAAACTGATGGTTACTGGGCAGGAAGTGGGTAGGAGGGATGAGCGAAATGGTGATGAAGATTAAAGAGTACACTTATCATGATAAAAAAAATATGGAAAAACGGACACCAAAATATTGGACAACCTAGAAAAAATGAATATATTCTTAGAAACATAACCCCCCAAAACTAAGGAAGAATTACAAAATTTGAACAGATGGATTATCAGCAATGAAATGGAATCAATAATTAAAAACTCCCAACAAACAATTCATCTTCACAGGTATATTCTACTAAACATTTAAAGAAAACCTAATGCCTATTTTTCTCAAACTATTCCAAAAATAGAAGTGGAAGGAAAGTTTTCAAATTCATTCTATGAGGCTAGCATTACTCTGATACCAAAACCAGATAAAGACAGTATACAAACAAAACAAACAAGAAGAACAAAAAACTATAGGCCAATATCTCTGATGAACAAATGTAAAAATCCTCAACAAATATGAGCAAACTAAGTCCAACAATACATTTAAAAAGCATTCACCAAGATCAATGGGGATTTATTCCCAGGATCCAAGCGCAGTTCGACATTTATAAATTAATCAGTGTGATACATCACATTAACAGCAGAAAGGATAAAACTCAAGAGATGCAGAAAAAGCATTTCATACAACATCCATTCATGATAAAAACTCTCAACAAAGTTTAGATGGAACATACCTCAACTTAATAAAGGCCATATATGAGGGAATCCCTGGGTGGCTCAGTAGTTTAGTGTCTGCCTTTGGCCTAGGGCATGATCCTAGAGTCCTGGGATCGAGTCCTGCATAGCTGCCTGCTTCTCCCTCTGCCTGTGTCTCTGCCCCCTCCTCTCTCTCATGAATAATAAATAAAATCTTTTAAAAAAATAAAGTTCATATATGAAAACCCTGAAGCTAACATGAATAGTGAAAAACTAAAAGGTTTTTTTCCTAAGGTCAGGAACAGAACAAGGATGTCCACTCTCACCACTATTATACAACATAGAACTAGAAGTCCTAGGCATAGTAATCAGATAGAAAAATTAATAAAAGGAAGGATGAAATAGGTGGTGGGGATTAAAGAGTACACTTATCCATGATGAGCACTGAATAATGTATAGAATTGTTGAATTGTACTAAATTGTACATCTGAAACTAACACTGTATGTTAACTATACTGGAATTAAAATAAACATAAAATTTTTAAAAAGCATCAAAATTAGTAAGCAAGAAGTAAAACTTTCACTATTTGCAGATGACATGATACTCTATCTAGAAAACCCTAAAGACTCCACCAAAAAGCTACTTGAACTGAAAAATAAATTCATTAAGATCACAGGACACAAAATCAATATACAGAAATACATTGCATTTTTGTACACTAATAACAAAGCAGAAAGGAATTAAGAAATAGTCTGATTTACATTTCCACAAAAACTAAAATACCTAGGAATAAACTTAACCGAAGAAGTAAAAGACCTGTACTCTGAAAACTATATAACATTGATGAAAGAAATTGAAGATGACACAAACAAATGGAAAGATATTCCATGCTTATGGATTAGGAGAAAAAATATCATTAAAACATCTATACTATCCAAAGCAATTATAGATTTGACCCAATCTCTATCAAAACACCAACAGCTCTTTTCCACAGAAATAGAACAATCCTAAAATTTGTATGGAACTTCAAATGACCCCAAATAGCCAAAGCAATCTTAGAAAAGAACAAAACTGGAGTATTACTATCCCAGATTTCAAGATATTCTACAAAACTATAGTAATCAAAACAGTATGGTACTGCACAAAATAGACACATAGATTCGAATAGAATAGAACAGAGCCTAGGGGCACCTGAGTGGCTCAGTCAGTTAAATGTTTGACTTCAGCTTGGATCAGGGTCCTGGAATTGAGCCCCTCATCAGGCTTCCTGCTTGGTGGGGAGCCTGCTTCTCCCTCTGCCACTCCCCCTACTTGTGCTCTTTGTCAAATAAGTAAATAAAACTTTTTTTAAAAAGATTTTATTTATTTATGAGAGACAGAGAGAAAGAGAGAGAGGCAGAGACACAGGCTGAGGGAAAAGCAGCCCCCCCCCCCCAAGAAGCCCGATGTGGGACTCAATCTTGGACCCAGGGATCACACCCTGAGCCAAAGGCAGATGCCCAATTGCTGAGCCACCCAGGCGTCCCAGTAAATAAAATTGTAAAAAAAAAAAAAAAAAAGAATAGGGAACCCGGAAATAAATCACACCTCTATGGTTAATCTATAACAAAGGAAGCAAGAATATATAATGGGGAAAGCAGTCTTTTAAAAAAAGTTTTGTTGGAAAAACTGGACAGCTACATACAAAACAATAAAATACTTATACCATACACAAGCTCAAAATGGAATAAACACCTAAATGTGAGATTGAAAACCATGAAACTCCTAGAAGAAAAGGTAAGCAGTAATTTCTTTGAAATTAGCCTTGGCAGCAAATTTATGGATGTATCTCCTCAAACAGGGGAAACAAAAGCCAAAGTAAAGTACTGTGAGTACACCAAAATACAAAGCTTTTGCATAGAAGAGGAAATCATTAACAAAAACAAAAAGGCAACCTATTGAATAGGAGGAGATATTTGCAAATAATATACTTGGTAAGAGATTCATATCCAAAAATGTATAAAGATCTTATACAACTCAACAGCAAAAAACCAAAACAATCCAATTTAAAAATGAGCAGAGGACATGAATAGGTATTTTTTCCAAAGAAGGCATAGATGGCCAACCATCCCACAGCAAGATGCTCAGCATCCCTATCATTAGGGAAATGCAAACAAAAGTACAATGAGATACCACCTGCCAGAATAGCTAAAATCAAGACAAGAAATAACAAATGTTCACAAAGATGTAGAGAAAAAGGAACCCTCATACGCTGTTGGTAGGAGTATAAATTGGTGCAGTCACTCTGGGAAACACTATGGAGGTTCCTCAAAAAGTTAAAAATAGATCCAGTAATTCCACAACTGGATATTTATCCAAATAAAATGAAAATACTAATTCAAAAGGATATGTGCACCCCTATAAATATTATCTACAATAGCCAAGATATGGAGGCAATCTAAGTGTCCATTTGATATATGAATGGATAAAGAAAATGTGTATACACTATACATAATGGAATATTACTCATCCATAATAAAGAATGAGATCTTGCCATTTGGACAACATGGATGGACCTAGAGGGCATTATGCTAAGTGAAGTAAGTCATACAGAGAGAGATAAATAGCATATGATTTCACTTATATGTGGAATCTAAAAAGAGAATGCAAACAAGCCAAAAACCAGACCCTTAAATACAGAGAACAAACTGACAGTTGCTAGAGGGGAGGTACCTGTGGGGGTGGGGTTGGGCAAAATAAGTAAATGTGAGTGGGAAGTATAGACTTCCATTTACAGAATGAAAAAGTCACAGGGATGAAAAGTACAGCACAGGGAATACAGTCAATGGTATTCTAATGGTGTTGTATGGTGGCAGATGGTAGCTATACTTGGGGTGAGCATAGCATAACCTATAGAAAAGTTGAATCACTATGCTGTACGCTTGAAACTAATGTAACCTTGTGTATCAACCATACTTCGATTAAAAAAAATATGTACAAGATCTACATTTCCCAATGTTCCATTAGAAAGTATGATTTGGAGGAAGGCAAAGCAGAGTAGTTATGTAATTTTGGTGCCATTTTTGTTATTTGGAATTTATAAAACTTCAGTATAAGCTACAAAACTAGAAATAATAAAAGCAGTTAAAACTACTGAATTTGTCAGCACATTACTAAGCAACTCTGCTTTGCAGTATATTTGGAATGAGAGATCCTTAAGCTTAAATCTTGATCGTGATACTTGACTTTGTACCCAGGACAAGTTACTTTAGACTTTTGAGACTGTTTTCTCATGTGTAACATAGTTTATAGATACAACTCATAGGGTTGTGGGTAGGATAATGAATTTAAAGTTTCAGTATATGTTAATACCTCTCTTTCCCTTTCCCCTTTATTCTTTAACATACTCTATTTTGAGGTAAGATAAAACTAAACATTTGGCTTGATCTGTTTTATAAAGTAAACTTAGAGGAAGCAAATGTTCATTTACTCTCAGTCTCCATATGTAGATGGTGTTGAGCTTGGAAGATCTACAGGAAATGCAAGAGGATACCCAAGAAAGGAAGTTTTCTAACTTGCATTTGCTGTAAACCATAAATTGAGGACAGACCTTAGTGACTACTCAGTCTAACTGTTTCATTTTATCAACAAGGAAAATGTAATGCAAAAAAGATTAGTGTGCTGAAATGATAGAGAACAACATCTCTCACACTTTGATGTATACATGCATATGTGAAGATCTAGATAAAATGAAGATTCTGATTGATTCTGTAAATCTGGGTAGAACCTGAAATTTTGCCTTTCTCACAAGCTTTGATGTGAGGTCAGTGCTGCTATTCTGTGGATCACACTTGGACTTCCAAGGACATGGATACTGATGGCAAAATATACTTTAGAATCTGATATGTAATATGCTTTAGAACCTGAATTTCTAGATATATAATGTGCTTCCTGTGCCACACTTTAGGCATCTTTCCATAGAAGCAAACAAGAAATTATTTCTGGAATAAAATAAGGCATGCAATGCTATGGTTTATGGGCAGAGGAGAATATAATTTATATTTATGTATACTATTTTTGGCTTTTTATTAGAGGTCAGATGGCAATTCTATTTATATAAATCCAAATTAAATTGATCAAAATACTCAGTGAGAAAAGAATTTTAAATTATAATACCTTAAAGTTCCCCCTTTTTGCCTTTCTGTCAACTTTCCTGCCGAACCTGAAAATTTATCTCTAAATGTTTCAATTGGGGGGAAAAAAAGGATTTCAAAGCAACTTCCTCTTGCCATGAAAATCACTGGGATTTAGAACACATATACAGGAGGCATATTCCAAGCCAAAACTACCAAAAACAAAGCATTCATTTGTTGGGTTTGTATTTAGAGATGTTAGCCAGTTTTATTTAGGCAACATTCTTTTCCCAAATACTCCTTGCTTCTGGGATTTGAATAAGGCTCTTATACTCTTGGGCTCAATTGCCCTGTCTCTTCTCACACTAACTATTAAAAAAAATAATAATAAACACTTAAAATTGTTCTTTAAGCACTAAATTCTTAGATTTATGGATCCAATAAAAAAAACAGTGCCTCCTCAATTTTTCAGGGCTTGTGTTGATTTATATGGGCTTTACTGGCACAAAAATTAGATTAAAATGTTTTATTGAATCTTGTCTGAAATGTTTAAACTTGAAGGGAGACTTTGTGGGGGTTTTTTTTGTATTTTTTTTATTGGAGTTCGATTTGCCAACATATAGTATAACACCCAGTGCTCATCCCGTCAAGTGCCCCCCTCAGTGCTTGTCACCCAGGCACCCCCACCCCCCCCCGCCTACCTCCCCTTCCACTACCCCTTGTTCGTTTCCCAGAGGTAGATGTCTCTCATGTTCTGTCACCCTCTCTGATATTTCCCACTCATTTTCTCTCCTTTCCCCTTTAATCCCTTTCACTATTTTTTATATTCCCTATATGAGTGAAACCATATAATGTTTGTCCTTCTCCGATTGACTTACTTCACTCAGCATAATACCCTCCAGTTCCATCCACGTCGAAGCAAATGGTGGGTATTCATCTCTTCTGATGGCTGAGGAATATTCCATTGTATACATAGACCACATCTTCTTTATCCATTCATCTGTCAATGGACACCGAGGCTCCTTCCACAGTTTAGCTATCCTGGACATTGCTGCTATAAATATTGGGGTGCAGGTGTCCCAGCGTTTCACTGCATCTGTATCTTTGGGGTAAATCCCCAGCAGTGCAATTTCTGGGTCGTAGGGTAGTTTTATGTTTAACTCTGAGGAGCCTCCACACAGTTTTCCAGATTGGCTGCACCAGTTCACATTCCCACCAACAGTGCAAGAGGGTTCCCCTTTCTCCACATCCTCTCCAACATTTGTTGGTTCCTGTCTTGTTAATTTTCACCATTCTCACTGCTGTGAGGTGGTATCTCATTGTGGTTTTGATTTGTATTTCTGAAGGGAGACTTTGAGAGAGAATTCATTCTCCCAATTCTCTCATTGTATTTGGCTTTAGCAGCACAGAGGGTATAAGCACTGATGAGGTTGGTTTATCTGGTTTATCCCTGAATGTACACCAGTCTGTCCAGCCCATTAGAGGAAGAGATTTCTTTTTTTTAAATAATAAATTTTTTTATTGGTGTTCAATTTGCCAACATACAGAATAACACCCAGTGCTCATCCTGTCAAGTGCCCACCTCAGTGGGCACCCAGTCACCCCCACCCCCTGCCCTCCTCCCCTTCCACCACCCCTAGTTCATTTCCCAGAGTTAGGAGTGTGGAAGAGATTTCTTATCCCATTCATAATCTCACCAGAATTGAGTGTTCTGCTTGGTATTTCAAGGTGTTGCAGCCTGATTACCATCTATGAAGACAGGGCTTTAAGTTTTCTAGGATCCTAGCAGTTGAGCCAAATTCTTTCTGACTTAGTCATCAATAAAAGAATTATTACTTCAACAGCAAAAAGCCCACAATAATCTATTAAAAAAATGAGCAGAGGCCCTGAATAGACATTTTTCCGAAGAAGATATACAGATGATCAACAGATACATGACAAGATGCTTGACTTCACTCATCATCAGGGAAATACAAATCAAAACCACAATGAGCTATTACCTCACATCTGTCAGAATAGCTGAAATTAAAATGACAAGAAATAAAGCATGTTGGTGAAGATGCGGAGAAAAGGGGACTCTTGGGGCACCTGTGTGGCTCAGTCAGTTGAGGGTTGGACTCTTGATTTCAGCTCAGGCCATGATCTCAGGATCCTGAGATTGAGCCCTAATTTGGGTTCCATGCTCAGTGAAGATGCTTGAGACTCTCTCCTTCCCTCTCTCTCCCTTTGCTTGCTGTCTCTCTTTAAAATAATAAAATATTTTAAAAAAAGAAAAATGGACTTTTGTACGCTGTTGGTGGGAATGTAAATTGGTACACCTCTGTGGAAAACAGTATGGAATTTCCTTAAAAAAATTAAAATTAAAAATGCCATATGATCCAATAACTCCACTATGGAGTAATTACCCAAAGAAAACCAAAAAAACTAATTCAATAGGATATGTGAACTGCAGCATTATTTACAATAGCCAAGAAATGGAAGTAAATTGTGTCCATTGATAGACAAATTGATAAGGAAGATGTGATACACACTGCAGTGTTATGCAGTCATAAAAGAGATTGAGATCTTGCCAGCTTGAAACAACATGGATAGACCTAGAGGTTATTATGCTAAGTGAAATAAGTCAGACCGAGAAAGGCAAATACTATATGATTTTACTCATATATAGAATCTAAGAAAACAAATGAATAAACAAGCAAACAAAAAGCAGAATCAGACCTGTAAATATAGAAAACTGGTGGTTGTCAGGGGGAGAGGGGTGGGGGATGGGCAAAATGAATAAAGGAGTGGGAGATACAGTCTTCCAGCTATGGTGCGAATAAATCAGGGGAATAAAAGCTACCGCATAGCGAATGTAGTCATGGATGTTGTAATAGTGTTGTACGGTGACAGGTGGGAGCTATACTTGTGGTGAGCATAGAGTGATGTATAGAGAAGTTGAATTTCTGTGATGTACACCTGAAAGTAATATAACATTGCATGTCAACTATATTCAAAAATTTTAAAAAGAATCATTGAGAAACTTCTTTAGTGCATTTGGAAGAACTTGTTTGTCAGAGTTCAAAATTCAAATTTCTGGGTTACAACTTCCTGCAGCTTTAATCATAGCCTTTCTCTTTTTGGTCATGATTTTCTTCAGTTGAGCTCAGTTTGGTCTCCAGAAGTCCAGTTGTGTTTCATGCACCTGGATGAACACTGAATCAGAAGGACAACTAAATAGCTGAGAACAACGAATTCAAGGAACTCTGCCTTTCTTCTTTGTTTCAATTCAGGAATTCTTCTAGGCTTTATTTTCAGGACAATCAAAACCCTTTGGTTTTTACCTCCAGTTGCAGGCTACCAGCAAAGTGTGGAATTGGTTTCATTACCTTGTGAGATTGCTGGTGACGGTGACTCATGCAGGGATAGTTATTTGCTTCCTGTGATTTTCCTGCCATGCAGGTGGTTGGTTATATATAAAAAACTTTTTTAAGAAGTTATTTTCAGATATGTCCTGAAATCATATCACCTCTGTTGGGTTGCCTAAGGTAATAGGACACAGAAGGATGAGGAGCAGGGGGGCTCGGTCTTGCATCAGTGGCACTAAAAAGGTGTTAAAATGACAGTGTATGTTAGAATAGCTATGTATAGAATACAATGCTATGATTGCTTATGGCTAAAAAAATTTAAACACTGCAATAGCATAATTATCTAGTTGGGTGAATTGATAGATGGTGGTGGTTTTATTAATGTGATTTTGAATAATTTAACAGTAAAGAAATGTTTACAATGAAAATTATTAAGCAGAAATATAGATACCTATTCCACACACCCTCACTCCCAGTCTTCTGTCATCCAGAAAAGCAAAGACTAGATTTTTGAAAAACTTATTTTTGACAGGTAAATTGTGCATAGACTTTTGAGGTACAAATGTTAAATGGATTATGAATATTAAAACACTGCCAGAACATTTGTGTATCCATACTACCAGTGTGTTAGATTAAAAAAAACAAAAAACAAAAAACTCACTTGTCAAATGCATAGTTTTTTCATCCTGGCACAAGTTAAATGCCTCATTTCCTAATTTCTGAACTTGTTAATTTAGTAAATGCACACTGAGCTCAGTTGTCCCAGTAAATTAATCAATCAACAAATGCTCCCTTTGAGTCATGCTTCCTTAAAACTACCAGGGAGGCACTGTGGGGATACTGGCTTCTGGAGGTGACAGCAAGCTCTTTAGATCTTGTTCTGCTAGCATCTCTTTCTCCTCCCAGCCTGGAAGCACTGGCAAATACCTGGGGTTCTTTGTGAGGAATTGAGAGGCTGTTAAGAATCAGGCAACAGGTTCCTCATTGGCATGGTCCTGGAGCTCTTCTGAGGAACAACAGGGCGAGGATGTTGCCTGCTTTTACAGCCTGTCTGCTGCCCTGAACTTGCTGTTTTTCTAAGCAGATTTCTTTTTCAATTCATCTTTATGCTTAAATTTTTTATTACCATGTAAAACTACAACTATCAGGAGAAGCCCATATTTACTCTAGGAGGATATTACTCAGTTAATCTCTTGAGATATCATGATTCCCATACATTTATTTTTTGGCTCTTATCATTTGGATATTTCATATCAAGGAGGATATGAGTTTGCTAGAGAACGAATTGGTGCTGTTGTCAGTTTTTCCTGTGTATGATTTTATTTTCTTTTTTAATTTGATGGTAGGAATGACTCAGAAGAAGATCTAGGAAAAGGTAACATGATCTATATTCTTAATTTAAGAACCAGTTTCTAATGATCAATATCTGCACCAAAGGTTTAGCTTTATTCTTTCACTTTAAATACAAACCAGGCAGCACTTCTATATTTTCCATTAGATATTTATGCTTTTTTAAAGCTTGAAATAAATGACCTATTCATTTATAGAAGAAATATGTATATATATTTTACAAAATTTGAAAGCTGTTGGGAGGAGGCAGCATATTGGTAGCTAAAATTTGTACTTCAGTGGATTTTAGATGAATGATAAGGTAGGGATGGTAATTTAAATAATCATTGGATCAGATTTCCAAACAACATATTACCTATAATGAGATGATCATTTCATTTATGATAAAAATTTAGAGAAGGGAGCTTTAGGCACTCAGTGAAATTTGCAAATTCATGCTAGTGTTGGAGGGCAGATAAGAGCCACCCTACAGACTGAGTTAAAAACAAAATGAACATAAAACATTTGTCTTATGAATTTAAACAAGGTTGCCACCCACCATATAAATGATACAAAAAAATTAAAGAAACAAGAAAGACAACTTTATTAATTCCCCAATGAATGTCTATTAAGCACTTCGTACATCCCAGGCATTGTGCTAAGTGAATGTGCTCTAGCTCATTTTGGTTACTGTCCAATACCACTTAATATTATCCTAGCCTGGGTCTTCACTGCTGTTCTACATCTACCAGGTTCTGATCTCTCAAAAAGTCTCTTGAGCTAGTTAATATTTCCTTGTTTTGAACATTGGTGAGATTTTTGTTTGCACTAGCCCTCTGTCTTCCTGCTCCTCTTTCCAATTAATCATCTATAGGACCTGAAATTACCTGCATAAATGGTGCTAATAATGGGTGTGTCCATTCCTTTTGGGAGGAGATCGTACATTTCTGGTGTGGTTGCTGTGCTGCCACAGAAATAATGGGATTTGTGACTCATTTGAATCATCTTCATTATGAACTAGCAATGGATTCTCTCCACATCTCTATACTTGTTAAACAAATTAAACTTTTTTTCTGAAAAAATATACTTGTTAAATAACACTTTTAGTTCCATTGAACTATCTAAATTAAATGCATTAGAGATGAAAGTTTACTTCATGGCATTTATCAGAAGAAGGAAGGTGATTTTCTCTGAAGCAACTTTCTTTTCAGTGTTGCCAGTGAACATCTGTCTTGAAGTACCCTGAGTAAAAGTGGGCACTAAGCAGGAAAAAATTCTCTAAGATTTTCTTCTATATTTCTAATTTCTTTGACCATTTGGTTGACAGTGCTTAGAGCACTATGAGCTCTCTAAATTGCCAAAATGATTTTTTTCTAGCAGCAATTTTTGAGGATTCCTGGAAATTCTTATGGTCTTTGGCTAGATTAAAAGATAAGACTATAACTCAAGGCATTTTCAAATATGCACTCTGATCTGTGGATATTGAGGAAAATTTGAAAAGTATGATCTTTCAATTATTTGTATCTGATGATAGCCTGAGATCAGAAGAGAAAAAGAGCTTTAAGCAACTGTTAAGCTGAGGAGATTCTGGCAGGACGAAGGACATCGGACCTCATTGTCCTCCTACCCTTTTTCTCCAAAGCCCCTCAATAAAATGGTTTTATTCCCCCTCCCCCAACAAAAGAAAGAAAAAGAAGAGATTGAGAATAATTGTTAAACTCTTGTAAGCTAACATGTGTAAGGGAAATAATTTAAAACAAAATCTTTTCCCAACTCAGAAAACTTCTTAAAGGTAATAATGAAAGAAGTTAATTTTATTATTAAATAAACATTAAGCCACATGTGATACATATCACAGGCAATCTGATTAAAAGATTGCAAAAATACAAGCTTCATCTCCTTATATAGCCAAGCAGATACAACCCATTATATATATGTTTCACAATAAACAATAACTATCATCAAGGACTCTTCCACTTACCATACACAGTTCATCTTAACTTTACCTGGTAATTGGAGTGAACATATATGTTAGCTAATTGGCTTTATATGGAGAAAAATAAACTCATTTCTTAGTGACAAGTTAGTTTTACACTTGGAGCAAGGTGCCCACTGAAGTTAGGCTACCGCTCTAACATAGAATAGGAAGATAGGTGTGCTATTTCCCTTGGTGTTTACATTTCAAAGAGATGGCTCCCTTGTTCTTCAAAAAGACATTCCTAAATCAGAAGGCTGACAAAAGACCAGCTGACCAAAGGCCTGTCTAGTCTTCAAATGGATTATATACATTTCAAAGAGATGAGAAAGTACTAACAATGATAAGTTTTCTGAAGTAAATACTCTGAGAAAAGGTAGGGGAGGGAGATTTCTTATTTTCAACAGGGAGAATTAAGCCTCTTATTTTTTATTTGTATTTGCTCTTACATGAGCAACTGTGTAGAAAAATCATTTGGTTTCAGAATTATCTGCTGATAAGACCTCCTGTGTAAATATTTATCTCTGAGTATTGAGATTATGTGCAATATTATAACTTTAACTCTGATGAATCTATCCTATGGGTCGAGTTCCCTAGAAATTTGTGATCCTTTCTGTAGGAGTCTTCCTCTGCATGCTGTAAGTTGGTTGGGAGACAAGGGATCTGGCTGATGTATTTATGTAGGTGCCATGACCCTTGGTTATAATTCAGTGGCATGTCCAACTTTTGGACTCCTTTAGTTAAGTTATATAGTTAATAATTTCTCCTTTGGCCCTCCTCTCAATTTAGTTACTATTAATGTAGATATTGTCACAATCCCCAGAAAATTCTTCTTTTATCTACAACATTGGCTCTCAGCACTAGCTACATATTACAGTCATCCATGGACCTTTTATAAAGCAAGCAGTGTCTAAGAACCTCTCTTCAGATGTCCCAATTCAGTTGATTTGTGGTGGGACTCAGGCATCAACATTTAAAAAATTCCCTATAGTGTAGTTGGAATTTAGAACCACCGATTCATAAAAAATGGTGGATCTAGTAAGCCAATCACCAACAATAATAATTTCTCTCTGTCTGCAATCTGGTCCCATGCTTATCTATTTAAAATGGTAGACTTCCACTATACTGGATTCTTCATATAATGGAGAGATACATTTTTGAAGAGATTGTGTTATTACTATCACCATCACCACCACCACCAAGAACCATAAGCTACGCATTTGAATTCTTAGACTTTTTACAGAGGCTGGCATGCATTAGCACATGATGAATCCTTATTGCATGAATGACAAATACCTAGTTACTGAGCTGTATGTGAGACTCAAAGAAACAGAACATGCAGTTATTTCATGTAAAGAAAGGTCTTCTGAAATTCCAATTCCAACTCCGGGGACATAGGATCACAGTAAAATTCAAGTACATGATTATTTTCTGTTGAGAGTAATTAAGGTATGATCATAGTAAGCTTTTAGGCTTTAGAAAAGGGGGGAAAACTCAAAGCCAAAGAAATTTGAGTGGTAATTAATTCCTGGGTTTTCAAATGTTTTAGTTATAAGATATCAATAAAATCTTTTCTGCTATAGCCTATTCATCTCTCCACTGAGAGAGTGGGGAAAAAAAAACCCACCCAGATGTTCTGTGAATTATCACAATTTCTTGACTTAGGTGGGAGGGTAATAGAGAGGAAAATAGATAAAATAGAAAAATTGAGGAAAGATCATGTCTTTAGGGGCAAGGAGGAAAAAGGAAAAGTGTGGGAGGACAGGAGGAAATTGATTGAGCGAGCTTTTCCCCTCAAGACAAGAAGAGTTAGAATAGGGATTGCTTCTTTATAAACAAGCATGATATTGTGTTAGCCTAAAAGACATTTAACAATAATTTTGGAGCTTATAATCTTCTTTGACATACATCTTGTGCATTTGGTAAATGTGCTTCCTGGGGTTTCCCCCACCGAAGTCCTACATGATCTTCTACAAACAGCAATCCCTTATTTAATTAACTCTAAAAATGATGTGAACACTGACAGAACAAACCTTTCATGGTGAAATAGAGAGAGGCCATATTGAAAAGAGTAGGAGTGACAGAGATGCAGTTATTAACCAATACCCTGGCAAGACTAACCACAAATGAGAGGCTGGCGGGTGGGGGCGAATACCACAAGCATGGAGAAGTAAAAGGATCAGACTCCATATCAGGCACCACTGGTACTAGGGACCCACCCTGGGAAGATGAGTCCCTATTAACACCTCATTTTGAAAATCAGTGGGACTTAATTCCAGGGTGATAGAAAACTGAGTCCTCACCCTTAAATAGCCATAAATAACTTGGCCTGAGTTACATAGCAGAAAAGCAGCAGTTTGAAAAGTACCTGGGGAACATGTGAAGATTTACTGACTAATCTTAGAACATGTGTCACAGAGTCAAGGACCTTCAGGAAATTCCTCCAGTAATAAAAGTGCTGGCAGGGACCACTTCTTGTCCCCTCCTCCAGCCAATATAACTGGACCCTTGTGAGAGCCAGTGCTAATACTTTGTTTACTGTAGGCCCTACCATGGCATTTCCCTGCAGACACACCCTATCCACCCCACTCACCTTGAAGGCGTCCTCTGAAACTACTCCTGCCCCTTCACAACATTCAAGGAACCCTGACCTGGATTGGTAGCACTCCAATATGACTCCTGCCCTGGGGAGGGAGGGGACGATAACTACACACACCAACTGCTGCAGTTCCAGCAGCCTGGCTGCTTATCCTGCTACTGAAGGGAACAAGCCTTACACTTTGGTACACCCACAACTGTGGCAGTAGAGGCTATTTTCAAACAGCAAGGCTGACTGCCAGCATATCAACCAAGAAGCCCATGGCAACCTCAGACAGACCTTTCAACAGTACATGCCCCAAATCCTGCACAATGTACCCACAGTAGACAAAGTAGGTTATAGTAGGTAGCTGGGCTGAAGGGAATTATGGTTCAGTAATAACAGTAGGGTTCATGCAGACCATACTGGGAGATGCCTGAAGTACCTAGTTCTGGTGTCCAGGGGAGACTGTGGTACAGGGCACCACAGGACCTCTTTTATATAAGCCCCTACTTTTAAGACCAAGAAACATAGCTGACCTACCTAATAGATAGAAACAAAGAGAAACAGAAAGAGGAGACAGAGAAATATGTCCAAATGAAAGAACAAGACAAAAATCCTAGAAAAAGACCTAGATAAAACAAGGATAAGCAATATGCATGATAAAGATTTTAAATGAATAGTCATAAAGATACTCACTGGACTTTAGAAAAGAGTGGATGGACATAGTAAGAAACAAAGAGAAAATATAAAGAACCAGTCAGAATGGAATAATTGAATAACTGAAATGAAAAATACACCAAAGGGAAACAGCAGCAGATTAGAGTATGCATAAGAATGGTTTAGCAATCTGGAAGACAGTAATGGAAAGTAACCAAACTAAATAGCAAAAAGAATAAAATATGGCAGTAAAGTAGGAGAACTCACCAACATCATCAAGCATAACATTCACATTTTAGGGATTCCATAAGAAGAGAGAAGGGGGCAGAAAACTTGAAGAAATAATAGTTGAAAACCTCCTAATCTGGGGAAGTAAACAGACATCTAGGTATGGAAAACAACTAGAGCTTCAAACAAGATGTACCTAAGAAGATACACACCACAACATTTAATAATTAAAATGGTAATAAGTAATAGAGAATACAAATTATTTAGTGCACATGGAACATTCTTTGGGACAGGTCACATGTTAGGCCACAAAAAAATCTCAATAAAATTTAAGAAGATTGAAATCATCTCAAGCATCTTTTCTCCCTACAACAGTATGAAACTAGAAGTTACAACAAAAAACCTGTAAATAACACAAACACATGTAAGCTAAACAACACACTACTAAACAATAAGTGAGTCAACTAAGAAGTCAAAGGAAATTAAAACACACACACACACACACACACACGACAAATGAAAATGAAAACTCAACCATCCAATCTTTGAGACACAGCAAAAGTAGTTTTAAGAGGGAAGTTCATAGCAATATAAACCTACCTCAAGAAACATGAAAAATCTCAAATAAATAGCCTTATACTTAAAGGAGCTACAAAAAGAGAACAAAGCCCAAAGTTAAGAGGAAAGTAATAATAAAGATCAGAGCAGAAATAGAGACAAAAGTGTGTGGGGGAGAATCTCAATGAAATGAAAAGCTGGTTCTTAAAAAAAAAATTAGTAAACTTTTAGGTAGACTCATTTAAAAAAAACCAATAGAATCGGAAATGGAGAAATAACAACCAGCACCAGAAATACAAAGGATTATAAAAGAATAATATGAAAAATCATATGCCAACAAATTAATCTAGAAGAAAGGGATAATTCCTATAAACATACAATCTTCCAAAACTGAATCAGGAACAAAAAGATGTGACTAGATTGATTACTAGTATTAAAATTGAATCAGTAATAAAAAAAACTTCTAACAAACATAAGTTCAGGACCAGATGGCTTTATAGGTATCAAACTTTTAAAGTTAATACCTATTCTTCTCAAATTATTCTAGAAAAAATAGAAGGAAGTCTTTCAAATTCATTCCATGAAGTTCACATTACCCTAACACCAAAACCAGATAAAGACACTAACAAAAAAAAAGAAAAAAAAAAGATAAAAACTACAGACCAATATCTTTGATGAACATAGATGCAAAAGTCCTTAACAAACATTAATAAACTGAATTCAATAATACATTTTAAAGAATTATTCACCACAATCAAATGGGATTTTTTCCCAGAGATGCAAGTGGTTCAATATTTACAAATCAATGTGATACATCATATTAACAAAAGGAAGGACAAAAACAATATGAACATCTCAACAGGTACAAAAAAAACATTGGAAAAAAGTTCAATATCCATTCATCATAAAATCTCCCAACAACATGTGTTTAGAGGAAACATACCTCAGCCTAATAAAGGCCATATATGAAAAAAAAAAATCACAGGTATCATCATACTCAATGGTGAAAATCTGAAAGCTCATCCTCTTAGAATAAAAATTAGATAAGAATGCCCATTCTCAAAACTTTTAGTCAACAATACTGGAAGTCTAGTCACAGCAATCAGACAAGAAAAAGAAAAGACATCCAAATTGGTAAGGAAGAAGTAAAACTCTATTTCCAGATGATATAATACTGTATATAGAAAACCCTAAAGACTCCACCAAAAAGCTATTAGAATGGAAAAGTAAGTTCAGTAAAGTTGCAAGATACAGAATCAATATACAGAAATCTGTCACATTTCTATACACTAATAAGAAAGTAGCAAAAAGGGGATGGAAACAATCCATTTACAATTGCACTAAAGAGAATAAAAATCCTAGGAATAAATTTAACCAAGGAGATGAAAGACCTATACTCTGAAAACTATAAGACACTGATGAAAGAAATTGAAGATGACACAAACAAATGGAAAGATATGCTTTGCTCATGGACTGAAAGAATGTCATTAAAATCTCCTTATTATCTAAAGCAATCTTCAGATTCAATCCAATCCCTATCAAAATACCAATGGCATTTTTCACAGAACTAGAACAAATCCTAAAATGTGCATGACAAAAGACCAAGAATAACCAAAGTAATCTTGAGAAAGAAGAACAAAGCTGAAGATATCATCATCCCAGATTTTATGATAGACTACAAAGCAATAGTAATCAAAACACTTGCTACTGGCATAAAAAAACAGACACATAGATCAACAGAACAGAATAGAGAGTCCAGAAGTAAACCTACACTTGTATGGTCAATCTAAGACAAGGGAGGCAATAATATACAATGGAGAAAAGAGAGTCTTTTCAGTAAATTTTGTTGGGAAAACTGGACAACCACATGGAAAAAAAATAAAGTTGGATCACTTTCTTATATCATACATAAGCAAATTCAAAATGGATTAAAGACCTAAATATGAAAACTGAAACCATAAAACTCTTAAAAGAGGCAATAATTCCTTGGACACCAACCTTAGTAATATTTTTCTAAATATATCTCCTCAGGCAAGGGAAAAAAGAGCAAAATTAGACAATTGGGCCTACACCAAAATAAAAAGCTTTTGTACAGTAAAGGAAACCAACAAAATGAAAAGACAACCTACTGAGTTGGAGAAGATATTTGCAATTGATATGTCTGACAAGGGATTAATATTCAAAATATATAAAGAACTTGTGCAAGCTCAACACCAAAAAACCACAAATAATTAAAAAATAGTCAGAGGTCCTGAATAGACATTTTTCAAAGAAGACATACAACTGGCCAATAGGCACATGAAAAGATACGCAACATCACTAATCATCAGAGAAATGCAAATCAAAACCACAAGGAGATAGCACTTCACACATCAGAATGGCTAGTATTAAAAAGACAAGAAATGGGGGCAGAAGAGGAGGCTCTTGTGCATGTTTGCTGGCAATGTGTATCTGTGAAGCCACTGTGGAGAACATTATGGAGGTTTTCAAAAAATTAAGAGTAAAAATACTGTATGGTCCAATAATTCTACTGGGTTTTACCCATAGAAAACAAAAACACAAACAAATATCTTTTCAAACAAAAAACACAAATATCTTTTCAAACAAAATTTGAAAAGATATATGCACCCCTATGTTTACTGCAGCATTATCTACAATAGCTAGAGTATGGAAGCAACCTAAATGTCCATCAATATATAAATGGGTAATAAAGATGTGGTATGCACTTACACGTGTGCATTAGAATATTAGTCAGCCATAAAAGGAAATAAGATCTTGCCATTTGAGAAACCTGGATAGATCTAGAGGGTATTATGCTAAGTGAAACAAGTCAGAGAAAGACAAATACCATGATTTCACTGGAACAAAACAAATGAAAAAAACCCCCAGAAGTTTCTTAAATACAGAGAACAAATTAGTAGCTGCCAGGGGGAGGTAGGAAGAGGGATGGGTGAAATAGATAAAGGGGGTTAAGAAGTACAAACTCAGTTATAAAATAAATACATCACGGAGATGAAAAGTACAGCATAAAAAATATAGTCAATAGTATATAATAATGTTATATGGTGACAGACTACACTTAACTGTGGTGAGCAGAATAATGTATAGAATTATCAAATCAATATGTGTATACCTGGAATTAATATTATTTGTATGTTAATTATACTTTACTTAAAAAATAAAAAATAATTTAGAGACTATAAAAGAGAATGAGGGAATAGGCTGCCGGGATCACAATGAGTTTTTGATTTTAGGGTTCTTACTTCATGTAACCAGTTGCAATCTAGTCTTTAGATACAGCATATTTAAAGGAATTGGGATGAATGTGAGCTGAGCTTGATATAAGAATTTTTCAATGGGACACCTGGGTGGCTCAGCAGTTAAGCGCCTGCCTTTGGCTCAGGGTGTGATCCTGGGGCTCTGGATCGAGTCCCACATCGGGCTCCCTGCATGGAGCCTGTTTCTCTCTCTGCCTATGTTTGTGCCTCTCTCTGTGTGTCTCTCATGAATAAATAAATAAAATATTTTTTAAAAAAGATTTTTTCAAGAAGATTTGGTACAGAGAAAAATGTCAAGTTCTTTATGACGATTTTAGAAAAATTGCTCCAATTCCTCTCTAGAATGTGATCCACCCGCATTTCATTTTTTAAAAATCCTGTTTAGATAATATTATTGTTGTTTCCTTTCTTATCTACTTTGTTACCTACTATAAAATTTATCAAAACCAAAATTCAACTAACCAGATTTCTGATTATAACTAGAAAGGATTTCTTCATTATTCCACATTTAGAAAAATAAGTATCAACAAAAGGAGTGGATGGGAAAGATTTATAAGATGTACAACAATTCCAGCAGTATGAATTTGATTTCTAAAATGTTTTCATATTGATTAAATATCTAATTTTGTATAGTTTGGACAACTAATTATCTCAGTTTCCAGATAAAGGAAGTTAAGTGATTTGCCCAAGATCACACTGCTAGGAGAACATGAAGTTTATTTCGGTTCTTCTGACTGCAAATCCTATCTTTATCCCAACACATGTGCAGCTTATTTTACTAGTTCTTTGACTTCTAAAAATACATTCATATTTAAAATTTATAGAAAAATGATCAGTTAACAGCTAATAGATGATTCTTGAGAACAGACTGTGTTACAGGCCGTTTTAAGTCTTTATACAAACTGCCTTAGTCCATCCTCACAATAGAGAAAACACTGTTACCTCATGTGAGGATGAGGAACCAAAGTTTGTAGAAATTGGTGGGTTGGGAATTGAGACTTGGCCCTATTTGGTGCTGGAACCCATGTATGTGGCCACAAAGCCACTCCTGTAAAACAAGTCAGAGAAAGACAAATGCCACAATCTCAGTGGCTTAAAACAACACAAATTTTTATCTTACCGTTCTAAAAGTCAGAAGTCCAACATGAGTACCCCTGAGCTAAAATTAAGGTGTCGGTAGGGTTGTGTTAGTTCTGGAGGCCCTAGGGGGAGAATCCATTCCTGGGCCTCTTTCAGCTTTGAGAATCTGCCACATTTGTTGGTTCCTGGCTCCCTTTAATCTTTGATGCCTGCAACATTCACTGATTCTCAAACTGCTCTTTCTACTGGGTTTCTCCAGCTTCCACTTTTAAGAATGCTTTGAATTATATTGAGTACACTTGGCTAACCCAGAAGCCTCTCCTTGTTTTAAAGTTCTTTTGATAACAATATGAATTCCATCTACAACCTTAATTTCTCTTCACTCTGTAACTTAACACATTCACTGGTGGCAGGGATTAGGACATGGACATCTTTGGAGAACATTACTCTGCCTGCCACCATATTCTTTCCCTGTTCACAGAAGGAAAGATTCAGTGAGGTTTAGAATGCAGTACTACATTTACTTAAGTAGAAATTGTTATTGGAGTGTTTTAGAAAGACTTTCAAAAAATAAATGTGCAAGCACAAATAAGTTAGTTAACCTCAAAGAAACCAGAAAATATGATTTTAATAAAACATCAGATTTGCTGTGTACTTTACTGTGTACTTTACAGTGTTTCCATACACATCTGGTCCTCATAGACCACCTATGAGGTACCTAAGTCCTGATAGTTAACTTACCCCCCTCCTGCCCTACTTTTCTTTTGTTCTCTCTCTTTTTTTTTTTTAATCTTCCCTTGTTTCACAAATGT
Organism: Canis aureus; assembly: GCF_053574225.1. Taxonomy (NCBI): domain Eukaryota; kingdom Metazoa; phylum Chordata; class Mammalia; order Carnivora; family Canidae; genus Canis; species Canis aureus. The sequence continues at coordinate 24,915,906 of NC_135618.1, forward strand.
TTTTCCTAAAATAAACCATACTATGTAGGCCTAGTAAAAATTATAATTTTAACCTAAAACAAGAGCGTTAAAATTTTCCACAGCTTTCCATTGCTTTTTAGTTTAGTTTACAAGGAACTCCAACTGTGGAGTATTCTGAGTATCATTTGCAGATGGCAGGCCTTGAGAATGTTTGTCTCAACAATAAGAGGAAAACAAGAAGGAGGTAGATGTTGTTGGGAGAAGAGTGAAGTTGGTACAAAAAAGTAGGCATTTAAATTGAAATTGAAATTTTCATTGAAAATGCATTTAAATTGAAATTGAAATTTTCATTGAAAATGCATATTGAATGCCTACCACATGCCAGGCACTGTTCTAGGCACTAGGTATACAGCAATAACTTAAACAGTTAATTCCTGTTTAGGGAGCTCAGATATCAATTTCTAGATGAAGATACAGATGATGGATAAATTAACATGTACATATATAATATCTAGCAGTGAGAAGTGCTGGCAAGTCTGAGAAGAGCAGGGCTGCAGTTACTATTTTCTATGGGGTGGCCAAAAAAGAGTTCTCTGAAAAGGTTCCATGTGAACAGAGACCTGAAAGAAGAGACAGAACCATATGGATATAATGGATAACGGTGCTTTAGATAGAAGCAGTAGTAAGTCCAAAGACCCTGAAGTGGAAGTATTCCTGGCATATTGGAAGAAGAGCAAAGAAATTATTTTATTTTTTCCAGATTTATTGAGATATAATTGGCATTTAACATTATGTCAGTTTAAAGTGTATAGTGTATTGATTTGGCATACTTATATATTGCAAAATGATCACCACCATACCATTAGTTAATACCTGCATCATGTCACATAACTCCCATTTCTTTTTTGTGTTGGGAACATTAAGATTTACTCTCTTAGCAATTTTCAAGTATATAATACAGTCTTATTATAACCACCACGCTATACATTAGATCTCCAGAACTTACTCATCTTCTAACTGGAAGTTTGCATCCTTTGACCAACACCTCACCCCTTCCCCCATCTCTCAGTGCCTGTTGACCACTGTTCTAGTCTCTTTCTGTTCATTTGGAATATCTCTTTTAGTATTTGTCTTTCTCTGATTTATTTCACTTAGCATAATGCCCTCATGATCCATCCATATTGTCATAATGGCAAAACGTCCTTTCTAATGACAGAATAATATTTCATTATATATATATGTATATGTATGTATATATATCACATCTTCTTTATCCATTCATCCATTGATAAACACTTAGGTTGTTTCCATGTCTTGGCTATTTTGAATAACGATGCAATGAACATAGAAGTGTAAATGTTTCTTCAATACCATGTTTTCATTTCCTCTGGGTATATGTCCAGAAGTAGATTTGCTGGGAAGAATTATCCTAAATGGAGAGAGGGAGGAAACTGGAGATAAATAGGAAATGAGTTCAGATAGGTGGTGAAGACAAGACTATAGTCTAATATTTGAGGAATTTGGGTTTTATTTTGACTGAGATGAGGATCTCCTGGGTTTTTGGAATGAGAAGTGAAATATGACTTTATTTATTCACTTATTTTTATTTAAATTCAATTAGACAACATATAGTACATCATTAATTTCAGATGTAGAATTCAGTAATTCATCAGTTGCATATAACACCCAGTGCTCATCACATCATGTGCCCTCCTTAATGCCTATCACCTAGTTGCCCCATCTCCCCATCCACAACCCCTCCATCAACTCTGTTTCTTTCCCATAGTTAAGAGTCTCATGATCTGTTTCCCTCTCTGATTTCTTCCCATTCCATTTCCTCCTTTCCTTTATGATCCTCTGCACTGTTTCTTATATTCCTCATATGAGTGAAACCATATGATAACTGTCTTTCTCTGATTGCCTTATTTGCCTTATTTGACCAGCATAATACCCTCCAGTTCCATCCACATCAATATAAATGGTAAGTATTCATCCTTTCTGATGGCTGAGCAACATTCCATTATATATATATATATATATATATATATATATATATATATATATATATAATATAATATAATATATTTTACATCACATCTTCTTTGTCCATTTATCTGTATTCAGTCTTGTAAAGATCATTCTGGCTGGTGGAAATGGGAAAGGGAATACAGAAAAGGGAAGAGAGACCAACCAGGACACTAACAAAATCATTGTAATGAGAAATGATGACAACAGAAGAGGTGGAGAAAGTGCTAGATTGTGAATATTTTTTAAAGATAAATCTATGAAGATTGCTGATGAAGGGAGAATGTGGTGTGAGAGAAAGGGAGGAATCAAAGATAACAAATACTTTAACCTGAGCAACTGAAAGAATGGAGTTGATATTTACCTAGATGAATAACTCCAGGGACATAATAGGTTTAGAGAAGAAAAGAAGGATCATGGCTTTGGGCATGATAAGATTGAACTATTGGCTGCTTAAGTGGCAATATTAAATAGGCAAGTGGATATGCAAGTATGGAATTCAAAGCTGAAAATACAAGATGGTGGTCATCGTAATTCTGGTTCCTATTGTGCTTCAATGTTTAAAAGTTGGAGAAAGGAGGGAAAAAGCTGGTAAAAGAGACTGAGGAGAGGCCAGTAAGATGAGAATCAAAAGAGAAATATATATATATATGAGAAATATATATATTCAAAAGAGAAATATATATATTATATATATAAATATATATATATACTCATAATTAGCTGTGAGTCAAGTGAAGAAAGTGACTCCAGGAGTCAGTGGAATAGCAGATTTTGGGGGGAAACATAGCATTGAAAATTGATAATTGGATTTAGCAATGTGGAGAGTTCTATGATGACCTTGACAACAATTTGAACAGTAAAATAGTGAGGATAAAACTAGTTGGAGTGAGCTCAAGAATGATAGGGTGCAAGAAATAGAGACAGCAAGTATAGATACTGTTTAAGAATTATATTTATAGGGGGGATCCTTGGGTGGCTCAGCAGTTTAGCACCTGCCTTCAGCCCAGGGCATGATCCTGGAGTCCTAGGATCGAGTCCCACATCAGGATCCCTGCATGGAGCCTGCTTCTCCCTCTGCTTGTGTCTCTGCCTCTCTCTCTCTCTCTCTCTGTGTCTCTCAGGAATAAATAAATAAAGAAAAAAATGATATTTATAAAAAACATAGTCTGTATTTCTCTGATATCAGTCATACAAACAGTTTTCTAGCTATATCTCCTCAGGCAAGTCTTATTGGGACTACACAAAAATAAAAACTGTTGTATAGTAAAGGAACTCATCAACCAAACAAAAAGCCAAACTACTGAATGAGAGAATATATTTGCAAATTACATATCTTATAAGGGATTTAAAGCCAAAATATGTAAAGAACTTACATAACTCAATGGCACAAAAACAAATAATCCAATTTAAAAATGGTCAAAGGATCTGAACAGACATTTTTCCAAAGAAGACATGCCAATAGCCAAAAGACACAAGAAAAGATGAACAACATCACTCAATTTCAGAAAAATGCAAATTAAAGCCACACCCATCAGAATGACCAAAATAAAAAACACAAGAAACAACAAGTGTTGGTGAGGGTGAGGAGGAATGGGAACCCTCAAGTACTATTGGTAGGAATGGAAACTGGTACGCTGGGGAAAACAATATGGAGGTTCCTGAAAAAAATTAAAAATGTAATTATCATATGATCCAGTAATTTCATCACTGCATATTTAACCAAAGAAAACCAAAACGGTAATTTGAAACATATATGTGCACCTATGTTTATTGCAGTATTATTTACAATAGCCAAATTATAGAAGCAGCCGAAATGTCCATCCTCTGATGAATGGATAAAGATGTAGTATATACATTTATGTATGTGTATATATATACAATGGAATATTAGTCAGCCATAGAAGAATGATATTGTGCCATTTGCAACAACATGGATGGAACCAGAGGGTCTAATCTAAGTGAAAGAAGTCAGTCAGAGAAAGAAAAATACCATGTGATTTCACTCGTATGTGGAATTTAAGAAACAAAACAGTTGAACAAATGAATTTAAAAAGAGACAAAAAAAGCAGACTCAAATGCAGGGAACAAACTGGTAGTTGCCACAGGGAAGGTAGGGGGGCATGGGTGAAATAGATAAAGGGGTTAAGAGTGTACTTGTCTTGATGAGTAATATAGAGAATGATGAGTAATATAATGATTGAAGCACACTATATTGTATATCTGAAACTAATATAATACTATATGTTAAGTATACTTCAATTAAAAAAAAGAAAAATGGTGTCTACAAAGAGGGGCAATAAATGGAGTAGTAGTGGAGGGGATCATAGGTCAAGGAAGGTTTGTATTTTTTCTTTTAAGTGGAAGAAATTACAGCACATTTGTACACTAATAGAAAAGGAACTATGGAAAAAAAAAAGAAAAAGAACTATGGAGAAATTGATGATGCAGGAGATAAGACAATTGCTGGAGTAACACTCAAGTAGGTGAGAAGACATGGGCTCAGGGAATCCCTGGCCTTGCATAGAGCCATTGAAAGTTTCAAGAGGGAAGGCAGAGGATGTGGCCCAGACACAGACAGATGGTAGATAGGGTAGGAACATGACATGTTCTCATTGCTTCTGAGAAGTTCTAATGTCTCAGTGAATTAAATGCAGGGTCTCCAGGTAAGAATGAAAAGAGGGGAGGAGATGTGAAGACTTTGAGGAGAGAGAAAGAGATACTATCTCTAAAAGTAAGAAAGTGACTGCAGTAGGGAAATGTGGTAGGATTGCTGGTTATGAATTCTGTGTTTTTCTCTGGCTCTGCCAGCTATAGGAGATTGAAAGACAATCATAGTAATTGGAGCTGTAATATTTTAAAATTTGTAAAAATATTCTCTTTCTGGGTCATAATAAAGTACTATGAATGAAGCCTTTAATGTTGTCCACCCTTTGGGACATTTGTATGTTTAACAGTAGGAGAAAGGCTTACTCAACACCTGAAGACAGTAATGAAGTTTGAGACTTCAGTAAATAACGTTGGTAAAGAAATGTTCTTGGAGAGTGGGTCCAATTGCTATTCCGCAAATGACAACATGTTGTTATCAACTAGTGCATGAATTTGGACCTTTATAAATAAGCAGTTGTAATTTCAGATATTTACTTCTGACAAAGACTAAACATTAACATCAGGGTTAGCATGCCAATTAACTGCTCTGGAATAACAGAAAAATAGAAACAAGGAAAGGTTTAAGGGGGTAGGATGGTTGTAAATCTTCTTTGTTACTATTCTGTAGTTATCTTTTAAAGCTGTGATTCATTTCCAGGTGTGTCCACCAGAATAAATGGTAAGCATCACAAAGATTCTCAATATTTTCTCTTTATAGTTCTTTGGCCCATTATTAGGATGCTAAATTTAAACACCTTCAGAAAATGAGAGCCTAGTGGTATCCTCATAATGCAAGATGCTAACTCTAGTAACCCCTTCCATTTAATAAAGACAAGGGAGATGCCTTTCTCTCTCTTAAGTGGCAGAGCTAACCTTATAATCTGTCATAACTCTGGTAAAGCAAGAAAATTCTGAGAAAACCTTTCTGACACATTTTTCTAGACTTCTAGAAAAACAGTATATAAGGAATCAAGAGAGCCTGACATCAAATGAAGACAGCTTACTGTTCTGTCTTTTTTCTTAATTGGAAACGCTGTTTTATAAGAAGCTCCATTTTATTTTCACGTTATTTCAAAGATCAGGTTAGTTCAATTAAAGTAGGAAAATCTTCATTGGTGCTTTAATATTGCTGTTTTGTTTCAGAGCTCATGATATGGAAGTCAAGGTCCAAAGAGAGGCTGAGGACCCTGATAGTGCATTCTGATCCACGTTACAAAGAGAATTTTGAATTCTAACAATTTTCCCCAAACAGAAACACAAGATAAACAGAAGAAAATAGAATGCAATACAAAAGTGGCACTTACATTTATTTTTCACTTGCAATTTGTTGGTTTTTCATCACTAAGAGTCATTGTTATTTATTTACCTACCTACCCTATTAAGCAAACATCTATTAAGTATCTGCATGGTACTTGAGGCTAGATGGTGAGGAAGTAGAAATTAGTCAGTGATGGTCTTTGACCTCCTTTAGCTCATAACCTAGTGTTCTAACCTAGTTGATACTACTGAATTGAATAGAGTCCCACCTCAGAGTGTGGTTTACCAAACTTCAGAGTGTGACCTTATTTGGAAATAAGGTCTTTGTAAATGGATTAAGTCAAAATAAGATCACACTGTATTAAGGGTGGACTCCAATCCAGTGACTGGTGTCCTTATGAAAGGGTGGGGGCGGTATTTGAACATGGACACACATAGAAGGAAGGTGGCCATATGAAAACTGAGGCATCAATTGAAATTATGCTGCCACAAAACAAGGAATGCCAAGGATTGCTAAAAACCACCAGAACCTAGAAAGAGGCAAGGAAGGATAATCTCCTAGAGATTTCAGAAAGAGCATGGCTTTGCCCACATCTTTATTTCAGAACTTTAGGACAATCAATTTCTGTTATTTTTAAGCTACCTAGTTTGCAGGGATTTGTTAATGTCAGTTCTCGCAGACAAATACCGATATCCATTTTAATATATCTACACTAACCTCATGTAATTCTCTCCTCTCACCTTTTCTTTTGTAAAATCATTCTGTAAGTGAAAAAAAACCTCTCTTTATTTTTTTTTAAGATTTTATTTATTTATTAATGAGACACACACACACACACACACAGAGGCAGAGACACAGGCAGAGGGAGAAGCAGGCTCCATGCAGAGAGCCTGATGTGGGACAGGATCCCAGGATTCGGGATCACACCCGAATCAAAGGCAGACAAAGGCAGACGCTCAACCACTGAGACACCCAGGCGTCCCAATGAAAAAAAAAAAAACTTTTAAACAAGTGTTCTGGTACCAGTTGAATGTTCTGGTACCAGTTGATCTATGTCAACTCATTCTCTTTTCTTTTCACTCAAGTGCTTTTGTCTGCACTCAGAGTTGATGTTTCCTTTTTTAAAATACCTCTCTGAAACAATTTGCTTTTGTAGTGAAGCATTTTGTGGTGGAAATAAAGGCTAGTAGTAGAGGACTTACTGAAGCTGGAGGCTTTTTTTTTACCAAACTGCAGGTGGATGGTTTATAATTCCTTCCTGAATTTCAGATACTTTCTGTGAGAAGCAAAGACGGAAAGAAAATTATATCAGGCCTTCTTAAAGTTAAATGAAATTTCTACTTGGCCACATCTTAATAAACAGAAGCCAGCTAAGCCATATTTCTTTTATCTGCACAAAATGAATGGCATTTCAATCAATAGATCCAACAGCAAAGAGCAAGCCATGGTAGTACAGCTGCCAATGTCAAATATAGTAAGTACTCAAGAATACATTGGCAGGGACAAGTTTTGTGCAAATGTTGTTTCATGAAAAGCAAATTCTCATGGTAATTGTTGGTGACCATGGAGATCATGTTCTAAATTAACATTGTACGATTATTGATTTGGAGGTAGGAAATGCATTTATTCTAAAAGCTCATTACCTAGCAACCACTGAGGCACAATCCCCCAATCAGAAATAGCCTCTCTCATGGAACTATGGGGTCAAATTATATGTACTGCTTTGTGTTGTTGTTGTTGCTAGTTTTTTTGTATGCAAATACAGGTCTGCATAAAATAAAATATTCATTGCCTTTACTTTCTAAACCTGTTCAAACTAGTTTCTTTCATAAACAATAGAATAGAGCATAAGAAGACCTCTTAAGGTGCTTAAGAAATAGAAAAAAATGTACAAATTACTTGCATTAGGTTAGACAGTTTTTATTTTTTCTTCAGGAGAGAGACTTCCTTCCTTCTTTCTTTCTTTCCTTCTTTCCTTCCTTCCTTCCTTCCTTCCTTCCTTCCTTCCTTCCTTCCTTCCCTACATACTCTCTCATTCTCTCTTGCTTTGTCTTCTTTCAGGACTAACCATGTATAAAATCTCAGAATGTGTATATACAGAACCATCCCACCAGTACAACCTATTCTCATATGGAATTTCTTTTAAAATAGTTTTTCTCTGAAATATTTTCCTTTTTTTAAATTTTCCTAAGATAATTATGATCAAGATAATCAGAATCCCAACTTAGATATAAAACAAGATGTAATTGAGCTCCCCCTTGGGTGAATACTCTCATGAGAGGTAACTGTTGCAAGATGAGGGTCTAAGTGCATGTGTTCAATTTATGGAGTTAAAAAGTAATTCACAGAAATAATGTTTTTCAATGACAATAAGTATTCATGAATCTATTTTAGATTCTATTTCTTTTATCTCACCATTTTATTGCACTTTTATAAAAGAAGAAGTTTGTTTGAAGGTGGTAGTGACATATATATTTAAAAACCTCTTATTATAGCCTGTTATAAGCAAACCCTGGTCAGTTTTTTGAATATGTGCTAAACATAAGAATAACTTGACTTTCACATTAAAGGTAGGAAGGTAAAATAATCAAAGATCTTGAACTTCTTTACATAGTATGCCTATGTAATTCTAAATAATGTTTGACTAGTTCTGATCACATCTCAGAGGAAGAAGTAGTAACTCACTAGAAAAACATAATTCTGCCCTAATGCTTTGCAGAGGAATAATTATGTGAACCATATATGTAACTATACCCCAAATCCTTAGAAATTGGTCATAAATATCTTAAAATTTTAATTTTTAATCTGGGTAAATTTGCCTCATACAGCTTTTATCATGCTTAATGTTAAAATCTCCTAGGTACATGTGGAGTGCCTGTATGAATGACGAAGTGCTTGGAGAATCTGGCATGACAATTTTAGCCATTAGTTATTGGGCTGGTAAAGTTAATTTATAACCAAGTAACCAATGGATGACTGCTTTACTCGCCAGTTCCTATCTTCTGTCTGTTAAGCACACCACAATCCAAGAAGCTCTACTGAGCTGAACTGTAAAAAATAGATCTATACATAACAGATCCATGATGATGTATATAACTGAGGTTGAGTTTCTTAGCTAGGACTAATAATGTGATCCATGACTCATTCATTAACAAATATTTATTGAATGCTTACTAAGGGTCAGGCATTGGGGACTTAGCAATAAACAAAACAAAAATCCAGGCATTAATCCTATGATGACTTTAATTACATTACAAATTAAATATTTAATTAAGATTATGCATAATATTGAGAGCCTTTATGATTTTTTATTGAAGTAAGATGTATACACCATATAATGTACAGTTAGGAAGTGAAAAATTTATTGAGCTTTAATAATTATACCTGTGTAATCACAACTGCAGTTAAAGTATAAAACATTTCGATTACCCAGCAAGTTTCCTAATGAATCCATACTTCACATAAGGAATCACTGTCTGATTTCTACAGATTGTTTTTTCTTGTTCTTAGATTTTATATAAATGGAATTATAGCGTATGCATTCTTGTGTCTTGCTTTTTTCACTCAGCATAAGATTTATTCATGTTGTTATACCAGAAGTACATTCCTTTTTTATTGCTGAGCATGATTCCATTGTATGACTATGCCACGATTTGTCTATCTGTTCAAATGTTGGTGGACATTTGGGTTGTTTCCCATTTTAGGTTCTTATGAATAAAGCTACTGGAAATAATCAGGTATATTCCCTTTCTATACAAGTCTGTTGTCAGACGTATGTATTGTGAATATTTTCTACCAAACTGTAGCTTGCATTTTTATTTTTAACCATGTCTTTTGATGAGCAGAACTTTAAAATTTTGATGAAGTCAATTTTTAAAAAAATTTTTATGATCAGTGCTTTTTGTCTCATCATTACAAAAGCTTTGCCTCCTCAAGACTCACAACGACATTCTGTATTTTCTTCCAGAAGCTTTAAAGTTTCAGGTTTTGGCTTTAGATCTATGATCCATTTCAAGTTAATTTTTTTGTGAGGTAGGGGTTGAGTTTTATTTATTCTTCCTGTATTTATCCAGTAATTACTGTTTCTCCTTTTTTCTTTCTTTCTTTCTTTCTTTCTTTCTTTCTTTCTTTCTTTCTTTCTTTCTTTCTTCTTTCTTTCTTTCTTTCTTTCTTTCTTTCTTTCTTTCTTTCTTTCTTCTTCTTTCTTTTTTTGACAAGACTATTCTCTTCCCATTGAATTACCTCAAGACATTTGTCAAAAATAAGTTAACTGTATATGTTTCTGGACTCTTTCTGGATTCTGTTCCACAGATCTACTTTTTTAAATATTTACACAATACCATTTTATTTTAGTAAATTTTAAAATCAAACAGCATGAGTCCAACATTTTTTTCTACTTTTTTCAAAGTAGGTTGAACTATCTTAAGCTCTTTCCACATATATTTAAGAATCAATTTGTGACTTCTACTTTAGAAAGCTCACTGGGGCTTTGTTGAACTTGTGTTTAATCAATTTCATATAACTGAATTGTGCTGATCAATTTAAGGAGAACTGACATCTTAATAATATTCAGTCTTCCAATCCATAAACATGGTATATTTCTCCATTTATTTAGATCTTCTATATCTCTCAGAAATGATGTGTAGCATCTCTAGAGGCAAGGGAAACAAAAGCAAAAATAAATGATTTGTATTTTATTAGGATTAAAAACTTTTGCATGGCAAAGAAAACAATCAACAAAACTAAAAGACATCCTGCAGGGGATCTCTGGGTGGCTCAGCGGTTCAGCGCCTGCCTTTGGCCCAGGGTGTGATCCTGGAGACCTGGGATCGAGTCCCACATCGGGCTCCCGACATGGGGCCTGCTTCTCCCTCTGCCTGTGTCTCTGCCTCTCTGTGTGTCTATCATGAATATAAATAAAATCTTAAAAAATAAAGACATCCTGCAGAATGAGAGAAAATACTTGCAAATGACATATCAGATAAAGGGTGAGTATCCAAAATCTATAAAGAACTCATCAAACTCAACACCCCCCCAAAAAAAATCCAGTTAAGAAATGAGCAGAAGACATGAATAGACATATCTCCAGAGAAGACATACAAATGACTAACAGAGACATGAAAAATGCTCTACATCACTCGGCATCAGGGAAATAGAAATCAAAACCACAATGAGACAGATACACCTCACACCAGTCAGCATGGCTAAAATTAACAACTCAGGAAACAACAAATGTTGGCAAGGATGCAGAGAAAGGAGAACTCCCTTACATTGTTGGTGGGATTGCAAATTGGTGCAGCCACTCTGGAAAACAGTATGGAGATTCCTCAAAAAGCTAACAATAGAAATTCCCTATGACCCAGCAATTGTACTACTAGGTATTTATCCAAATCCTATACTCTCCAAAAATAGTATAGGATTCAAAGGAGTACTGCACCCCAATGTTTACAGCAGCAATGCCCACAATAGCCAAACTACGGAAAGAGCCCAGACGTCCATGGACGGATGAATGAATAAAGGAGTATGGTATATATACACAGTGCAATATTACTCAGTAATCAAAAAGAATGAAATCTTGCCATTTGCAATGACATGAATGGAACTAGAATGTATTATACTAAGCGAAATGAATCAGAGAAAGACAAACACTGTATAATGTTACCCATCCTTGGAATTTAAGAGCAAAAACTGATGAATATAGAGGAAGGGAAGGAAAAAAATAAGATAGGGAGGGAGACAAACCATAAAAGACTTAATTATAGGGCAGCCCGGGTGGGTCAGTGGTTTAGCGCTGCCTTCAGCCCAGCCCGGAATCGAGTCCCACATCGGGCTCCCTGTGTGGAGCCTGCTTCTCCCTCTGCCTGTATCTCTGCCTCTCTATCTCTCTGTCTCTGTCTCTCATGAATAAATAAAATACTTTTTGTTTTTAAAAAAAAGACTTAATTATTGAGAATAAACTGAGGGTTGCTGGAGAGAAGGTGGGTAGCGGGATGGGGTATTTGGGTGATGGGCACTTGATGTAATGAGCACTGGGTGTTATATGCAACTGATAGAACACTAACCTCTACCCTGAAATTAATAATACCCTCTATGGTAACTAACTTGGAATTTAAATAAAGCCTCCTAAAAAAGAAGACATGATTTGTAGTCGTGTACATTTTTTGCTAAATTTATTCCTAAGTATTTTACACTTCTTGATGCTATTTTAAATAGAATGATTTTAACTTTCATTTTTAATTATTTGCTGTTGATATATGAAAACTCAATTGAATTTTGTGTAATGATTCTGTATCCTAAGAACTTGCTAAATTTACTTATTAGCTCTTTTATAAATTTGTTAGGATTTTCTATGTAAATAAACACTATCTGCAAATAAAGGCAATTTGTAACTGGATTTTAAAATTCTTATTAGGAAACAAAATGTTTTTGAGGTGCAAAATTACTAATAATTTGAACATAAAAACGAGACACCAAGCTCTCATTATTTCAAGGTTATGTGTTAAGTGTGAGACAGATATTTTTTTTATATCCTTATTAACCTAAACCCATGCTGTCCACTGGAAATACAATGTGAAAATATTTCCTAGTAGCCACAATTTAAAGTGTTAACAGAAACGCATATAATTAATTTTAGTATTGAGTTTTATATAATGCAGCATATGCAAAAATTATCATTTCAACATATAATTAATGTAACAGTTGTAAGATAGGGTGCCGGGTGGCTCAGTCAGTTAAGCATCTGTCTTTGGCTCAGGTCACGGTGGTAGGGTCCTGGGATCAAGGCCTGCATCGGACTCTCTGCTCAGTGGGGAGCATGCTTCTCCCTCCTCCTCTGCTGCTCCCCCTGCTTGTGCGCTTTCTTTCTCTCTGTCAAATAAATAAATAAGAATCTTTTAAAAATTGTAAGTTATTTATAGTTTTGTCTTGGCACTCAGTCTTTGAAATCCAAGGTATATTCTGCATTGATAGCACATCTCAGTTTGAATTAACCACATTTCAAGTACTCAATAGCCACATGAGGCTGATAGATTTCATACTGAACAGTGTAGATCTAAAGGATAAAAAACAAGTATATAAATAAGTAACTTGTGGTTGAATAACCATGTATTTTGTCCCTCTAAAAATACATGGAAACAAGACAACTTGGAAATTTTACTTCTTAATGCACATATTGCAGTATCTAGCACACTTTTCATTATAAATAACATCTTGGAAAGGCATCAACAATGGTTAAAAGATTGAGCACTGAAGCTAGACTGCCTAGTTTCCTAATCCTGCCTTACTGTGACCTTGGACAACATCCTTATTCTCTCTTTGTCATAGTTACTTCATATGTAAAATAAGGACACTAATATTTCCTATCACATAGAATTGTTGAAACTTAAGTAAGATAAAACTTAAAAGGATAAGTTAAATGAGATCAAACAGCACCTGGCACATGGTGCTCACTCAAGGAATATCAGCTATGAGTATTTCACTGTGTGTGTGTGTGCGTGTGCGTGTGTGTGTGTGTGTGTATGTGTGTGTTTGGGAAACCCTTATATATGACCAAGATAAAAAATGGATCCAGTAGCAAGTTGAGCTCATTTATGTTCCTCCTAGTTGGTCTTATGGTTAAACTGAGCCACATATATCAGGTTGATATATTAAAGTGGAATAATTTGGAAGCATGACACTTATGAAGAAAAATCATGAGGAAAGTGTCTGTGGAACTAACGAAAGAGACAGCTGTCTAGCTGGTCAGCCAGGAGAGGGTCTACCTAGGGATCTCAAAGTCACTCTTATTTGGAGCTGAATAGACTTTTCAGACATTTTCTATAGATATATTTGCTCTAATTTCTACTTCTGGTCCCAAGCTGCCAGTAACCTCTGCTGGCTCTGTTGACATCTGGCAGCTCTCTGGCTCAGTAACTTAAGTCAAATTACCTTTTTGTCTTTGTTTTAATAACTATTCTCTTCTATTCTTCTCTCTGGAAGCCAGAGGAAGGACAGAAGAAAAATAAGAATCCCCTCCGAGGCAAAGTCTTAGATTTTTGAAAGAATCTATTTTGGACTCGCTTTAAAATCCATTCATTTTGATGAATATAATCTAGTGTGTGTCTGGAGCCAGCCCAGTAAATTTGTGAAGATTCTCAGCTTCATCTCAGTACTCTCAGAGAGACAATAATTCTGCACTTCGGCAGCATAATGAGATTTATTTGCACAACTTCCATGAGTGTATCTATAGAATGTGCTTGTGGGGGAGAAGGGTTATTCAAGTGCTATCATCTGACTTTCTGCTTTCAGTAAATGTTTGCTATTTGAGATATTTTTCTATGTACGTGTCTCTTAGAGTTTCTTTGCTTTGTGATGTGTTCTCCTCTTGGGAGGCTGGCAGTGTAAGTGGTTGACAAAAAAAGCTAATAAATCTGAGGTTAATAGGGCTCTAGACAGCAAAGTACATAGAATAAGGAGTCTCACTAGCTGCAGAGTATTGTTGAAGGAGGAAGTGTCAACAGAGAGTCTGATTATTGCAAAGGGCAGGACGACGCTCAGAAAAATTCCAGATAGGTTTTCAGTTCAATGAAGTAATATCTCACATCAGCATATACCTCTCCCCTGGGATCTGAAGTTGGAGAGAAAGGAAGTCAAGGAAGGATACAATGTTCTGTGGGGGTTCAGTTTAGCTTGGTTTCAGAGATAGTTCAGGTAAAATAGCTTGAGGGGGCAAAGCATTTAGGGATGGAGACTCAGATACATAATGCACCCTAAATATTTGTATAAAGAATGTGCATGGTGGAAACTTGTGCAGTTTGTGATAATTTGCCATTCATGTTGTTTTGGTGGCTCAGTGATAGGGTCATTGTCTACCTGCAGGGAAATCAGGTATATTTAACTATCAGCCGCTTGTAGTTACACAGTATAGGTGAGATAGGCCAGTGGAAAGGAATTCCGCCCATGCAGATCTTGCGCAGGAGCTAGATTTGGGGACAGTGGCTGCTGACACCTGATTGTCACAGTGGCCACCACTTTGTATTACCTCAGTGAGTTCTGCAGGTGGGGGGAAGTTGTGTTGCTGTGGTAGCGGAGGTGACCTGCTAGTGGGGCAAGGGTTGCTTTATCTGAGATTTGAACACAGAATCTGTGACAGAAGGGAGAAAAGCTTTCTTCAAAGGCTCTAATTTATAAAAAGAGTAAGGCGCTGAAACATTATATGTTTGAGGTGTGGAGTAGAAAAAGGTAGTTGAAAGTGTACATCTAAAGTAGGAACACAATAAACAAACTAAGCTGTCTCTGACTTATAACACAGACATTGTTTTCTCTTAAAATCAAATGACTCACCACTTGAAATGTATACATCTCTCACATGGAAGCAAGTAAAGGATATCATTTACAAATAACATGTCAGGTAGAGGATAAACTGAGATTCCCACATGCATTGTAAGTCTCTCAGCATTCGTTGAGTAAGCAATTTGTACCAAGTTCATTTCTAGGCATAGCAGGATGGTCTGAACAAGTAAGGATCAAGTCTTACAGCAATTCCATCCAGTAGCAACTCACTGACTCCTGCTAGATGTCCAGTTTTGTCTGAGGCACTGGTCCATATGATGAGGAATAGCCGAGGGAAAGGCATTATAGAATCCTTAACGGTATCTGCCAAGCCCACTTTCAACTTCTCTGGATACAGCCATGGAACCCTGAGTAAGAGCAAGAGAAAGGGAGAATATCACTGAGAGTATCAGTGAGTATTTAAACACCCTAGTTCCTAATAGCTCTCTGTCTTCTCATGTAGCCTGTCATGGGCTTCTTGCCCTTGAGTTCATTGGAATACAACTGTTTTCTTAGAATCAATTTCCTTTCCTGACTTATGCTAGTTAGAATGGATACCTGCTATTTTTGAGGGAGGCCAGACATATTTATAAACAAAGGAAAATGAATAAACATTAAATTAAAGTAGAAATAATCCTTCCTATTCTAATTTCCATCTTTCTGCCTTATCTGTGTATGTTTTTATTGACACTCATTTTTTTTTTTTCTGATCAGTTCAGTGTAGCCCTTCTCTTCTCTCTATTCTCTTTCTCTTTGCAATTCTTACTGATTTCCTGGTCCTCAGTATAAATGGGTTCCAGCCTTTTCTCTGATTTCTGCTTTTTATGCACATTATGCCACGATAAAATTAGGCTATCTTCTATATGACAGAAATCTATTCCCTACATGGTTAGTGTAGTAATTACTGAACGAACGCAGTGTTTCCATACGAACTGTGTTTCCATATGAGCCTTTTCTTTTCTTTTTTTGTAAAGATTTATTTATTTATTTGAGAGAGAGAGAGAGTAAACGAGCACAAGGAGATGAGAGGGAGGAACAGAAGGAGAAGGAAAGAGAAAATCTCAGGCAGACTCCCTACTGAGTGAGAAGCCCAACACAGGTCTTGATCTCATGACCCTAAGATCATGACCTGAGCCAAAACCAGAGTCAAGCACTTAACTGACTGAATCACCTAGGTGCTGAGAACCATAGCCTTTTCTATCTCAATCTCTATATAGCCAAGTCTTACCTAGTTGAGTCTGTTTAAATGCTTTATCCTTTTGATTCCCCTTGTTACCTCATCTTTCTTGTCTTGATCCCTTTCAAACCTACCCACCTTGAAAAGTAATCTTTCTTTAAACTTCTCATACTTATTCTAAGTACTTTACATGTGCTAACTCATTTAATAATAACCATTACCCTATGATGTATATCACTCTATTATAATCACTATTTTATGGATGAGGAAATTGAGGCATAATAATCACATGACTTTCTCAAGTTCATGCTCTTAGTAGGTAACAGATTCAGGATTCAAACCTAGACAGCTTGGTTCTAGATTCCATGTTTTTTTTATATTTTTAGATTCCATGTTTTTAACCTTTATTCTATAATGCCTAAATGTCATTAATGCTTTCTATCTAGTATGAAAGATGTTAAGGGAGACTTCCTTTTGTGCTACACTCTAATCTTCTTGAATGTAGAGCAGATGTTTGATTTTCTTTGGCTCCCCTACAATTGCATAGCAGGGTGCCTTACGCATTCCAGAAACTCAATAAATATTGGGTGAAGGATTGATTCTCTTATTTTGTTACTGCATCACTTTCTGTGGTTTGGTTGTCCCTAAATTTAACCAAACAACATATTAGTTAATGGTCAATATGTTGATTTATCAAAAGCCTTATTAAGAGCAGAGTGCCTTCACATCTCTCATGCCACCTCTCACCTCCTCCTGGCTGAAGAAGAAAGTGGAATTGGTTTGACAAGACAAATTTTGTGGGCTGCTTTTAAACAACTTAATAACCTCCAGGATTTCACAAATTGATCTTTTTCTTAATGAATTGCCCCAGAAACTTTCAGGTTTGAGCGTCAGACCAACTGCTCCATAATTCATGAGTTAGTCCTTGTGTTCTTCTTGTAGTGCAGGATGAACTGATTAATTTTTTGGACACTTTGGCAAATCTGATCTGGATGACTAAGTCCCTGCCCTGTTTTAAATCCTATTTCTTAAGTCCTCTGGTAGGAATTATATTATGTCTCTGACAATAGTAGCTTTTGTAATGAGAACTGAAACAAAACAGGCATTAAACATGCCCGTGTTAACCAACCATTATTCATTTCTCTTCTTACTGCAATGAGTGTCTACCCTTTGTTTTGACTATGTTTGAAATATGTTTCTTGGTTGCTAAATGTTACAACCCTCCTGCTAAGTTGATTTTGCGTATCAGAAGTGTATGCATACTTTGAGGCTTTGGGTGATAGAATTTGGACTCATTTATTTTTTTGAAGGTTAAAGTTTGGGAATTATTTATTACAGCAGCCCATCCCATACAAGCATGACCTTTACCTTGCTCATGAAGAAGGGCTGGTCCCACAGACAACAATCTACTTAATCTTGCTTTATTATGCCATGCAAGTGCCTGGGAAAAATTCTGAAGCTCATGATGTAGTCAAAATAAACTAATCTGTAATAGTTGAAGATGTTTCTCTCTTGCCTGAAGACTGTAGTTCCAACACCTTTAAAGTGAGGCACTTATTTCTTATTTATTCAATTTTTAAAAATAAATATTTATTGACATTCTATCTTGTACCTGGCCAAGTGCTAGGTCAGGAGAAGCATATAAAGATGAATACTGATCCCTGTCTTGCAGGAGCTCATCTGGTAGGAGAACATAGTCAAGTCATATGTTAACAAAAATATTGGGTGTTTACAGAGGGAAGAGTGACTAAATTCCCAGGAGACTTAGCAAAGGTGAATTTTGAACCAGGTCTTCATGGCTAAAAAGGAGTATATGAGACAGAGAGAAGGGAGAGGAAAGGGTTGCATATGAGAGAGAGAAGATGAAGATGGAAAGGAGAGTCTGGCTCTGATGGGGAAGGGCTTAGTGTGATTTTCTAAAAGGATCAGATTATAATCTGAAAGTTATAGAGAAAATCTGAAGCTTTTGAAACATAAGAGTTACATGCTTGTATTTTTTGTAGGAAGATCACTTTGATGTCAGTGAGGGAATTTGTAGGGAAGATAATCAGGAGCTGCCTATAAATACAAAATAACATTGTTTGGGAGATATCCATATTAAAATATCAACCCTGGTGAAGAGGGGTATTTTGTTTTTTATGAGCATGTATTGATAATTGTTAATGACTTATTTGTCCTATAACTAAATAGCTATGGCATGCCTTCACTGCTCTCTGAGTACAAAAATCCCTGCCATTATCCTAATCCACTGCCCATATCTGAAACTCAACCAAACCCTTGACATTGAAGAGAGTTCATGTCCATTTGTGAACTATTTGTGCTGCAGGACTTAAATGAAACTATAATGCAAATTTGGCAGGAAAATGGCCTTAAAACTAATTGTGGAACCCAACTTTATCTGCTGATTAAATCAGAATCAATCACTTATTTAATTGATGGTGATGATGATGATTGTGATGCAGTAATGCAAATGATGCTTGGAACAATTAGTTGTCTTGTCCTTGTCCATGGAAACAAATGTCTTCTCTAATTATGAAGAATTGTACTGTTTTACACAAGGAGTCTCACATCCTGTATTCATAAAAGGAGAATCTTGCTATTTAGGGTATATTTAAATAGCCTGCTGGGTTTTTATGTGAGAACTGGGGTATATTACAGGGTGAGGGAAAAATAATAAAACATAGTAAAGATAGAGTAGACATGAAGTCCATCTTTAAGGTCTTATAAACTAAAAAGTCTTTTAAAATGTTAAAAATATAATGACCAAATGCTGCAGAAACACAAATGTGTTCACAAAGAATTAGAACTTCAGAAACATATCATGATGTCATGATATTTGGCTTGCTCAGATTCAGCCCAAGTAGAAATGGAAGGAATTTTGCAATTAGAAGCTATGGTCCTTTTGATGTCAAGGAGTGGTGGTGGAAGTAATAACAAGTCAAGGCCACAGCTACTACTGATGTGATAAAGTTGGAGTCCATCTTCTGATTCATATTCAAAGGCCTAAGTTCAATACCTGGCCCTGCCACATATTGGCTCTAGGACTGTGGGAAGTTCTTTTAAGCAATAAGTGCCTTGGTTTGTTTGTTTGTTTGTTTTTCAATCTGTAAAATGAGTGAATTCAATTATATGCCCTCTGAGATGCTTCTTGGTTCTAACATGCTTTAACTTCATGAATTGACAAGACTGTCCAGGGGCCCAGAGTTTCAGGGGTTTGATGAATCCGATCAAGATTCTTGATGGGTTGCTGGGGCTTTAGAGCTAAGCAACACTGTGGCTGAAGCAGTGGGTGGGGGGAGGGCTTCCTCTATATTCCTTTCTGGATGCATCTGATCTCCATCTGTACCTTAGTTTCCACAAACGGATTATGAATATGGAGTTTCTGGAGCCAGCCAACTACACATAGGACTGAATCTACCAAAGGTAAAGGAGGAGGAAAGGAAACGAGGGTAGGATATTCTGACATTTCTTTGCCGTGGTAGTAGCGATGTGCTGTGGTGGTTAAAGTGCTCACTGGCTCCATGATTTAGGCAATGGAATTAATCTCTGCGAGTCACATTTTCCTCTCTAGTAAAACTGGGCTAAGGGTACTCATAGAGTAGGCTTGATTCCCTTAGATTCAGAGAAATAATTTGAAAAATCATATTTGTTGAGTGGCACCAAAGCCAGGCACTTGGTGTGAGCTTTAAATTCTCAGTCTCATTTATTTCTCAAAAGAAGTAAAGGGGATAGTGAGTAAAGAGACTGGAGTGGCCGAGAGGGAGGAAAGAGGAACACCAGAAACAATGTTTCTGTTGTGCTGTAGGTTTGCCCAGGGCTGGCCTTTGTCCCACATACTTGTCTCAGTTTTCTCATAATTCATAAGCATACTGCTATTGTAGACATGACTTCTGAGTTTACAGAAAAAAAATAATGAAGCAAGAGAAAGCTAGTGGAAGTGCATTAGTAGCTAAACATAAATGTGGCTTTTGCATTTTATATTCACAGTAGTGTACTCTACTTTAAATTTCTCTAATTTTGTTTTTCCCACATTTCAACTTGGTGGAGATCATTTGCTATCCTTATGTTCAGTTAGTGGATTTCTTTTGTGGGAAAAAAAAAGCTTTTAAAAAAAATCTACTGTAATGACCACAGCATAAGTGAATCCTTTCTATAAATTCACTTGGATTTTTCCCTTGAATATTGTAAAAGAAATATAAGAATATATTTAACATCCCTGAGAGAAGCAATGGGTTCCTCTTCTATTACTTTTAGGTCTACACCTAAAGTTAATTTGTTTTTGCTCTCCATAGAGGGCAGTCTAAGACAAATTGCATTTAAAGTAAAACAAGAATGAATTGGAAGACATAGGGAAGAACTGGCTCAGATGAAGATTTTTGAAATACTGTGGCATATTATCCAAAACTACTGTGAAAATGTCTTCCCTTGAGAACTTGCTAAGTAGACTGGCTTCTTCCCTGTTTATATTATTTTCAGTGCAGTGGTAGCTGACAGTGTTTGTGTGTCCGTGTGTGTGTGTGTGCGTTGTGTGCGCGCGCGCACATGTGTGTCTGGGGAAGTGGTATATTCATAGCCCCTTCCAGTCCAATCTTTCAGAGTCTAATACCAAAGGGGAAGGAACCTTCACAAAGAGCCTTTATCATTAGAGCCAACTTAATGACAAAGAGCAATTAAGCATTTCTATGGCGGGTAGTATTCTGTGTCTGTTAGCTATTATTAAACTTATTGAGTTTTTGAAGGGATTTATCTCTTGTTGCCTCTCTTTGCCTTTGGCTCAATAGGGCAA
Source organism: Canis aureus (assembly GCF_053574225.1). NCBI lineage: Eukaryota > Metazoa > Chordata > Mammalia > Carnivora > Canidae > Canis > Canis aureus. Next base: position 24,937,071 of record NC_135618.1, read on the forward strand.
TGAAATCAGAATTGCATGCCTGTGACAACATGGGGCGTTGCCACAGGATGAAAGATGTTACCAATTTAGCCTGCCGACCACTTCAAAATCAAGAGGAGGAGCAGATGGGCTGGCGCTGGAAAATTCTCCTACTTGCTAAATGAAAATAACTCATAAAATACTAAAGATGGAAAAGTGACTTAAAAATTAAGCAAATACAATTCAATTTTTTTCTTTTCTGTTGGTTTGGTGCTTAGATGATAAAGTCATGTCTGATCTAGGATCAATCAAAAAGGATTTATTGAGGGCATACTGTCTATCTTTGTTATGAACTATGAAATACAAAATTAATGAATTTTAAAGCTATGGACTGCTTCTAAGGAGAGGATATGTGAATACCAGGACAAGCTACATACATAAGTATGTATGTGTATGTGTGTGTGTGTCTGTTTATATGTATCTGTAGAATTACATAAGCAGCCATCTTGAATTAGTATTATACGTATATCGCATATAGACAAGATTAAATGTTAAATTGCTAGCTACTGGTATGTAGAGCTGAAAATTATGTGATATGCAATACAGATATTGTAAAGGAGAATTTTAAAAGTAGATTAATATGAATGGAGGAATCAGCATTGACTTAATCTGGACGTTCAAGGGCATAGATGGAAGAAGCAAGACAATCAGGTATGACAAATAGTTTGAGCCAAGGTAGAGGCTAGAGTCAGGGAGATAGTAAAAGGACCACCGAATAGGGGCTAATTTTTTCTTGATTTGGAATTATAGGAGATAAAACGAGGTAGGTGAAGAGGCTAAGAAAGCTAATGTGGAACTAATGTGGTACCCATTATAGGATCCTAAATAAGAGTGGTATAAGATTTAGTATTTGGATTAATTTGGATTTGCAGGTAAGCTTCATTCACCTCCACCACTATTTTGTAAGGTTGGCAAATGGCTTAGTGGGATTATTTGGAAAGATGGGAACTAAATAATTGTGAAAAATGCCACAGAGGAGGCAAGTCTTAAGTAGAGTTTTAGAGGTAGGGAGGGATATAATATAGCATAGAAGTAGCTGCAAGCTTGGTGACATCATTCATTTAAAAAACATTTGTTGGGGTGCCTGGGTGGCTCAGTTGATTAAGCAGCAAACTCTTGATTTTGGCTCAGGTCATGATCTCAGGGAACTAGGGTGGAGCCCCTTGTCAGGCTCCTTGCTCAGCAGGGACTCTGCTTGAGGATTCTCTCTCCAGCCCCTCCGCGGCCCCCCACCTGCCCCTGCTCTCCTCAAATTAATTAATTAATTAATTAATTAATTAATAGATCAACAAAAAACATTTGTTAGCACCAACTCTCTGCAATGTACATCCAACAGACAAGCTCCCCATCCTCCTGGAATTTATACCTGGAATAAATGTTTACGCTTAATACAGTTATTAGACTGTTTTTCTGGTGTACCAAAAAAAGTAGCTTCTTTTTTTTTTACAACTCATCTAATCTTCCTTGTGATTCTCATCCCACTAGATAACAGGAAAATATAAACTTGCCAATTAATGTCCCATCTTATTTTTCTTGATCCCAATCATTTAACAGTTTTTGTGGGCTAAATCTTTACTAAATTCAAAACTTTCATTTCATTAGAGCGAGCTTAGATTGTCATAAATGATTCAACCTTTTTGCAACTCCTTAGTCTTTCAGATTTTTGTCCTTCCTGCTCTTTTCCACAGAGTCATATGGCTGCAGAGGGCTTGTTTAGGTGGCTTTAAGATTTTGGAAATGAAGGGGGGTGGGGACTCCCATGGTGTCTTTTGGATAGTGGCGATCTCAGCTAATGGGGACAACCAGTGCTGTTTGAATTTTTGGACTAACAGGTAAAGTCTGTCCTTCGAGTTCACAATCAACCATTTGTCTCTGATTCTGATGTGGCCCTGATAGGTCAGTCACTGCCCTAGTAGCAAATTTAACATGCCAATTGGCTCACACAAGACCCTTACATGTCCCCTGTGGGCTCTGTGGAGCCAGACAGATGAACTGTCTCCATCTTTTCAGCTGCTTCCTGAGACTGGTGTTGTACACTTCTTCCCAGCTTGCCCACGCAATGCCTGAGAAAATATGCACCAACTCCTTTTTCTCCTACCTGGCATTATTGGGCTTTCTCAGACTTAACCAACACATTTCTAACATTCCCTACATCCTGAAGATTCTACTCCTATGTAGGGTTGAAAGTCACCAAGGGTATGCACACAAAGGAAGGGTCATGTGAAGAAGACACAGAGAGAAGGTCAGTCCCATCTGCAAACCAAGGAGAGAGGTCTCAGAAGAGACTAATGCTACTAACACTTTGATCTTGGACCTCTAGGATGGTGAGAAAAGAAATTTCCATTGTTTAAGCTACCCAGACTGTGGAATTTGTTATGGCAGCCTTGGTCAACTGACACAACTCCCAAGGCAGAACCTTAAAGACTTATCCATATGACTTCTTGGCTCTTTCCTCTCTTTCCCCTTTGCACAGTTTATTGGGACAGATAAGCCAGACTTCCTATTTCCTGTGCATGAACTTCCCTATTTTAATCCTCCTTTTCTTCGTATGCACCAAGCCTCCTATTTACTCATGATGAAAGAAAGGATATCTCTCCCTACATTAATAATTTAAAAAATCCATGATTTGAGTCTCTCAGGTGTGATTGTTCTTATGACAGCCATAGAATAATTTGTAACTAGCAATGAAACTAGCGTGACAATGTTTTAGCTTAGTATCTTCAAAGTATTATCCCCTGCCACTCGGCCTAGTGAGCAAGACAAACTTTCACACATAATTACACAAATAAATAAGTAATTATGAAGAGGAATAAGTATGATGAAAGCAAATATAGGATCTATGAGATGGGGATGGATAGAGGTCAGAGAATTCCTCTGTAAGAAGGTGGCATCTTCCCTGGAAGCTGAAAGATGGGTAAGATTTAGCTGGGAGCAGGACAAGACTGTTTCAGGAGTGCAAAGGCAAAAAAGGAGGGAGGGACCTCCAAATGGAAGAGAGTGGGTGTGTGTGTGGGGGGCGGGGGGGGGCCGGGGCTGGATCAGGATAAACACAAGAATGTGGTGCAGGATGTAACAGTGCACTGGGCTATTAAGCAGACCACATTGTTCAAGATTGGTGGATTACGTTAGAGGTTTGGGACTTTAACCCCAGTGCAAGGGCAGCTACCAAAGGATTTTAGTCTGTGATTGCCAATTTGTGATGATGGAAATTCTGGGGAGCAAAATATATAATGATAATAGCTATAGTAGCATTTATGAAATGCTTCTTTGGTGTCAGGAGGCTTACGTGCTGTTATTTAACCTTCACAATACCTGGCCAGGTAATAATTGCCTCTCTTTATTGGGCACCGACAATAATCCAGGTACCATATTAAACACTTTGCAAGTGTGTCTGTGATCTCACAACACACTTGTCAGGAGGTATTATTATCTTCTTATTTTCAATAGTAGAATGCAGGCAGAAAATGCATGCTCGGAGTGATTAACTGATGATTAAGGTAAGTGGCAAGAGTTCCTGTGCAAACCTGAAGCTATGCAATCTCACTGTTCCGCAGTCTGAGGCACGTAGTGTACTTAAATAGAGAAATGACTAAAAAGTGTTAGCAGTACCCAGAGCGAGATAAACAAGGAGGAAGTTGAGGAAGGGCTTTAAACATTCCCGAACCTCTCATGTTGGCTGAATTTAGGAAAAATCCACACAATCTATTTGTCATGGTACCTATTTCACCAGCAACCCATGAAATCATCTTGTGTTCATGCCATATGTATTAGCTTCCTAGGGTTTCCAAATAAGGTCACATTCAGACGTTCTAGAACGCGAACATATCTTTTTCCCACTTCACCATGTATTCCATTTCAGGAAGCTCCTCCTATGTTCTGGACAAACACATCCAGGAAAAGAACCCAGGTTATTACCGATCTGGTTGTGATCTCTTTGCTCCTAGAGGCCAAGACCTCCCTGCTTTGCATTCAGTCTCTTCCTGTGATTAAGGCTTCTGAACAAGCAAGGGGAGGCTAAAAGTCCAGAGAAGCCCATGGATTTTTTTTTTCCATTTTGTGGAAAAAATGTGGAGCTTTTTTGATATTGCACAATTAACCAAAATCATACAATTTCCCCTTTCTTCTTTGGTGAGGAGTGAGATACACAACTGCTCCAGTTTGTACATAGGGCATTCGACTGTGTGTTGCTATTGTACTTAAGAGTGAAAAGTCTATCTGGGATATAAATAATAGTTAAGACTTGAAGATCATTTCTTTTCTCTTTTTTAATTTGTCAATGTTGGTTCAATGAACCAGAGTGAAAAAGATCTTCACACAGCCTGGAGTTAACATATTCTGCTCTACTCACTCATACATCCAGGCATAAATGATAAGGCATAGTATGTGTTTGGAATGGAGCCCTGTAATCTGACCTGCAGATCAAAAAAGTGCTAATAAGTGGCAATCAATCCATCAGCCAACAAATGGTTTTATTTTCACTCAGTGAGGGTTTCACGCTTAAAGGGGAGATGGATAATTAAGACTTCATGTTTCAAAATATTAAATATTGATTTGTAGACATTTAGCAGCAGGCATAAAGCTCTCCTGAGGGATGACAACAACTGTCTAAAAGATTATAAAAGATTTTATTTCTCTTGGTAGAATTTAGCATTTATTTCTTATTTAAAAGATGTGAAATGAGAGTTAGTAAAATATTATATCAAGGAGATAGCTCGGAGCTCTGCAAATGGATGTCATGTCTGTGGTGTGTGGCTAGCCAGAGTTAAAATAAAACCATTTTGCTAGTTTCATATCGGCTTTTGGTTTATTGAAGTGTCAGAAGGTTTATAAGCTCTTCAACTCAAGTTTTGATTGTTTTATCCAACTACTGTCACTTCTTATCAGTATTAAAGGCAGAAATCAAAGGAAAGGCCCAGGGGAGGAGGACTTCCAAATGTTGCTTTTTGCTGTCACAGTTGTAACGCTGATACGTTCTTGACAGGCCCTTTTTCTTGCCACCACGGAGTAATTAGGGGGATTTTTATAATAGGCTTCACCAATTAGTTAATACAATTTCTGATTAAATACTCCTTTGTCTCAGCCTTAGAGAAACTGCCTAAATGACTGGGAGCTAGAGATGGGACCCTATAGGGGCCAAAAGGGCGACGCCATGATGAGGGCAAGGGTCACCAGAGCTTTGATTTTCCCAAGACCTTGACAGGAATACTTGTCAGTGCAGGCAATTGGGACAACATGAGGGCCAGACATAATATGCAGACCTCACAGAGTAATTTTGCAATCAATAGACCCCACGTAATGCGTGGTTTTCTAGCACCTCAACAAAATTTAGAGTCTTTCAAAAGGTTATCTCTACTAATAAGCTCTTTTGGTTGAGGGACTGTGCAAAGTACAGAAAAAGGAATCAAGTTGAATGGATGTGGGGAGACCCGTGAAATACTCTAAAGGTTCTGCAAATACCCAACATGTAAGACTTATAAAAATTGCAAAATTCCCCAGAGTTGTCGCAGAAGTCTCATAGATACAATTTGAGTTTCATCTTTATTTATACTACTTAATATGCTTCAATACAACAAGCATGCTCTCGAAAATTGTGAGCCGTTTGGTTTATTAAAACAAGTTATTTGTTGATAAAAGTAAAAACTGCAGTCCCAAGTCAGAATTCTTTTGGCAATGGAAGCTTGAGGTTGTCAGGTGATGTTGAGGGATGGTGAATCTTGGATCTGCTCTTCCCCTGGGGTTAAGAGTGGCCCTTTATGGGGATCCCTGGGTGGCTCAGCGGTTTAGCGCCTGCCTTTGGCCCAGGGCTGATCCTGGAGTCCCGGGATCAAGCCCCACGTTGGGCTCCCTCTGCCTGTGTCTCTGCCTCTCCCTCTCTATCTCTGTGTCTCTCATGAATAGATAAATAAAATCTTAAAAAAAAAAAAAAAAGGAAACATCTGGTGGGGAGGCGGGGGCAGCTGGGCTGCCCGTTTACAACCTTTGAATTCCCCAGGGGTGTGTGCACATGGAGGGAGCTTTGTTCAGCAGTCTCTGCTGCCTTTCCCCTATTTGGCTCAAAAAGTGATGACCTATCTCTGAGTAGCTTCTCGAATTTTTTTCTCTTGCAGCATTCACCCTGGGTTTTGTCTTTTATTTCTCATTTTAAGACTATGGAAAAGTGACAGCTGTTGGATTTAAAAAATCAGAATTTGGATTGAAGTTCTCATAAACCTTCTTCCCACTGAAGATAATAGAACGTTGAGGCATTTTGCTTTTGGCAGCTCCTTTGACATTTTTAGGATTGAGGTGGGTAACATATCCTCTAGGCATAAACTGTGAAGAGCAATGAATGAGAGCCCAAAGCTCTCAAATGTAGCCATGACTCTCCAATGGGTGATCCTTGGATCTCCACGCCTGGTGGTCTGCTTCCTATTGATTTTTTTTTTTAATCAATTGCACCACGGGGCTTTAGAATTGCTCATTAAGGAGGTTGAGAAAGAAGCAAATTTGGTTCAAGTTTTTGTACTGAACATTTGCACTTTTTGAATCTGAAGTGCCCAGCACTAGAGCTCTGCAGCTCTTACCTCATGCTTTGATGGCTCTGTTGCATATGTTCCATGGCAAAGTGGAGAAGATTTAATGAATAGCCTTGTGGTATATGAAATTGATTTCTTTAGCAAATATTAGTTCGGGAGCTCCGTGTGTGAAACTGACATGCAGTGTCACAGCTCATTTTATTTTGTTTATTGTACAGATATATTCAATTTTAGAATAAAAATATTTTGGTATTTCCCATTGAAGCTCATGTGATTTATTTCAGAGCTATCTTTTGCTTATAATGAAACACTTAGAATTAAAAATGCATACTTTTAAGGGCATATTCTTTTCTTATTAGACATCTGAATGCATCACACTGTTTTATCAGCAGCAGTAAGTAGAAGATAGGATAGGGAAGTGACAGAAAATCCATTTGACAGAGAAAAGAGGCTCTCTTCATATGGGTATGTGATTGCATGTGTGTAAGTAACATTATGGCAATCGTAATATGAGGATAGACATCTTTTGGCATCATAATGGCAAATCATAAGATAAAAAACAATTTTTAAAATATGGTCTGTTTTGGTCACTTGATTATTTCATACTTGCAGCAAATAGAAAATAGACTAAGACAAGAGAATCTACTACATTAGATTCTAAATTAAGTCCTAGGTTATATCTTTCTTATAAGTGAAAGGGAATTTAAAAGGCGAGTCATCTATTTGGAAAAGAAAAGGAGACAATATAGTTAGAAATAAACACTCGTATTTTGTTTTAAACATATATTTTATAAAACAAAGAAGCAGCTGTGGTTTCCATAAGAGAATCATTGAGAGTGCATTAAATGGAATATTTAAAGCTGTAAAGTGGAAGTGGGAATTCATACCAATTATCATTGCCTCTAATAATTTAGATAGTATTTCCTAGTGTGCAAGAAAATCTCTAAAGTATATGATCATGCTCATATTTATATTTAGGCTTGGAAAAACAAAACAAAACAAAGAAAAAATTTTTTTCTTTCTGAGAGCTTCCAGGAAAGTCTTATTAGACATGCAAATCCCTCCCGATTATCAGGTGATCAAGGAAGTATTTGCCACTACTAAAATGCAAAACATTGGATTCTGAGGAGAATGCACCCTGAAGAGGGGAAACCTGGCTCATTTAATAATGTATACTTCATTTACAGTTCTGAGTAGGTTTGTTCTTCTGGCTACGACATTTCCCCCAGTCATAGTTCTGATGTATGCAGATCTCTAAGTACATTTTAAATAGAACAACAGCTGAATGATACACTCAACAGAATTCATGAAGAGGAAATAGACATATTTCGGCATGGGAGAATATTTATGCATTATTTAACAGCAATAATGTTTGAATTCATACATTATGCAAATGCAGTTATAATCAGGAAAATGAAAGAACTTGGACTGTGCAACATCCTTAAACCCACCATTAGGTACCTATTTGTGCATAGCATTTAATACTGCACGATGTCTTACAATGTTACAGTGTGTCACTTGAAGAGAAAAGTTATCAGAGATTAACTGGGTATAAAATGAAAAGTTGATGAACCCCTGATTGCTACCTTGATATTGACTTTTATAAATTTATCCTCAAACAAGTGTAAGGATGTTAATGATAATTAAAATGATATTGGAATAAAACACGCTTCACTCAGTTGCTGCCCCCATTAAAGTTTTTTCATATTTAGTCAGATATGGACAACTTCATCCTCTTTACCTAGAAAGCCCCACCAAATGCAAGCACTGTTCTGAGCACTTGACAAGACTTATCTCATTTAATTTTTTAACTGTTAACTAATAAAAATGCCTTGAGGTAGAGCTGTTATTCTTATTTTACAGATGAGGAAACTGAGCCACAGAGAGGATGAGTAGCTTGCCCAAGGTCACTCAGTATTTTTTTAAGATTTTATTTATTTACGAGAGAGAGAGAGAGAGAGAGAGAGAGAGAGAGAGAGAATGCCTGGTGGGGGGTGGGACAGAGAAAGAGGGAGAGAAAGAGGGAAGCAGACTCCCTGTTGAGTACTGAGCCAGGCAGGGCCCAATCTCACAACCCTGAAATGATTTAAACCAAAATCAAGAGTCTGGCACTAAGCAACTGAGCCACTCAGTTGGTCATTCAGTATTAAGTGAAAGAACCTTGCTTTGAATACAAGAAGTCTGAATCCAGCTTCCATGCTCTTAACCACTATGTCATGTTGTTTACATTACCATGAAAGTTACATATGTTTTATTTCCTTCTTTCAGACTGTAAGCTGACTGCATTAAAAATGATAATAATTGAGCATTTGTTATATCCCAGGCACTGTGCCAGGATCAGTAAGTGCAAAGATGAGTAAATATAGCCCCTGCTCTCCAGAGGCTCAGTCTACCAAGGGAGATAAGCATGAAAGTATACCGCTTCGTGGGAAGTGCAGAGATGGGCATGTAGAGAGGGAATTAGACAAGCAATGGGAATGGCATCTAACCCATCCTGAGGAATGGGCGTAGGAAAGTGAAGGAAAACAAGGGAAGAGATACCTGTGATTGGAGCTATATTCTATTTACTTTGCCCTTTCCTTACCTCTAGCTCTTGGCATGGGATTCTGCACAGAAATAATAAGTAGATCAATTTAATGCTTAATTGATTGAATTAGGTGCCTCATTCTCAACACCAGGGACCCAGTGACTTTCATGCTGGTGATCCTGGGTGCCACAGTGTCTGGGCAAAGTTTAGAGAAGACATATTCCTTGATTTTCACTGAAAGCAGTGGTTCCTGGTGACTTATAGAGAATATAAAATCCGTGACCCTTGCCCCAGGGGAGAAATATACCCTATGTAAAGTTCTATGAAATGTCAAGATGAATTCCAAAACATGTCAGAACCCCAGGTTAGGGACCCCTGGTCTAAAGGAAGGCAAGTTGGGTGAGTAAGAAGCCTATCAGTATATAATGGCAGTGAGTAAGTATGGATCATCTGTTCTCAAACTTTCTGGTCTCAAGACCTCTTTACACTTTTAAAACTTATTGAAGAACCCTCCCCTCCCCCACCAAGTTTTTATTTATGTGGATTATATCAATTTTCACTCATCACATTAGAAATTAAAACTGAGAAACTAAGGAATATTGTCTATTAGTTAAAAATTATTAGAACAAACTCCATTACATGCTCACTTATATAAAAGTTGCCATAAAACATATTTTTCAAGCAAAAAATTAGCAACATGAATGGTACTATTTACACTTTTGTAAATTTCTTTAATATCTGGCTTAATAGAAGGTATGTGATGTGATGAGCACTAGGTGTTATACTCAACTGATAAATTATTGAACACTACATCTGAAACCAATGCTAAACTAAAGAAAACAGCTGGATTCCTAGGTCTGTTTCTGTTTTTAATCTGTTGGGATATGTTATCTTGGTGAAGCATATGAAGAGAATATGTCATGTAGGGGAAAGAGAGAAAGAATTTAATAGTCTCTTAAGATCATTGTGGATAGTCTTCTTTGATACTACACCAAAATTTGAAAAGTAATTGTTTCCTAACATTTCCTTGAAATGGCAAGCCTGAAACTGTATAATGAACGTTTCATACTCTGTTACACAAAAATCCATTGTTTTCTTTGCATTTTGAGTGGATCTTTTGTTCTTGCATGATTTTATAAAATTTTGCAATGGTCATTTGGAAATATAAGCTCACTGAGTTATGAAGATCTTCCAAATGTTAACACATTTACACAGTATTTTAAAAAATTGCATTCAATAATATCACCATCAACTCAACCAAAAGGCTTTAAGCATTAGGAAGCTGTCAAGCTCATCATTGTGGATACAAGTTTTCCCAAATTGCAATTTTCACATGAAATCTTTAATTTTATCAATGGCAACCAACATTGCCAGTTGCTTTTTTTGAAATGATAGGTTCACTTCATTTGTTTTTGAGAAAATGTCTTCCAGATACACAGGGTGGAGTAATCATAGTTGGTCAGGCATTCTTTCAAGTCACAAAGTGGCTTGTTGAGCTCACAACTCAAACAATTAATTGCAAAAGTTCTTCTTCCTGAGACAAATTCCCACTTCTATTTGCATCCAACATGCTTCATATCTACTTCCCATTTTATTACCTAGATTATTAAATGTTATATTTGAGTCAAGTTTCAGTAAAATTAAATTTACTGTTTCATAAAGGTCATTACTAATGAACCTGGTGCGCATTTTTTCAAGCAGTGACTCCATTGAAAAATATGCTTATATCGTACTGTTGAATGTTATTGCCTTGATTTTGCTAAGGAACCAGAAATCTTACCCACCATTGCTTTTGCACCATTATTGAAAGTGTCAACACAATGAAAAAGCAAATAATATCTTAGTATTATTATGGAGATAGTTTCTTATGTTGCAGATGCCCCAGAAAACTCTTAGGGACTCTATTAAGAGTGCATTCCACACTTTGAGAACCATTGGTATAGAGGATAGAAAGAAAGAAAAAAAACTATCTATGGAGGACAGTTGAAAGAGTATTGAGAGCTGAAAGGTTTAGGGAAAAGAACTTTTCAGGGAAAGAAGTTAGCTAATAAAAGTAATACTATGTGCCTAAGGGTGTTTACTATGCAGAATGGCTGCGGACTTCTTGAATGTACAATATATCAATTTTAACATTGGATTGTTCTGGATGAGAATGTGAGCCTCCTTAGGCAGTCATTTTCCCAACCGCAATTTTTGACCTTAGTGTCTCGAGCACACCAATACGTATTTCTCTGGGTAGAATTTAAAGAAGTGAATAGGAATGGTAAAAGGCAATTGCTCTCATCCAGCTGCAAATAGAGATCTTTTAAAATCTCACAAAACAGAGACTTTCAAGAGTGAACTTATACTGTGAACACATAAGCTTCAAAGAGTCCAGGTTCAGGGTGGAGTGTTGACAGAGGCAGGACTAGAGAAGCAGGAGAAGGCTGTTCTGCAGTAATTAAAACTAAACTGAAGAAGCCGAAAGATGCTTGTTATTCTGTGTTTTCATAGCAGTGTGTTCAAGCTGCCACGGAGGAGGCTCTATTAGCATTTACTTTACAAATCTCATTTCTTCAGGGGTCATAGCTCAAGCTGAAAATTCACTTCTGGTTGAAATTCCTTACCTTTTATTGGCCCTTGTCACAAATGGAATGCTTCTTAAGTTTATTTTGGTTGTCTAAATATTGTAGGGTAGTCTGGTAATAAATCAACTTTATGCAATATTTTTCTTCTCTTTATCTCTAGTCATCTTGAAACACTAAGGGTTTCTTGCATTAGGGTAGAATCCTGTATAATACATAGATCACTGATAAAAAGATAATTTTGTGTTGTGAAACAGGTTAATAAGAAAGAATATTACTAGCCATTCATCTTTCTGCCTCCAAGGCAAAGAATATCTTCCAGAGAGATAGCAGTTGATGTCTTTTTAAAAACACGGTGATAATTTCTCCACCAAGATTATTGCCATATGGATGGAAACTTGCAGTAGAAAGTTATCTGAAGCTTCAAATTTCATTCATACTTTGTGATTTCCTTGATATCACCATTTCTTTAAGCACAGTTAAGGTATACTGTGTAGAATCTTTCATATAGTCCAATATGTAGTTATTTCTGGGACTAGGTTGGCATTTGGTGGTGTTTCCTGCCAAGGAATTTTGCAAAGGAAATCACTGTGCTTTGGTAGTGCATGAACGATGTAATCTGCTGGGACACTGAGTACCTACCACATGAATAAAAAATATGTGTTCCCAGTAGAAAAAAAAAAAAAGCCTGGATTGAACAAAATTTACCCTGCTCTTCTGACCTCTGTGGGTCACTGTCAGGCCAAAAAGAGGACCAGTAAGTACACAGCTTTGGAGATAAAGGTAAATGAGATCAAGTGGTAGTCTCAAGCTTCTACCCAGTTGGAAGAAAATACATTTTCGGTCTGGAATGTTCTAACATCCACACTTGGCATTGTAACTAATGTAGTGATTACACACATTTATGTAATTCTAGACCAGGCATAGATGATAGATTAATGGAAGAAATTTCTGCTTTCTGTTTTTGCAATCTGTTACCTTACCCAAATGGGCTTCTCAAAGATCTTTTTGGGAGGTATCTTTTTTGGAAGTTTGCATAAGAATCATAGGTTTCAAGAACATCATAGTGATATAGGGGGCCCCATTCATTCATTTCTTGGGTAAAATGTATCTTCAGCTCTTTAGGATCATATCAAATGAGAGTGAACCTCTAGATGGGAAATAGGCCAGAGAACTCCTTGAATTCCTTTCAAGACCTAAGTTTTCATGATTCAATAATTACAGATATGAAAATAATTCCATCAAAATAAATGCTCTCCATACATTCTAGTTATTATTATTATCTTGACTATTGGTTAGATGCTAAAGGCTTAAACTGTAACAATAAATCCAGGACAGAAAAAAAGACTGTCTCTATAGAGCCTTTCAAGGGGAGCGAAAGCAGCGTTGGCCTGCTGACTGGTGTTAATGGGGAGCAGTTGAAAAGAGCTTAGAATTTCCAAATCGACACAAAAGCAGTATAGGTGTCACTTCAATCTTCAATCTCACAGAATCTTACTAAAAAAATTAAAAATAAATAAAAGAGAAAACAAAACTTTGTTCTCTTTGTGACTCAGAATAAATATGGCCTAAAAAGAGGCCATAGGAAGGAAGGACAGTGTTTGCTTACTCACAATGAGTACTGTAATTGTGACATATTTATAATATTGATGCATCTGTCTTTAAACGTATAGCACACCTCCCCCACTGCGAATACACATCCTGAGCTGAAATGTGGCACCAAAAGCTTTCTCCTGCACAGTTTCATCATTAATAGTGTTATCATTAATGCAAATGTTGACACATTATCTACGCGACCATTTTCTTTTAAGGAAATCCACAAATAATACTTGACATCTTGTTTGCATAGCAGCTACACTGTGTATTTCTCACTGCTCTTTCTATCTTTACTGCATGTTGGAGCTCCACATCATTTTGGCCTAGTTCAAATTTTTTAATATGCAAACTGGAGTCAACATCAAAGGACAAATCAGTTTCAAAATGATTTTCCACACTAACAGTCTTATGCATCTCTACCAAATATTATCACGTCGATTACTAAACAGTTTTAAGATTCAATGGTTTTGTGTCAATCTTTTGCCCATTAATATGCCATGTGGACTTTTATAATATCCATCTTAGGGGCATGATTTTTTAGTTCTGGTTTTCTTTTTTAAAATATATTCTTCATTAAATGTGTAATTTTTAATACAATGCAGCATCTTCTGGGATCATGATATTAATGATACTTCAATTATTTTAAACTATTGTTTGCAATGTAGTTAAGCAAGACACTGAATCTTTAGCATTAGAATTTCATCTGTATGACTACAGTCATTATGTAACTATTGCATACTTGCTGTCAATTCTGCAGGATTTAAATCAGAAACCATCTTTTAAGAGCTATGCTTCACCATAGGACGCAAATATCTGGGCTCCTAAGAAAAGCATTGTAGAGAGGGTTTGCTAATTGATTTTTCCTTAAGAACAATCTGTTTCTCTTCCAGTTTATTATAGGAAACACTGGCATGTGTCATTTTTCCAATATTTGGAGCTTGCTGCCTTAATAAATGCACATATCAGATGATGCTCTCTCTCTGTCTGATGGGCGGATGGTGTTGGGCAGAAGAAGGTCACAATGATGTTAAATTTGCTGCTGAGCAAAGGATCAAAGTGTAAATGGAATCTTGAAGCTGGGAAATGTGAGTGTGCCAGTGTAAATAATCTATTAATTATTGACAGCTAAGGGACTGAAAATTCCTATTTAGTCATGACATCTTCATTTTCACACTGACTGAACCATTTCTGGCATTTTTAAAATTAAAGTTTTCTTTTACTGTAGACATGAAATATTTCCATTTATTCTAAGTCTCTGCTAGTGCTTTCTTCTTTTGACATTTTTGTCTGATTTCTGCATATTAAAGCAATATTGGATATGACAAAAAGCAAGAAAGGAGCCAAGTATGAGAAATAGAACAATGGTATTAGGATTGCCTACGCATCACACATTTAAAAACTTCTGTCCCTACATAGAGGAAAACAAACCCCTGGGAAAAATGTAAGCGATGTTTGAGAAGCTTCAGGCACGTTAGCTATTTAAGAAGCCAAATGGCATTGAAGGTGCTAACATTTACGAGACCATTTAGCAGATATAGCCGGACTGTAGGCCATTTTTCAAACATTTTGAAATGTATCCAAGAAAAGTACAATGCAAATATAAAATATTTCAGTGTCCTCACTCTACATTTTAAAAATTATTATAAATTGAGCAATGGCATGATACCTTGATACATCCAGTTTCTATATCTATATACATCAACAGGATTTCTTTATTTCCAGCATTAGCTATTTATTTAACTGAAGTAACTGACGCTCTGTTCATCGCATTTTAGCCAGAGAGAGTGAAAATGTAGCCTGGCACCGTATGAGAACATCTGGGGACTTCTGAGGCACAGTGGGCTGGTGCCCCTGACATGTGGGGGGACAGCTTTTATTAACAGCGCACGTCCATTGATGAGGTAATGTGCAGACCTTTGATAACTATAAAGACCATCTCTTCTGGGCTTCTTAACAAACTAAAAGGTTGAATCAGGTTCCCTGAAGTTTGTGAACCCCTTTTTGTACATTTGGGTCAAGTTTGAAGCCCAAATGGGCCAATTTATGTTTTCAGGTTAGTTTTGCTTTGAGTTGAGGAGATACATTTGAACCTTCCATTCAACAATCCAACTCAGGCGATGTGAATAACAGCGAACTGTTCACACGAGCCCTGGCACACCTCCACTGCTGGGTTTCCTACTGCTGGACTGCTGGTCCGAACTGGCTTTAAAGGATTCAACACCAGGAGGAGGTCTTTCATGTTTCTCTAACTTTGATTTCACACTCCCCGTTACTGATCATTTATGATAAACTGGAGCCTTTTGAGGTGAGCAAAGTCATAGCTACTGTCTACATTTGAAATGACACAATATTGATGCATTTTACAACTAAAAATGTATATAAAATATATGATTTTTAAAGAACCATTTTAGAATATATGCCAAGATAGAGAGAGGGAAAGTCGCCATGGGACAAATTTAAAGATGAGGAATTTAATGATGTAGTTTGTTTAAAAGAAGAAAGAAGGCAGGAGGATCAGTCTAGAAGGAATCCACCAGAGGTTAAGTTAATAGCAAGACATTATTCCTAATAGAATCACATAGTAGGGATGAGTTTTCTGTATCCTGTCTTCAGTTTAGAAAGATTGTTTTTCTTCCTTGGGGTGATGCTATGCATTATTTGTTCTACAGCAACAGCATCTGAAATGGAAGAAATATGGATCCATCTGTATTGCTTAAGACAAGGGAGACCAAGTTCAGCCACAGCCCTGGTGGTACTCGAAATGCTTATTCTTTCCAGCAGAGGGCACTAGTAACCAGTGCACACCAGCAGCACATGATGGTATTTCCCATAAGATGAATAACTGTATTTCCAATACATCACAAGCCACAGTAATGAGAAGCACCAGTTCTTATTTTTGTTGTTGTTATCATGGCATAGTATCTTTTATTTATCCCAGTGAACATTTCCAATCCCTTCAATGGAAATATTTTCCTTCAGTGGAAATATCAATAACCCGTTCAAAGCCCTCTCTGAGAATCCAGAATGGGCCTATTAAAACAAATCCACACAGATGTTTTCACACTTCGGAATAAAAGGAACTTCTCCGACTTTCCTCACACTAACACTTCTGCTCGCTTAAGCAGGATTCCAAAACAGAATAGCAGCGATCGTAAAGACTTGAAATCCCTGAATGTGTAGAAATACTCCAAAAATCCTAAGTAGTGATCTCCTTACACAGTTAAACCTTATTTATGGAAGCATCCTAGCACATATTTAAATATTAACATTAATCTGGCAGCTGCTGTTACTGAGGCTTAATTCCCCGGGAAGTGACAAAAATTTCATACAAATTACCAAAATGTTATTCTCAAACTTTTAACAAAAGATCTTTGGACCTTTTCATCACCTTGGACCAGAAGTGAGAGGGAGAGGCAATGGAACTTCATGTATCTTAACTCTTCCTCAATAAACTTATCTGTAAAAACCAATAGCAAATATCTCTGGGTCACTGACAAGAAGGTTCTTTGCAACATCTATGTATTAGCAATCTAAAAACATTATTGAGTGATGGTTATTTAAATACAAATTCTAAGGATATTCTTACCAAAAAAGAAGTTTTATAGGACATTTTAAATTAAATTAATGTATTTTTGTATCCCCGTGTGTCTGTACATACACATGTGTTTAACTTTGGATCTTTGCTAATTTTGAGTCTCATTTGTGAGGGATGAGACTTAGACCTTATGAATATGTGTGGCGATAAAAATACATGATGTACCCCGGGCATCATTGAAATGGCACATTTTACTCTAAAATTATACCTTTTACGGCTTTCACTGAAAATATAGACTGTGACATTAGTCTATCAGAGTTTTGAATTTTGCTACTCATATTTCCTTATCATTGGTTTATAGATAGTGTGCATTTTGCTTTCCATCACAATCATACCCAGATGAGTGCAGAAAAAGTTATATTCCTGAATATGCTAAGATTTCTGCCATTTTTGAATGGATTACTTCAGGTTGCCTGAATTTTTAATACCTCTTTCTTGTCACAGAGTAGAGAACTTTGTTATTTTTGGCTTTCATTAGAGTTCTCACTTCAGAGTTGGTTAGTACGGGTTTCTGCTTTCAAAGCTGACATGTCTTTTCTTTTTAGCATCTGTTACATAAACAGGGTGAATAGCTACAGGGTTCCAAAATTGTGAAGGAAGCAGCTAACCCGCTTAGTCTTCCCTAGCCAATGTAACTGACAGCACTTAGCTCTCTCCATCCTGCTGGCTCAGTTCTGCAGGGAAGCACTGTTGTGCTGCCTTCCTGACGTCGAGGTGCTGACAACGGGCAGATCTGAGGCAAGGAGTGTCGTTGGGAGGAGAGCAGAGGAAGGAAGTCTGGTGGGGAGGAAGAAGATAATAAAGGAAATTATTAAGACTTCTGTAGTGGTTTTGTGCATACGTGTCTCACCAATTTCCATACCATCCTTCTGAGAAATATACAATTATTATTACAACTTATTTTTAAAATCCTATATACATATCTGTATATATATTATTTTTCAAGTAAGAAGAGGATTAATACTCTAGGTAGGAAATTTTTTTTTTCTTTTCTGCTCTCTAAGCTTATGTTAAGGCAGAGATTGGTGCCTTCACCAATCGAAATCAAATGCCAAAATAACCAATCATATCAAAATGCCTGAAACAGCAAGGAAAATACCTCATACCACAAGAAGCTTCAGTGTAGAGTGGCTCCAGGACAGAATGATGTCCTCAAGGAGTAAATATTTGCCATGGTCTTTCTGCTCTGCTGTGTTCATAGCACAGTGGATTCGTGCTCAGCTTATGTCTTCATGGTCATGCGATGGCTGCCAGAGCCCCAGGAGTCACAGTTCACGTTTACTAATGACACAGGGGGTAGCACAGTTTCTTAAAGATAGTAAAATCTGGTTCATCAAATTGTAGCGTTTCATCTTTGAGTTCCAATGGTGGCTTAATTCTTAAGCTACACAAGGAAGCAAGATGGCTCTATTTGCTCCTGCCTCTTATATTCAAGTAGACCACAAAACCAAAAACAAAATCCTTGGGCTCAGAGAGTTTAAATAATTTGGTCCAGGCATATACAGAGGCATATATAGAACATGATGCTCACCATTCTAAGTCCAGGGATCTGTCCTGAAAGGTTTGGGGCTTAGAGAAAACAGCCCTCTCATCCATTTATTTATTTTTTTTGTGCATACTTTGTACATAGTAGGCACTCAATCAGTTGACTGGATTTTAGGTTTAAAAATAAAATGAAAATGAAGCTCCCTTGGACTATTTGGCTTTGCTCTCTTTCTGGCATTTCCCTGGGTTAAGTTTAATTGAATTTGAACCAGATCAACTGTGAGAAATGTCCAGGACCCAGATATCTCTTCTTACGTGTTTGCTTTGCCAATATCAGCATCTATGGGGATCATCAGAATTAGCGAGCTCATTCCGCTGTGCGTGGGATCCTAGCCCTACTCTCCCTGTCATTAATCAGCCAATTAATCGACAGCAGTTTTTCAGCACCTCCACTAGAATTCCTCTCTAACTGCTTCAAAATATGTAGGATGTAGTGCCTTTTGTCAAGGAGTATGCAATATATTTGGAGAGACATATCAAGTCCATGTAAAAGGTTAGCTAACCATTCTAAGGTGTTTTATTTTTTTATTTTTTTTTCTAAGGTGTTTTATATGCATCAAATATGTATAAGCTTTCTGGGAGTCCAAAACACAGATAGGTGTAAGATGTGAGCTGGCTCTTGGCAGGTGAACTGGCCTCAAGGGAGCAGAATCATAACTCTGATGGAGAAGCTCTACTCGAATTTTATGAACATGAGTTTTCTCAGATATCCACAGTTGTACCACCTGGCGAGGTCAGAACTTAATACCTCTCAAAGGCATAACTAGGACCTGGAAAACTGGGGCAATTGCTTAGGGCTGTGAACTCTATGCACTGAAACAGTGATTCAGAGTCAGCCTTTGGGGGGCAAAGGAGGATGTTTTCATTTAGGACAACTTTAATTAAGATGCAGAGTTTGAGGGATCTTTCCAAGCAAAGAATCAGCCAGTATACGTGCCTGTCATCCCCAACACAGAGCCCACCAAGCCACATAGCCCCTTCCTATATATATAACCATATACGTCATATGGTTTTTATTTAAACCTAATTTCACTAACCTTATCAGGAAGATGGGCTCAGTGGACAAGCAAGAGTTCTCGGATTGGTTGTTTTTTTCCACAGAACCTCTGAAGCTTGAGTCAAGAATAGAGGTGCAGATTTGGAAGTCAACAACAGGAGATGATTATTGACACCAGGTGAATGAGCTGTCTAGGCAAGAAATTACACAGAGGAAAGCCAGAGATAGGGTCTCAAGGATTGCTCATAGTTAATCCTAGATGCAACTGTCTCCTGGCTTTGATGCCTCAATTGTTAAAAAAAAAAAAAAAAAAAAAGTATCCTAATACATCTACCCCATAGGGTTTTGCTAGGTTTTAGTGAGTTAACAGATGCAAAGCAATGGGAAGTTTCTTGACAGATAAAGTGTTCTGCATCATTACCAAGACTAGTCATCTCACTGCCCCCACTTCCCACTCTTCTTCCTCTGCCCATTCCTCTGGCCATGGCTCAGCTGCTCCTGGGTCCGCATACCTTCCTTGGGTGTTTGCCACCCTCTGCCAAGGGGGTTTGTGGACCTCCAGACCTCTCTACATGCCACAGTTAAAACTTAACTGCTCCATTTTAAGCCCCATAACTCTGCCCCGGGCATTTGCATTTTAACCAGACAATGCCTTGGTGTGAATGATTGTCTCCACTTCTGAGATCCCAGGCACGGAAGCGATCTGGGATACAGGGCTCTCTCTGTGCCCTCCTCACCACACTCTTGTATGCAGTCTCCCCCTCATGTGATACCTTGAAAGCAGGCGAGGAGATGGCAAAAAGGTGGTGAAGAAACAGGCACCCCGAAATGAGCAGTAATAGGACGCCACCAAGTTATTTCCGCAGAAATTGACAACCGATTAAAAGAGAGAGGCAAACAAATTTGTGGTCATTTGTGGTCTAAAGACACATTTAATAACATTTCTTAATTTCTTTCAGTTTCTATCTTTTTTCCCACTATGGAAGAAATCTCCCCGATATAACATAAACCACTAATATTGTGCTCTAGGCAGAACATGGCTCTGTGAGCCAATGCAGGCTGGTTTCAGGGAAACTAACAACATTATTGATTTTAGTCAAGCTTATTAGAATCAGTGTTACATGCCCTCTTCCTCTACCAGATTGTATTTGGACTTCATTATGAAATCTCATTACATTAAAAGGAGGCAGCAGTGAGTTCTGTAAATAAAAAATTTCCAAAGATGGATTTGTTAAAATTAGTATATCTGTGAAACCTGCTCTGAGTATCAATCTGTCAAGAAACAGAATCATGTATTTTCTGATTCTACCATGATTTTTTTTTTGTATTGGGAATATTCACCAAATCTAGCAGCATACAGAATCTTCACTTGTTTTCCTGTTAGCAACCTCTGTGCAACATATTGTTATACAACCTGGGTAAGACATCACATCACCTAATGACTACAGACAGCTTGAAGGGATGAACATGGGTTTTTCTTCCCTTTCCATATAGCTCAGTAACACAATAGACCCATGAATCCCAAACAAGAGCTATGGAAATGGAGTTCAGTCTACAGCCAGCCTGGCCTGGGTTTTTTAAGTGCAGGCATATGGAGGACTAGGAGAGATTTGAAGTAGCTCCCATTTCCGCTTCAATATGTGCCATATCATTTGGATTAGGTGGCTTAAGTGAATTGATAAAATTGATGGAAATGAACTGATAGAGGAAATTACTTTTCCAAAACAAACAGTTACAATATGTACTTTTCTCTCAGACACTCGCTCCTGTGTCTGTTTATTCAGCACCAGCAAGCACAGTCCTGTAAATACTGGAGAAAATGATGAAAACCATTTATCCAAAAAGCTCAATACCCTCTCATCCAAAATTATAACTGCAAGCTCCACACCAAACCATAGGGGTGGCCTGAGTTGGCACCGAGGAGCAATCCTGGGGTTGCCATTGGAGAGGAAGTGATGGTGAGAAGTCAAATGGGTTCCCGAAGAAACAACCCGTAGAGGTTCCTGTAGTTAACCTGTTGCCTGCATTTTTCCATCTGCTTACACACAGCTACCCAGTGGAAATCTGCACTCCCTTTGTCACAGAATGCTTCCTTCACTCCCACCCAGTTGATGTTTAGGATCTCTGCATTTCTAGGCCTTGATCTGATCTATTGTGTTTAATACTGACATGAGGAGAAAGACATAAACACTAAGAAACTGAGAACAATACTGTGTAGGGAGAGGCACACAAGGAAGCTAAGAGGAGAACTCTCAGGACTCAAGTCTCCTGGTTATGGTGACAGTTGAAGAGACAGGCTGGTTTCTCCCATCTCTTCTGATGTGGCCTTCCCCATCAACCGTACCTTATAGATTAATAATGGGGTCATAAATTTACTTGAGCCACACACAGAAAAAAGTAGTGCCTTCATATTCTATAATTCAACTCAGTCTTTATGAAGACTCTTGTCTCCCCTGGACACCTTGAGTTGCCAAGTAATAAGATAGCTGTCTCCTCTGCTTTGAATGGTTTCATTGTGGACTCTGGTCCTCCATTTGGCTTCCTCCCAGGATGGCCTGTGTGCCACTGCTCCTGCACCATGGGCCCTTGGTTTGGTCCCAAACGCTGGGGTTGTCCTAGAGATCTGGGGCCTGGAACACTGCTCTCAGTGTTCCTGTTCCCCTATAATTGCAAGAGTTTTATTACCATCTTCTCTTGAGATATGACTCAATGATGGCATGATGGGAGGGGGGTAGGTGAGGGGACCAGGCAGGGGATCACATGCATATCTAAATGCATATGCTTCCCTTACATCTGCCGCTTTTCTTCCTGCCATTCCTCAGTGCTGGCAAGATTCTTTTTTACTTCCTCTTCCTATCTAATCAGGACTTCTATATCCTACATCCTCTTTGCAGATTTCAGTGTTATAACACATTCCTATTCTTCCTTGAAGTTTAAAGAGAGAAACCAATGCACCAATAGAGGATTACAGTTTGGAAGGCATTTCAAAACATTATGCCCGTCACCCACTGTTATATCTGTAGAGGTAAAATCTGAGTGGAATTATAAAATATTGAGACCTTCTCTTTCCCATATAATCTTTTTTCACAGTGTCCATTTTCAGAGACAAAAAATAGAGGTGTGTATTGCCCTAGCTCCCATGTTTTTCAGCTAGACATCTTGACTTCGTTA
Organism: Canis aureus; assembly: GCF_053574225.1. Lineage (NCBI taxonomy): Eukaryota > Metazoa > Chordata > Mammalia > Carnivora > Canidae > Canis > Canis aureus. The sequence continues at coordinate 24,959,599 of NC_135618.1, forward strand.
GATCTCTTAAAATTATTTAAACCAAATAGGTATTTACTTTCTTTTTAGTCATCACAAGATACTTGGAAAAGTGTGTGTAGAACTGGTAGCAGAAACTACGAAGATTTGTGTATCAGTCTGGTTATTAGAAGTCTGCATTTATATTTACAACATTCTCTTACAATGACTTCATTATAGCCCTTCAAAACAAGGAGTCTCTCACTCCTAGTTTGTAGTGTTGTATATACAGAAGCATTAGGTTATGAAATTAGTTTTCTAAGCTTCTACAGAGGGGAAAATGATCTCATTGTACTCAACACTAGTCAATAGCTCCCCTGGAGTATATTATGCAACTCTGGATGGAAGATATCACAAAATTACAGTACATCCCTGGGGAGGCAGCTGAGACTCAGTCATTCAACATATGTTTATTCAGCAAATATCTCTTGGACTCTACATGCCAGCTCTTTTTTTTTTTTTTTTTAGATACTGGAGACAAGATGGTGAAGTGTTAAATAGGGTAGATAAAGTCTCTTCCCTGAAGGAGCTTGTGTGCTAGCAAGAAAAGTAAGAGAGAGGGATCTAGGCAAGCATGAAGAATATCTAAGTACCTTCAGGAGTGTAACCATCAGAAGAGGAAGGGGTAGGGAGAAGGGCATAGAGGATGTGATTTGATGATGATAAATGGTTGAAGGCCTGAATTTTAGAAAAGGAAGGAACTTGCATTTCTATTGGGTGTTGTTCAATAGAAGAGGACTAGGATCAATGGGGAGAAGTAAGGAGATAGATCTTGCTCAGTATAGGACAGAACTTGCAAGCAATTATCATTTGATTACATCTGTTGCTATACAACCCCCATACACTGCTGGTGGCAATGTAAAAGGGGCAGCTCATTTGGAAAACAAACTGGCAGTTCTCCAAATGATTAAACATACATTTACCGTATGACCCAACAATTCCACTACTAGGTATACACACAAGAGAAATGAAGGCATGTAAGAGAAATGTAACACGCTAACACAAAAGTTGTACATGAATGTTTATAGAGGTATTATTCAAAACAGAGAAAAGGAGGGAAATGATCTAACTGTCTGATAAACGATAATGCAATATGAATTGGCTTTAATAAGGAATGAACTACTGATATGTGCTACAACATAGATGAACCTGGAAAATATTATGCTAAGTGGGAGAAGATGGTCACAGAAGACCACAATATTGTGTGATTCTATTCATATGAAAGTACAGACTAGGGATATTTATAGAAACAAAAATTAGTTTAGTGATTGTTTAGGGCTTGGTGTAGGGAGGATTAAAAATGAGAGCTGAAGGGTATTCAGTTTCTTTTTAAGGTGATGAAAATGTTTTAAAATTGACTGGGGTGAGTGGTGCACATATCTGGGAAGATATAATATCATACGCTTTACCTGAGTAAATTGTATGGCGTATGAATTATATCTCAATAAAGCCATTCAAAAAGAAGTAATACTCGAATCTGTGATTTGAAAATGGCTTCAAATATAATACTTGGCTTTTCAAATCAGAGTATGGGACACTCCAAATTGTAGCTTCTACCCAAAGGAAAAGAGAGAACCTATTTCAGACTCCATCAGGCACCTTTAAATTCTTTATTTTAGCAGGTATGCAAATCTGAAATTCAGTCTCTGCTGATTTGGAAGATAATCCCTGCCCTTTTCAGTGCTTTTTGTGTCCTTTGTCCTAGGTTCTTACTCTTAGCGATGCAAAAAACTATGAGATGCAGGAAAGTGAGTATCTGGGAGAAATCCTCTAACCAGCTGCTATTCTTCTTCCAACAGACATTTATCAAAAAGGGCAATTGTAAAAAGGATATTCATTAAGATATCCTTAAAATTTATAATAAGGAACAAAATGTCAAAAATTTCAAAATTTTCTTATCTCTTATTATGTAACGTGATACAAATGTTATGTATTGCCATGTATCCAGTATCTATTGTGCCGTGGGCACTTTTACCTACCTTAGTCCTAATCCTGTTTAGAGTTAAAGAAACAGAGTTCAGAGAGACTGCTACTTGCCTAAAATCACATTGGTTTTTGGCTAGTGGCAGAGGCAGGATTTGAATTTGCGTCTTTCAGACATCAAAGTCTGAAACCAACAGGTACAGGCGGCCTAAGAAAACAGCGGACCAAGACTGCAGCTTGCGTCTCCTCACTGCTAAGGAGTATGAAATAACACAAGAGTGAAAAGGAAATCTGGCTATCTGGAAGGTCCCCCAGCAAAGTTATAAGTGAGAGCCCCTCCACAAGTGAGTTCTCCCTACTATTTCCTAACTATTCAAAGTCCCCCAAATCCAAATGTTCATGTTTCACGATTACTGGATTCGCACGGCAGCATTCTCTCTCCCTTGTCTTTTTCTCTTGCTTTCACCCTACACAAATTGCTAGTTGTTGAGCTGCCAACAAACCAGAGCTCCCCTGGTGCTTCTCACACATCTCCAGAAACGATGTCAGACCAGCTCGGCTCATGTTCATATTCTCCTTGGCTGATGAAATATTTAAACCGTGCTGATAGCCTCAGATGGCATTTTAGATGCTGAATACACCCCCCTGTGGGTCTCCTTCCAGAGGAACAGTAGGCTACAGTGCCCCGCATCCATTTCTTTCCCATGTTTATGCTAAAAATGACACTTCCTCTTCATGCTTTTTAATCAAAAGCAGCTCATCATCAACATTAAAAAAAAAAATCCATTTCTAGTAGGCTTTACTGGCCAAGTGCACACAATTAGTAAGACCTTTTGGAGGAAGAATTTACAGAAAATGCTCCATTCGTTGACTTTCAATTAAAATGATAAGAGCAACAGATCAAGTGATAGGAAACCTGTTGCCTTTCTGTCAACCCTGTGCCTGGTGCGTGGTGGGAGAGCGAGGTTCTCTTTGCAAGCACAGGTGAGCAGGTCATTCTGAGTGCAGCTTTTACACCCAAGCTAATTGATGAAAACATTTTCATTTTGACCTGATCCCATAGAAAACAGACAAACAAACCCAAAACACTTGTCAAAGAGCTATGCTGACACAGGTAAGGTTAATAGGTGTGAGGGACTAGACTTTCTTTAATATTAATCAAAAATAATTTGAGCCTTAACACGATGGCCTTGCTCCTTAATTTCGGTGGTAAAAATCAGAACATTTCCCTTCAATGCTGTTAATGGGGTCAGTCTCTGAGTCTGAGCTGGTTGCCATGCCGTCAGTCCTGTGGAATCCTAAAAACCATCATCATTTGTTTCTAAACAGATCAAGAGCTATTTACCATCTCAGTGTTTTGTGCACAGCTGGGTGTCTGGCAAATGTCCAATATCCATTAACATTTAAAAATTAGTCCCATAATGCATCTTTTCTAGAGCTTGAGGAGTACACACAGTGACACATGTTGGGAACCAATTACACTTGCACTACCATTAGTCTGGCTGCATTCAACTTCCCAGTAAATGCAGGCTAATTTAGTTTCCAGAATAGTGTGTCTAAATTCATACAATGACCTTAGAGAAGGCTGAGTATCTAAAGATTTAAAGTGGAACAAGCCTCTTAGCAAGAATATTACTTTCCATAGTGATACACGAGACTACATTATGTGACAATTCACTAAATTTCTGCAAGTTTCCTTTTAATTCATCCTTTTTAAAACTTCCAGGCAGGGGTGAGTCGGGAGGGCACATTTTAGTGACCATTTCTATTCCCTTGGTCTACAAAGCTAACATCACTTTGTATGTCAGCAAATAACTTTAAATGTGTCTATTCTTTCTCACTTCTGGGGATATAACTAGGTTACTTTATTCTACTTGTTTAATGAATGAACAAATTCCGTCTTCAGAGTAGAACATTTCAAATTCTATTTGGGAATCATATTATCTTATCACCTAAGAGGAGAGAAGCAAACTCTGTAATTAGTGGTCTAGTGAAAGACTGAAAACAGAGAAGTTCAGAAATAAATACTTTCCGGAAAGTGTTCTTCAAACTTTCACTGTCTAGAAAAATTCCTCTAATAATATTCAAGGTGAAAAAGGGAGTGGAATCTATCTGGGGAGCAGCCAGTAGAATCTCCTCCCTCCTTCTCAGGTGTCCATTCAGCCCTCCATAATTAGGATGGAAACTGATTGGCTTCGCTGGCTGATTCTAGGGCACGTATTGTACCAATCTTATCTTAGCTCACTTAGTCTATGTCATGCTGTTTAATAAAGCCAAATTGCTCACATAAACAGAATACTGTGCCATGGGCTTTTAGGATTCAGAGGTGGTTTAAAAATATAATTTTTCACTAACATTCAACAGAACAATTTAGCAATAGCTTACAGAAAATTGCAGGAAAGCAGTAATTTTCCAAATGTGCACAAACTGATTCAGCAATTTACAAATTAGAGACTTTGGGGGTGGTTAGGGATGTGCAGTGAGCTAGCATAGTTGTCTTCTCCTAGGGGAGATTTCCCATGCCTCCGGCCAAGCTGAGGAACATTCTTCCATTATTCCCTCAAGCATCTTGAAATATTTCATGGCAAAGTTCCTTTTGGAAGGTTATAATTGTTAAGTTAAAAATTATATTGACTGAATTGATTTAAATCGGGGTTGATTTTTGTAGGAAACGTCATGGCCTCTGTAATTTTAGAGTAATTTTTAGTGATTTGGAAGCATATATTAGGAGCCCCTTTAGTATATTTCTATTTTGAAAAGACTATATATTATGATGTTTTGGGTTGAGATGCTTTTAAACATCACAGGAAATACAACTGTCTCAATTATGGCTGTTGATTTGTGCTCTTAACTGAATTAGGAGTTTGGGGTTAACATTGTTTTTATTGTTCGGGGAGTGTGAATCATAGTCACTGCTGAAATTTTATAGAATAGGCAGATAGGCATAATAGGTTAAAATAATAAAGAATAAATGTGCCAATTAGGGAAAATATCCGAACCTATCATTTTACAAAGCTGTCTATATTGTATGTTTCCGGGTCATTCTTTTAGTGTAGGGATTAGCCCAATGGGCATAGAAGAATTTGATTCATTAGATGAAGACAGGTTGAGAATGCTTCATGTTAATAACTTGAAAGATAAAGATTTTATCTACAACAGTAATTTGAATGTGTGTCCTGCTTAGAATAACTAGTTCAAAACAGGCCGGGGGGAAAAGGTGCATTTATCTTTTGCAGAAAAAGCATGCAGGGCTATCATCTCATCACACATACAAAAAAAAAAAAAAAAACCCACAAAACCCAAAACCACCAAACAATTCTTTACCATAAGAATAGTGAACAAGAAATGTATTTCCTTCAACTTAATTATTTAGTTTCCTACTAAGAAGTTGCTCTGCAGAGGTCAATTATCCTTCAGGGATATCCTGGAAGAAATGAACAATTAGCTTGATTTTCTGTTGAATTTGGAGCTTGAGACTCAGTATGTGATCTATTAAAAACAGGAGATAATTCCTCTTAAACCATGTCCTAATCTACATGGGAGTCTTACACTGCAGGTAAGAAATCAGCAAAGTAATCCAATCCACCACCATGGGGCCAGGACTGAATATCTTGATACACAACAATCATGGCTTCAAAACATTAAAAGAAAAATCTCTCATGGGGAGCAATGAAGGATAACAGAATTCACTCTTCTTATGAAGTGCAAAAACCTTATGAAAGAGAAACACCATTTGATTTTTTTTTTTTTTACCTAAACAGAATTGCTCAAATCTGATTAAAGGGAGTAGCGGCAAACATTGTAATTTGGAGTAATCAGGAGAATGTACGGTTTTAAGAAGAGATGAAAGGCAATAGTAAGACTTTCATAAGCTTCAGACTATCCAGGAGGCTGACTATTACCTAGCTCTGCTCTAAAAAAAGCTTTCTTGCCCCAAGAAACAGAATTTAAAGTGGAGACTAAATTGAGTTAAAAAGCATCCTGCACAAAGCTTTTCAGAAAAGCACTGAATTCACTTTTGTGATGAATCTAGAAAAAAAATTATTTCCTCTCTGGAAGTGTCTTTCTCTCTCCTTTTGAGTTATCTTAACATGGGAGTTGTAAATACAACATTCTCTGTCTCTCTCTCCCTGTCTCTGTCTCTCTCTCCCTGTCTTAATCTGAACATGCTAGTTTTAGCGGGCTCTATTTCCTTGGAAGGCAGGGCTCTGCTTTAAGCTTAATAATATTGGCTTCCCCTCAAGACCTTTAAATCACCTTCACGTCACTGATTTAACACTTCCCTTGAGGACACATTCATTTGTTCTCAGACCTAGGATTGTGGCTTTTAAACACACACACACACACACACACACACACACACACACACCCCACCCACAGAAAGAGATGAGAATATGCAGAGGGTTCAAAGAAGAACTCAAAAATATATTGTAGAGTGGGAACTTGCTTGCATTGTGTCATTTCAACTATAAACCCAAGAAAAAGTTTTATAGCCAGTTGTTGGTTTTCTTTACAAGATGAACAGCAGTTTAAAAAAAAAACACTGAGTGGGTGGCAGAAATAAGTCTCTGCATGGAGAGAGTAGAGCTGTCTTGAATGGTTGCTACTTAGGACACCCATGATAATTTGTAATAATACATAAAGAGAGAAGCTTGAATTCATTTAGCCCATTTCAATGAAACTTAGCATTTCCCACACATTTTTGTTTACTTTTAAAGCATTCAGGTGAAGCAGAGTGGACAGATCTTATTTCTCCCTCCGCAGTTGAGCAATGGCTGTGAGAATATGTGGATCAGCACCTGGTTATACAAGATTAGGTGCTGCTTGTTGAACTCTTTTGAAGTTATATTTTCTGATATGTTTCCCTTTCAATATTATTTGGGGCCCAGTTTCACACTTCTTCCAGTCTAGCCTGGGGGAAAGGGGAAGTCCCAGGACTTTGAATCAATGGAAAGACATGCTCTTTGATTTTAACCCTCCTTGGCTCTTAAACTCCATTTCTGCTGACAGCTTTAGCATGACCTAGTAACCTTGAACTATCAGATTGGCATCAGTGGTCAGAAGAGATTTTATGAGGAAATGTGTGGTGCGACCACTCCATCTGGACCTGTCTCCAAAAGCAACCCTAGCCTCATTGACAGCTTAATGTGTCCTGAAGGATTGGGCAGAGGCAACCATCACACTTCTGGTGTCAAGACATACCTAGGTTTAAGTCCTGGCTCTGATATTTAGTCTGAGTCTTCATTGTCTGTAAGATGAAGGTGATACGGATAACCACCTCATAGGATCATTTATTTAGTTATTGGTAAAGATGGATGAGACAATGCTAGGAAACATAGCTATGGTGAGTAGCATGCTGTCATTACACATCCATCTTGAACCAGGCAAGTACACATCTCCATGATGCATTTTTAGCCTTAGACCCAGAATTTTCTTGTGCTTCCTTGGTTAAAGCACCAAAAGCCAGCTTTCATGTTGGAACACCACAAAAAAACTTCTCTGAGTGTAGATTTTATATTAAAAATGTATTATAGAACTCTTAAGAAAGTTTACCTTAAGAAAGGTTTTCTCTCCAATTGCCCTCCAGGGTGTATGGGTTGAATTAGATCAAGGTGACTGAGGAACATCACAAGGCAAAAAATTGTTAACTATGTGTGGTGGTGGATATTAAATAGATTATTGTGGGGATCACTTTGCAATATACATATCTATCCAATCATATTGTATACCTGAAATTAACATAATACCATGTGTCAACTACAGCTCAAAAAAACTGGTACATTAAAAAAAAAAGTGACTGAGGAATCCATAAACTAACCTGAGTCCTAATGAGTAGCGAATTTTGTCATAAGAAGGCCTCACATTTCCTAAAATTCCCTCTGAAGGTGCAAAATGTATGTGGTGGCAGTTTCCAGGTGCATTTCTGTGCTTTGCTACCACAATGGAAGCAACAGAGATTGTTAGGTCCAACAGCACCTTGGAGAGCATCACACTCGCTGAGTGGTCCAATCTTCAGATGTAGAAATCAACACATACAATGGTCACATAGCTCTTCAGTTACCAAGTAGGATAAGAATCCTGGACTCCTAAATCCTAGTAGAGTATCTCATAGGATAAAACATAATCTTTAATAAATATTTGTGAATACAAGTCTGTAGCCAATGACTTACTTGTTCATAAAACAAATGACCCATGTATGCAACTCAATTACTTACCTGACTAATTCCTTAGCAAGAGAAGGGAGGGTATGCTGCTCTTGGGGAAGGGACTCCTGAGTTGGTTGTTTGGCTAATTGTTTGATGAAATCATCCTCAGTTTGGTCCAATGGTGATTCCAATAGGCTTCTATATACAAAACAGATCAGTTAAAAAAAAAAGTTGGGAGAGTCAGGGACATCCCTTCCACTGCTGTGCTGGATGAATGAGAGGCAATGGTTATAGCAATGGGACATTCAGCTGGACAGAAAGAGATGGCTTCCATTCCTGGGGATTTACAAGATGCATAACTGTAGCTAGTTGTCAATTTTGTCTCATTCAAAAGGAGGTTTGAGGTAAGCCGTTACACATTTTTCCCCCATCCACAATGATTTATTTCCTTCAGTGGTGCATTTATTTTACACAAGGCCTAACAAAATATGGACACCAAACTCAAGTGCAGAGTTCAATCATTCAAAAGCCTTTCTCTGGGAATTAAGGGGATGTTTGAGCAACCACCAGATGACAGGTAAAATCCACGCAAGGCAATTTTAGTTTTTTCTCTTCTTATTTGTTCTTAGAATTATGCATTGTGCTTAATGAAAAGTTGGTGAAACTTCCTCTCTAATAGTGAGTTTTAAAACACCCGAAGCATGAGATGGCATTTGACTCCTATCTCTGATTTCATTCCCGCATTTTTTCTTTTACAGACGTATTTTATTCTCAAAGGTCTCTGAGAGTTAGAAAACATTTCAAAGGCTACAGCATCTGTTCCATATGTATCAGTTGCCCCCAAAAGAGCTCTATAGAATCACCTTCACTAATGCAGAGCCAGTACAGAGCTCTGTTACATCTACATAGGTACCATATATCTGGATGCCTAACTACTATGTAATCTGAAGACCTAGGTCTTATAAATGATGGCACATAAACATTTCCCCAACTCAGGCCCCCACTTGCTTATTTTGGAATCTCAATCCCTCTCCCCCTGAACTTACTAATTATGCATGCAGGCCCACCTCAGGGAAACACTCACTTAGGATTGAATCTCCCACGATTTTTGCAAGGTGTTTCACCAGCCTTGGCAGAGTCCTCAGAATGAAGACTCAGCCTGGCACAGCAGTTGTCTGGTAGCAGCCCCATAAGCCTTTAGGGAGATTAAGCTATACCATAATGGGGACTATCATTAGATGGAGACCCACTAGGAGGAACAGAAAAGACCTTCTCCCCAGCTCCATGCTGTAATTTGTCACTTGGATTCCAGAGTAGAGTAATTTGGGCCCAGAATCTTATAACATCTTCTATAAATTCAGTTCTGTATGTCCTTACCTCTCTCTCTCTCTTTGTGTTGTAGACTGCTACCCATTAGACTGGTGATGGGGAAAAGAGTGGTTCGGTGAACAAAAGGACACAGTGCCACCCCTTGCATTCTTTCCTTCCACCCCAGCACTATTATGTACAACCAGAGCAACACTCCTAACCCCCCCAAAATCTTCTTCAGTTAAAACTCAAGACTCTTTGAAAATTAACTCATAGAAATGGATGTACATGTGTGTGGTGTGGTTGGAAGGAGAGGCAATTGAAACAAGAAAGGAGAACAGAAAAGTTCTCATCCTGAAATCTCTGAACTGAGAAGTTGAGAATGCTGGAGTCTCTCAGGTGGTGAGCCCCTTTCTGTCATGCTGCAAGAGTGTCCAGCTGCATCTGGCCAGCCAGCCAGATTGTTACCTCAGCACAGTGGCTGTCAAAGGTAGATCCTCCTCTCCACGTAGGCGCTCACAGTATGGCTGACTATAATGTCTGCTTCAGCTGGCTTCCAAGAGAACAGGTTATGCTGATGAATGTTTTCAGCAGTTATTTACTAAGGAGTTCATTAATTGGCCCTCAAACCACAAAGTCAGGGGATGAGGGTGGGGAATTGCATAGCATAAAGGAGCAAGGCCTTCCTACCTTGACCTTGAGAGGGTTCCAAGGGAATGCTTTCTTGTTCACTAATTCTCCCTATTCTCTCTTCTTGCTACACGAAATCCTTCTCTCATCCATGTTCCTGGCACCATTGCTACTCCCTTACCACTCCCACCAATACTCCCAGGATTTCAATACTCTAGTCAGAATGATGGAGTCCCCATATTCCTCCTGGTGTCAGGAAATCTTCACAATATGGGGCCTCAGGTATCTTCCACATGCCATGTTTTTTTCCTTCTATCTGGTTTTTGCTGGTCTACCAGAAAGGTCTCGTTAGAGCCTGCTCGTGCTGCAGAAAATATGCTCTCCCACCACCCTCCTCTGAGGATGCTTTCCTTTGGAAGACATGGTGCTTAATCTCTGGTACAGGTTTACCGAATAATAAAAACATTTATTGGGGCACCTGGGTGGCTCAGTGGTTGAGCGTCTGCCTTTGGCTCAGGTCATGATCCCAGGGTCCTGGGATTGAGTCCCACATCATCGGGCTCCCTGCAGGGAGCCTATTTCTCCCTCTGCCTATATTTTTGCCTCTCTCTGTGTGTCTATAATGAATAAATAAATTAAAAGGTATTTTTAAAAAAATATTTATTTTTATTAACATACTTCTGACCTTGTTTCTTGAGAATAATCCTGGCCTCTATGTTAAAGACACACTTGATCCCTTACTTTACATTCCTTACATTAATTGGTATGAATGGCACCAAA